>NC_052161.1:8935222-9239633 GCF_902713615.1 Scyliorhinus canicula
TTAGTGGAATATAGCAGACTTCCAAGAGCAAAACCTTGAGACGGCAAAAAAAGTGAAAAGTCACAAATCATAAACAAAAATGCTTACATACTGCATCATATGATCTAATAGTAACAATCTTATCTCATCTCCCCAGGTTAAAGTCCAAAAGGTTTGTTTCAAACACGAGCTTTCGGAGCGCAGCTCCTTCCTCAGGTGAATGGCGAGGTATACCTCGCCATTCACCTGAGGAAGGAGCTGCGCTCCGAAAGCTCGTGTTTGAAACAAACTTGTTGGACTTTAACCTGGTGTTGTAAGACTTCTTACTGTGCTCACCCCAGTCCAACGCCGGCATCTCCACATCATATCTCATCTCATGCATGAAGAATAGCCACTTAGGCATGTGGGCAGATGTCAACCAATACACCAGAGATTCCAGTCTGTCAGGATTTGAAGGGTTGCTGCTTGTGCATCCTCCACTCTCTTTGCCCTTCCATTGACGGCTGTGTCTTCAGCTGCAGAGGCCCTAAGCCCCAGAATTCCTAATGTGTCACCTGTTGTTTCTTTTAAAACGTTCCTTAAAACTTCCGTCTGTGACCAAGCTATTGAGCACCTTTCCTCCTATCTCCTCCTGTGAACCCGTGTCAAGTTTTATTTGAAGCCTCTGAAGCAGCGTGGGACATGTCTACAACATTAGGGGCCTGATATAAAGGTAACAATAGTAGCGCAGCCTGCCGCATTTCTGGTTGATGACCCGTGTAAATAAAATAATGTTTGATGTGTAGCCCTCGCATCGCAGTGGTACTTTAGCTGAAGGGTTGATAACCAGAGGATCCAGATTTAAGGAGATTGGCAAAAGAACCAGAGGCTTAACTCTTTTTTTTTTGCGCAACACATGTTTATGGTTATGGAAGCAATATCTGGTCGAATGGTGGTAACAGGTCCAGTAGTAGCCTTCAAAAGGGGACTTGGGGAGAGTAGGACATAACTGGATTGCATTTTGGGAGAGCCAGTGCAGAATAAATGGTCTCTTTCTGTGCTGGACTATTCCATGATTGTATAATTGAATTCTTTCACAGAGGAGTTCACAACAATAAGAGTTCCCCCAGTTGCTAATGTCCACCTTCGCATCTAAGGCTGGGGGAGGAAGGGGACGTTGTCCCCTACAATTGTATTGCCTGTCCAAATGATCCAATTCTGAATACTTAAGAGTGTCTTCTCGACTGTAATCCCATCTCACAGTTCATATAACAGTAATAAACCACTTGATTGCTTTTGTGGTTTATTATATTGTCTATAGCCCTCTTGTGAAATGACGTGTAATCACACTCCTAGTATCTATTATCCCACTGCGCTACCTAAAAAATTTCAATGCTGACAACTAAAGACAAAAATCAAAACTTGTTTTATTAAAAAACAATCAATTTCATGTTGTTTATTGGCATGCATTTGGTTGGACTGGGTTATTTTAAATTCAAATCCTCATATTGAAGGCGTGATGTACACGTGCTTTCACACAAGGTGACACGCATCTGTATTCCATGTGCATATAAACACGGAAACTAATTTATATCCAAACCATCAGAAATGTTCCATCAGGGTGCCAAGGGCAAAAATATACACTTAGAAAGTTTCTCTCAACTCTTATACTGCTGCTCCAATTCATGTCCTCGCCCTATCACAGGTTTTTTTCTGCAGTAGGCAATGCCAATGGCATTCTTCTTCTGCTAAGAGGATGAGCAGCACATTCATTTTTATTTACAGCACAATAGGAGTTGGTAATAAAAGGGGCAAAAAACAGAAAGTGCTGGAAATTGTTTTCCAGTATTTTCAGATTTGTAGCATCTGAAGGACTTTGCTTTTATTTCAGTGATATAAGGGTATTTAAAAAAAATAAATAAATGCCTTGCTGGAAGCAAATAAAGCGATACCAGATGGAACGCATCCCAGAGTAAACGGGAAATGGAGACGTGGGATACACTGTCATTGGGTATGGGAGCAGTATTGTCACTCACTCCAGTCTTTAATTAAGATTAAGGGAATGATCTTTTGAACTGTGTGCTTGTTACGTTGGGAAGGTGGGAAAGGAGTGAGATTGGAGTCTATTAATTAATTAAAATGAGTCGAATGTCAGCAAAGACAAAAATTCCCAGCCACGCATGGATTTAAGAGGGGACCTAATATACTGAGCCACATTAGTCTTGACGGTGGTGATGATGGTGCGTTTTGATATTAAATATCCTGACCTTCATTGGATAGGATCTTTAACAGGAGTATTGTGAGCCTAGTGAAATCTCATTGGGGGGGGGGGGGGGGGGGGGGGGAGACAAAAAGCAACAGATTGGGTGGCAAACAAGAAATAGGAAAGAGTAAGTATTTAGTAATAATTCCCGTGGAGATTGCGATGTCTATATGGGAATTGAACCTGAGCTCCTGCTCATAATTTTGATACGCTAATGCAGAGAGTATTCTAAATAAAATGTGTGCAAAATTGTTGAAAGAGTGTTTTGGGGAAAGTACTGAAACCTAAATAGATCTACAGAGCAGAGCCAATTGGGCAGATGAGTAGCAAATAGGAGTGAGGAAGGTGGGACGGGGAAGGGAGGCTGCTGTAATTGTAAAACCAGAAGTCCATCAATTGTATGTATTGTAAAGAATACTTCTGACTTGCAGCATCTGGATTAGGTGGTGATTAGGCGCGGTTGAGGCAGACCTGGTAACATTCCAAAGAGAAGATCGATTTGTCTGGGAGTAATGGAAAAGAGACTTGATGCTCAGGTTAAAAGGAAAAAATGCTGCGACTCGGATGCAAACTTTCGGGAATAAAATTTAAGACAGAGACCAATGTGATAAAATTAGAAAAAAGCGGATTTTAAGTGTCTGAGAATGGGACCGGACTAACTCACTGACAAATAAACAGATCAACCGTGGAAAACATTTAAAAGCCGTCATCTGTGGCTTTTGGTAGAAATATATTGCACTAAAAAGCAAAATGAAACGAGCTAGTGTTTACACACCCTGGATGAATAAAGACATGAGGGCAAAGTTGGAACCAAAAGTACAGCACGGTAGCATAGTGGTTAGCACAATTGCTTCACAGCTCCATGGTCCCAGGTTCGATTCCGGCTTGGGTCACTTGTCTGTGCGGAGTCCGCACATCCTCCCCGTGTGTGCATGAGTTTCCTCCGGGTGCTCCGATTTCCTCCCACAGTCCAAAGATGTGCAGGTTAGGTGGACTGGCCATGATAAATTACCCTTAGTGTCCAAAATTGCCCTTAGTGTTGCGTGGGGTTACTGGGTTATGGGAATAGGGTGGAGGTGTTGACCTTGGGTAGGGTGCCCTTTCCAAGAGCCGGTGCAGACTCGATGGGCCAAATGGCCTCCTTCGTCACTCTAAATTCTATATCTATGAAAAAGGTGCTTACTAAGTACAGATACAAAAAAGGAGGTTCATGAAAGGGAGTTCAAAAAGGTTAGGAAAGAAATCAACAACAAAAAAATTAGGCCAGCAAATATCAGGGATTATGTTAAATAGAAAAATATTCCAAGGATCTTTTTGAAGAAAAAAATTCAGGTAGGCCGATTAAGGGATACAAATGATCATCACAGGGAGAAAAAGTGCAGAAATGTTGGGCTGTAACTTACAGCGGAGCAGCAATCGAGTCGGATTGCCACACCACTGGACGTTACTGATAATTCGGACAATTCTACCTCGCCCAACCTTTTGACTCAGATTGGATGAGAGCTGTGCAGTGCAATGTGCCATTTGGGCCCTACAGTCGAGGACAGGTAAGTAACCCCTTTTGTATGGCACTAGCATCTGGGTAACTATAGCACTGACCCTGAAAAGGGGGGGGGGGTGGTTAAAGGGAGCTTTTGTGGGTTTGGGAGTGGGGAGGAAGAGTCTGGGGTGTGGGGCATTTGTCGGGTCATCCCTGGGTGGGAAGAGATTTAGAAGTAAAGTCTGGAGGAGAGGAGCATCAGGCCTTGATGGGATGGCGGATGGTGTTGGGCCTGGAAGGGCAGAAGTCAGGCCTGGGGTAAGGGGTTCTGGAGTTGGGCTGGGAGGTGAGGGCCTGGGAGGTGAGCGACTGAGAGACTGAAGGTGAGGGGTGGAAGTCTGACCTGGTGGATGGTTAGTCAGGGGAAATGTGGGGGGATGGGTGGTATGTGTTCTGTCGAGGGTGAGGGTAATGGTTAGTTGTCTCTTGGGATTGTTGGGATGGTTTAGTGGTTTAGTTACTCAGAGGTTAGTAGTGGTTAGGGTTAGGGTCTAGGTAACTTTTACAGTAATACAGTCTGAACCATCGAACTTCACAATTTAAAACATATTTTTGATGGTTCCAATACGGGGCAACTACCCAAGCGAAGTTTGCACTTCCCGGGCAAATGCCAAACAAATCCTGCCTGGAAACATCCAAAGGAGGTTGACCAGCACATCTTTGGGGTCCCTCCCAGATACACCACCCCAGAGCTCAAGTTATGGCCTGTTAAATATGTACCAAAGACACTGGTATGGTGGCCTAACATTAGAAGACTTTTTTAAAGATGTGTTTAAAATAGAAATGAGAGGTGATAATTGATAAACTAATCAAACTCAAAGAAGATTAAACCCTGGTCAAGATTTTTAAAAAGAGGGAGGCAAAGAAGTGTTACATCCGTGCATAGAAAGAAGTTAGGAAAAGTAACGCAAAGGCATTATCACATATATAGAAAACATTATCAGTAAAAGGGAATTGTGCCAGATGATTGGACAGCTGATCTGATTCCTTTATACACGATGGAAAACCTAGGGAACTATTGACCAATTAACTTCACATCCATGGTAAGAAAAATAATGTAATCTTTAATCAAAGATAAAGTGGGAACCATCTACTGGAAATGTAATAAAGAATCGTAAAATCTATTTCAGAAGGAAAGATTACTCTTGACCAACCTTATTGAATTACTCGAAGAAGTAACAGAAAAGGTAGATAAAGGTGATATGGTAGATGCAACACATTTGGATTTCTAATAGAACCTTCGATAAGAAACCAAAACCAAAAAGTAGAATTATGGTCAGAATATCTAGAATCAGGTTACAAATAGCAGAATGGATAGCAAGCTGGATACAAAAGAAAAATGGAGAGTAAGGGTTAAAAGTGTTATTCAGATTGGCAAATGTGGGAAGTGATGTTCCATGAGGATTTGTGCTTTTGTACACTATTCACATAAACAATTTGGACTTGGGAGTGTCAAAATTATCTGATAACACCAAGTTGGGGGACATACAGAAGAAGATTGTGACAGAATATCGAAATCCATTAACAAACTTGTAGAATGGGCGTGTGGTTGACAAATTAACTTCAGTATGGATAAGTGTAAGCCAATACAATACATTTCACTGGACAAAGTAAGGAGATTCAGACTAGAATGTAAGTGTCTAACTGCAGTAAAGCAACAGAATAATTGCATAGCATGTGCAGCACAGAAACAGATCATTCAGCCCAGCCAATCCCATGCTCCACTCTAGCCTTCTCCCATTCTACCAATGTAACCATCTATTCCTTTCTCCCTCAGAAATGTCTAGCTTCCCCTTAAATGTTTCCACGCTATTCGCTTCAACCACTTCCTGTGGTAGAAAGCTCCACATTCGTCCCACGCTTTCAATGAAGACGTTTTTTCTGAGTTCTCTTTGGGATTTCTGGACAACTATCTTATTTTGATGACCTCTGGTTCTGCTCTTCCCCGTAAGAGGAAACATTCTTTCTATTCACTCTTATCAAAACCTTTCATCGTTTTAAAGACCGCTATTTGGTCTCTTCTCAGCTGCCTTTTTTTCAAGAGAGAGGAGTCTGGGCTCTTTGCAAACTGCTCAGCCAATCCCACTCCCCTGTCTTTTCCCTGTAGCCCTGCAAATGATTTCACTTCAGATACTGGCAATCTTTAAATCTATCGTGTACTGATGCGGAGATAGAGGAGAGCAGAACACCAGCAAAGCCGATGATCTCCCAAGCGCCATGTTCCACATTTTAATTTGCACGTGTACTTGGGAGATGCTCATGACATGTGAAAATGAGGCAAGCATTCTCTCCCGCCTCTGGTTGCCAAACTTGGGGCGCAGGTAACCCCCACAAGACTTGTCAGACCGAATTCATCACCTTTCTGTCATGAGATGCTATCGGTGGCAGTACTGCCTTTCTGCCAGTAACTGCACATCATCAATGTAGAAATATTTTGTGAAAGAAAGAAAAGCATTTCCATCGCACCTTGCACAACCTCAGGGCATTTCACAGCCCAGTGAAGCACTTTTGAAGTGTAGTCACTGTTGTAGAAAATGTTGGCAGCTCCCACCAACAGCAATGTGATGATGATCAGATAGCCTCTTTTTTTTATTGATGTTGATTAAGGGACAAATAATGGGAGGACATGGCGAAGAACTTGCCTGCTCTTCAAATATGGGGCTGGTTTAGCCAAGTGGGCTAAACAGCTGGCTAGTAATGCAGAACAAGGCAGCAGCGCGGGTTCAATTCCTGTACCAGCCTCCCCAAACAGGTGCCGGAATGTGGCGACTAGGGGCTTTTCACAGTAACTTAATTGAAGCTTACTTGTGACAAAAAGCGATTATTATTATTAAATCGTGCCATGGGATGCTGTACACCCTTTTTGAGAGAGTCAGTTAGATTCCTCCATCCAGGCTGCCAGAATCAAAAGTGAAAACAAACTGGAACCTCGTGATTCTGCAAACATTCCAGTTGGATCCGATCCAATCACCGCCTGTTACCGGGCGGAGCGCAGCCTTTTGGGCCAATTAATTGGCCATAAGCCAAATCAATCAAACCGAGTCATCACTGACGCCGGCCAGTCTGCAGTCACCAGCCTTAAACAGCACAGCCTACCGGATTATTTCTGTTGAATTAAAAGCACAGGCCACCGCTTCCGTCTGCTTGGGAGTTAAAGGTAGAGGCTGCCTGAAAGGCACATGTCCATAAATCATCATGGATCAAAAATATAACGGCAAAAATTAAAAGAAAGTGGGAATAAGGGAATAAATAGGAAGGACCTTGACAATTATGTGGTCAAATTTCTAGAGTGGGGCTGAAACGCACAACCTCTGTCAAAGAGGGGCTGGTTTAGCACACTGGGCTAAATCGCTGGCTTTTAAAGCAGACCAAGGCAGGCCAGCAGCACGGTTCAATTCCCGTACCAGCCTCCCCGAACAGGCGCCGGAATGTGGCGACTAGGGGCTTTTCACAGTAACTTCATTTGAAGCCTACTCGTGACAATAAGCGATTTTCATTTCATTTCATTTCAACACCAGGGATGCCAGAAATCTAAACCAAAAATGCTACAAATACTCAGCGGGCCAGGTTGTGACCACATTTAAAAAAGGAGAATTTTACTCTCTTTCAGCAGAGGTTTCTGCTGAATAATGTACAGCAAATGGCCAGTTTCAGTATCCAGCTCATTGAATGCCACCTATTCCTCAGGGATCAGCAGAGCTTCACCCAGACACTGCTGTCACGAGTGAGATGTGACTTCCTCCACGGCATTCTCTCAAAGCAGCCTGCAGCAAGCTGCACCCTTGATTTACACTTGCAGCCACTAGATGAGGCTCTGCAGTAAGATTTACTTAAACTGGCAATGTCGGCCCAATCTAGCATAGGCCTTTAGAAGGAAAATTGAATCAAAATTAATCTTTGGAGCATGTGAAGATAATTTATTTTTTATATTTGATGGATAACTGAATCAGAAAGGTATTTATCTATCCGACTTTCTCCTGCTAGAGTAAAATAAATCTTTATATTGCACCATGAAAAACCTTTGCTCTCAGCAGTGCAAGTTCAATTCAAGTCCGTGCTTGACTGATTTTCCTGTTAAAATTTGGTTTCAGTTTAGCTTTTGTTATATGTGTTGCTTTTTGACATGTTTCTGTCTAGGCATATATTTTTTTTAAAAATAAGCCCCTCATGCTTCATGCCAGATTCTACTTAAACTTCCAAGCTCCACGTTTACAATACAAACTCTCTATGTACTGTTCTGTATTAATTCAACCCTTCCTTTGTTCAGAGTGCTCCCAGTGGCAGAGTGTGTAATTACACCATGACAACGTTTACATGGGCAGTTTCCATTATAAATATGAACATAGGAACGTACCATAGTTTATCATAGAATTTAAGTGCAGAAGGATGCCATTCGGCCCATCGAGTCTGCACCGGCCACGGGAAAGAGCACCACGCCTCCACCCTATCCCCCTTAACCCCACCTAACCTTTTTTGGACACTAAGGGGCAATTTAGCATGGCCAATCCACTTAAACTGCACATCTTTGGACTGTGGGAGGAGGAAACCCACGCAGACACGGAGAGAACATGCAGACTCCGCACAGAGAGTGACCCAAGCCGGGAATAGAACCTGGAACCATGGAGCTGTGAAGCAACTGTGCTAACCACTGTGTTACTGTGTTGGTTACTCAACTTAGAGTGATGGTTGCATTCCATAAAATATTAATTTTATATAAAGCTTGCTTTCCCATTGGAATCAATGATAAAGCTAGAGTTAGGTTCCTGAGGACAATTTTTGCTTGGAAAAATCAATGTAAATATTGAAACGCTGTACCGCACATGTGCAGCTCTGTGCATTCTTAGCTGGAATAACTTGCAATTAGACCAGATTGGCACAAGAGATCCCTGTGACATTATTTCAAAGCAGAGCAGTCGCATTCTCCCACTGCCCTAGCTTGACATTTATCCCTGAAACAATGGATCATGTACTCATTATCTCATTGCTGTTTGTGGGACCTTGCTGACCACAAGTTGCCTGATATATTTCCTCCATTACAATCGTGCATTACAGAAGCACCTCATTAGAGGTTAAGTGCTGTAGGACATCCTGAGATTGTCGTGAAAGGTGCTATAAAAACAAGAATAAGAATTATGTTTTCCCTTTAAAAATGCAAATACGGCAAGTGGCCGATGTAGCAATTTAAAAATAAGAGCGTGCAATTACATTAGTTTAGGGCTAGGATTGGATGAATAGGAATGTCAAATTAACACATTGTACAACCAGCAGTTTGATTGTGGACTTTGACTTCTCTAACTCTAAATCCCCCTTTTATTGAGCTTGGGGAAATCTAGTCAAGCATCTTATTCAGCATGAGCTGTGTTGCAAAGCAATCAAGTATCAATCAACACACAATTTCCCCAAATCATTTACTTGGATACAGACTGATTAACAACTCCAAATAAAATTAATCGGTTTGCAAATGTTTTGACCGTTCGTCTATTTGGCCTCAACAGGGATCAAAGGCATAATTCACGCACAGGAATTAGAAGGTTTCTCAACTTAATTGCCTCCGGTTGGAAATTTGGCAGTGGATTGCAGTCATAGCATTCTGGACACCATTTGTCAATCGTTCTTTGTGGATTCTATTTCACCCTGCGCTGAACTCTCAGACCCCTTATCCTCCCTATCGCCAGGTGGTTTGCTTAACGCCTCTGTAAAATCCCCTCTCTACACCCGTACCTATGTCCATCTGTAATTGAAGCTGTTGGTGCTTAAAATTTCTTTATGAAGCTGCATGGCTTCGAGTTGACCCTGTGTGGCAACTAGCCTCTCTCGGCAAGTGTACTGTGCCCTAGCCCATGCTGGTAGATTTGTAAGCTGATGGAGTGTTTGTGTGAACATTACTGCACTTGCGACAGAAGTTCTTAGGCTAGCCAATTGGCTTCAGTTCAGAATATTCGCCTGTCCACAAAACTGACTTGTTTAAACTTGGGGGAACTGTGAACACCTGCGTTTCGTCTGTTCCGTGCTAACTGTTGACAACCTTGATCAGAGAGTCTTAATATTTATGGTGGAGCAACCGTTCAAAAAGAATGCCGTGGTTTTGTAAAATATTGCAAACCAAGATTGTTGCTTGATTTTGGAATGTGTTTGCTTAAACCTGACCATATCCCTTTCCAGTTGTAAGCAGCAGGGCCTGTTTTTCTGTTACCCCTGGACTGGATGTTGACAGCAACACATTTATCACTGGGCTAGGAAGCGGTAGCCTTTATGAGAGGTCATTTTATTGTCAATCCCTCAACATTTCTAAGTATTTCTCTTGTGCAACATCTCGTGGTTGCTGCTTACGTGATTGGAAGAATGCGAAATAGCAGTCTCCTACTTTTTTGGGTGAAGACATGACTTCAGGGGATAAATAGTAAACAGTTCTAAATCACTGGTTAGACTTCAGTTGTAAAGTTGGATCCACGTCTGGACGTTGCACTTTAGAAGTGTTGTCAAGGCCTTCGAGAAGGAGCAGAGATTTATCAGAATGAGGTCAGGGAGGAGGGAGCTATGCGGCAAGATTAGAAAAACTGCAATGTTTCTCCATGGAGCAAAGATTAAAGGGGGAGATTTAATAGAAGTGTTCAAAATCACGGTGGCTTTTAAAAGAGTAAATAAAGATAAGCTGTTTTCACTGGCAGGAGAGTAGGTAACTGGCGGACATCAATTTAAAACAGTTGGCAAAGACGTTGGGGAAGTTATGATCAAGAATGGATAGTGGAAGCAGTTGGCATCTTTCAAAAAGGAATTACATAAATACCTGAAAAGAAGCCATTTGCCAGGTATGGATTCTGCCATCCTCACACACCCACTGTTGCTTGTCTACAACCACTCTGTGATGTCTGCGGCTAGGCCCAGCCCTCTTCCCTCTGACCTCCACCTTACCCTCAATCAGAGACTTCTGTAACTTTTCTGAACAAATGGCAGAAATGCTGACGTTTTCTTTTTCTTAAATAATGATCTTTATTGTCACAAGTAGGCTTACATTAACACTGCAATTAAGTTACTGTGAAAAGCCCCTAGTCGCCACATTCCGGTGCCTGTTCGGGTACACAGAGGGAGAATTCAGAATGTCCAATTTACCTAACAATCACGTCTTTCAGGACTTGTGGGAGGAAACCAGAGCACCCGGAGGAAACCCACGGAGACACGGGGAGAACGTGCGGACTCCACACGGACAGTGACCCAAGCCGGAGCTGTGAAGCAACAGTGCTAACCACTGTGCTACCATTTCAGGATGTTGCTTTTGGTTCTTTTTGCTCCTGTAATTTCAAGCACCTCTTCATTTGTCTTAGGAATTCTTTATGGAATCTTGGCATCCACATTTCAAAGGCCTCTGTTTTCACAGACATCATGACAGCTGATCTCTTGGTGGGAGTAGCTACAAGCAGCAGCAACAAGGCGATGGGGAGGGAGCAGGAGAGTGGGATTAATTGGATATGTTGTATCTGCCCAGCTCAGATACTTTCGACCAGTTCACTTACTCAGAAGGGTTTTACCTAGGTATCTTTTAATCATGAGGAGAACAAAGGACAAACACAAATATGAGTTCAACAATCTTTATTAAACCCACAATTTAACCCTTAAATTAACCCAAAATATATGCCAGAAACACCCAAGATTTGGTTATACTACCCGCAAAAATTGGTTTGATCGAAAGGTGGGTCCGATTCCTGAGTCCATCTGGCCCGTCGACACGAAGGTGGGTCTTGCTGGCAGCTTCTTCCTTCCTTCCTTCCTTCTTGGTCAGTTTGGTTGGTCACGGTCACTTCCCACGTGAAATCTATGCTGCCAATGCACCCCGCCCAGGTGTCTATTTTTATCCCCTTTCCTTTGCGCCGTTTGCCACTTCCGCTGGCCTCCTGTCATTGAGGCCTCCGGAGTGGGTCTCAGCACCCGATAGTCCTGTTAGTGACCTGTTGACAGGGCCCCTGGGCCCGCACCAGGGTGTCCACCTCTGGTAGTGTGGTCTTGTACTCCCTTGCCAAATAAGGTAACAGCAGGAACTGTGGGCACCCAGGAGTCCGGTCCAATCTAGGCTGCGGACAAAGGGCGGGTGCGTATCAAAAGGGTGTGATGATCTCTTGATGGGCGATTGACAGGGAAGGTCCAGAGATGCTCAGGCAGCCTGACTGAGTTTGTATATTCAAACTTGGCCACGTCCGAATTCCCAGTTGTTCGCTGGTGCAGTTTAATTTAAGTGTCCAATCCTTTCATTTAGGATATCCAATTTTAATCAGGCTCAAAACTAGGCCCAATAGGTTACCACAGATGGCTCTCTCACAACCCAACGTAGGCATGAGGGGCAAAATGTCCACCGCTTCTGCTGCATAATTATATATGAAATTACATAATTAATTTCTTCTTTTCACTTGCAGAGCAGAAACAACTTGCAGCCCGGCAAATAGAAGATGCTTGGGAAGGAAGGTAGCACAGGAGATCAGAGAGACACGCACCGAAGCAGACAGCAGAAATCAACAGTGTTCTCCCAACTCTAACCTCCGTGTGGAAGTGCCTCAGTCTGTAACACTGGGAGGGCAAATTGAACACAGTGCGCAATTTAAGACGTACCCAACCTGTGTTGCGTTATCTGCACAGGCAAGAGGCTGAGAAGCCCCGTGAGAGAGAATCACACAGCATATATGATACAAAATGAACTTGTAAAACTGCAAGGAGCGTGCATTTATTGGTGAAGTCACTGTACTGCCTTGTATTGAAGATGCTTTTAAATCTGTTTTTAAGGTTCTTTTCTTTATTTGTCAAGCAAACCACTGCAGACTTTAAACTTTAAACAATTGGATTCCAGCTAATGGTTCCCCGACTGTTTCATGTAGCAACTTATACCAATTCCTCGTGTGTTTTTTCACTGGGTACGTGTGGGTTACTGTTTTGAATCAGACAGCAGAGGAGAATTTGGAGGGGAGAGTTGCAAGTTGTTTCTGAACGGTGTGGCCAGTTGTCCCCCCTCTCTGATATTCCTGGACTGTTTTCCCTGTTTGCTGGCCTTTTACATATAAGCTTGATCTCTGGCCAATTGTCCGTCCCTAATGTGGAATGGTCCCATTCCTGTGAGACGCAGGCAGTGGTGACCCCTACATCAGCCCTTCCACTGCCTTTACAAAAAAACTGCACTGCCAGCCTCCTTTTACAAGACTCTCAGTTGTTTAAGTTTTTATATATAAACGGACGAACCAGTTTTTCTGATTGCAGTTAGACAGAAAATGAAGACCTTTGAAGCCATCCCTGGTGTCTATCATTTTCACCTGAAGGTAAATGACTTCAACAAACTTGTCAGGAGTGTTTGGAGAGGCAAAATGCTGGGTGGGTTATTTTTGGAAATGAATTCCGTAATACTGGAGTTTATTTCTTGTTAAACCCACGGTGATTTGGAAATTGCACTGTGCTGTTTAATTTCACAGAACTGCGGTGTGAAGGCTGAAGTTCTGAAAGATTTTATCATGAAATTATCAATCCACGTGTAAGGGTGTTGACCAGTTACGATAGCCGTATTCGGGAGGAATTGCCATGAATACTTGAGGCTGTCAGTTCTGTGCGATATCGAGGGAATTGTTAAAAATGTCTTTCAGATAAGACATTAAGCCAAGGTCTGCTTTCTCAAGTGGGTGTGAAGGAACCCGCAGGAGAGGTTGAGTCTGGGGCCTTGGCCAATATTTACTCAATCATAATCACAAAAAGCGTTATCCAGTCACTATCACATTGCTGTCTAGGGGACCTTGCTGTGAACAAATTGGCTGTTACCTTGCAGTGTCTACACTTCAGTTGGCTGGGTGCGGAGCGAGGCCAACAGCGCAAGTTCAATTCCCTCACTGGCTGAGGTTATCCATGAAGGCCCCACTTCTCAACTTCGCCCCTCGCCTGATGTGTGGTGATCCTCAGGTTAAATCACCACCAGTCAGCTCTCCCCCCTCAAAGGGCAAAGCAGCCTATGGTCATCTGGGACTATGGCCACTCTTCCTTTACAGTTCAAAAGTTCTTCATTGACTACAAACTGCCTTGAGACAGCCAGCAGTTGTGAAAGGTGCTCTATAATGTAAGTCGTTCTTCAGTCCACGCTGCTTAAATTTCAATTTAGGGGCTTTAACTTAAAAATAAGTGGTTTAACAGCTGGAGTTAGAACAGAGCATGAAGGGAATTTACCAAAGCAGCACACTGTCAGGAAATCAAACCCTTCTTGCTGACTTCAGCTGAACTCTTGGAGTAATTTATCCATCTTTTCATTGCACTGGTGTGCAGTGTGCAGCTTATTCATTGTACATAATCATCCAAGTAATTTACAGAGCTGGGATCACAAGCGTGGAATGGTAATACTTTGAACTTGTGGGGGATACACTCAAGGCCACTAGTTTACAGCGACCGAATAGACAGTTTTGGTTATATTTGTATCGACATTTTGTTTCTGTGATTCTGTGTATTTTACCAAGAGAAAACAGTGGCTTAGGGCACGGTGCATTGCTCAAGACAAATCCAATCGTTATTAAGTTGGCGATATGAGGACCCAAAGAGAGTTCATTCTGTGTGTATTTACACCCTTCACAGGTCAGTGCGCAGTTTTTAAAAGCTCAGTCCCTTCCTGGTAAAATGAATTCTGTGTTACCGATTGTAAAACCTGGGCTTGAGTTGCGTGTGGGTGCAGGTTAAATCAAACACACCCATTTGTGATTGCGCTGACCACCATCTACCTCCCTTCTCACTGAATCTTTCTTTGGAAACGCGCCCATTTGCTTCTCGAACCTATTTCCTCGACATGGCCTCAGTGACCAGCTGCGGATAACTTTGATTATCCTTAGTTTAAATTAAATTGCTGCCAGATTTATTTTCATTTGCTAATTTTTATTTTTTTTAACTAATCCTCTCGCAGTATTTAAACTTCTTCTGGTCACGCTGAGCAATTTACCCAAAATTGAACTTTCGGTTTCAGGCAAAGTATTAGTTTACTTCCAGTGCCTGTAAAAACACCAGCGAAACTGCAACTGTTACACCGGGTTTTAGAACAACGGTTCCAGGGAACTGAGATCTGTGCAAATACTCAAGCGATTTGTAAACCATTTTCTTAAATTTTAAAAGATACCTCTGTAAATGAATGTCTTTTTAAGTATTCAATAAATACAGCAGTGTTTTTTTGATTTTTCACAATTTGAAATCTACTTTGTTTACACTGATAAACTCAACTCTGAGAAACCTTGGCACCAATTTTGTAACTTGCGATGGTCATTTCAAATATGTTTGTCCTTTTACTTTAAAACAATGTTCTCATCTGATCTTTTCGTTAAATAGTACTGTTTTAGGCCGAGGAATTTCCACAAGTAACCACCCTGTGTATTTGTGCTTTCCGCGGTGTTTGTGTTGGAGAATGAAACACTTACCATTTCGGGGAGCTGGTGTCCGGATCAAGCATGGGGAGGTACGTAGGAACAAGGGCCAGTGCAGACTCGATGGGACGAATGGCCTCCTGCACTGTAAATTCTATGATTCTCAAACAGAAGACCATTCAGCCACTCAAACTTATTTTTGAAGTTCAATCAGACCATAGCTGATCTGTATCTTACTCCACCCACCCTGCCTGCACCCCCCCCCCCCCCCCCCCCCCCCCAAGGATTCCATGTTCCCTAATCCTGTTGCTGAACAAAAGATTTCAGTTTTGAGTTGGGAGATCACAGCTTTTTGGGGGGAGAAAGTGTCCCATATTTCAACTATCTGTTGTGCGAAGAGTGGCTTGCTAACATCACTTCTGAACAGCATGGCTTAGTTTTAAGGTTTGTGCCACTATGTTAGCAGCAGAGTAAAGCCATCCATCATCTAACCGAACAGTAGGGGAAGATTTCTGCCTGTGCACAAAATGCTAAATAAATTTGAGGAAACTACTTGAGTCATCAAACATAGTCCACGAAGGAAATCTTGCTCAATGTTTCTTAGCCCAGCTCAGCAGAGCACCCCGACCACGGCAGAGATCCTGAAGATCGTGCGGACTCTAAACGTTAATTCTATTTTCTCTCACCATTGATGCAGCCAGACCTGATGTGTTTGTCCAGCAATTTCCGCTTTCTTTCGTTTCAGGTTCCATCATCAGTCATTTTGCTTTTCTTATTCTGCCAGAGGACCTTTTGAATCCTCTTTTCCTCCTGTGGTCTCTCTGGGTGAGGGTTTCCAGGGTTATGGAGATTGGGGAGAGCACTGTCTGTTGGTCCATGGCTACCAGAGACTTGTGTGACTGCCAATGTTTATTTCACAAACAATCCACTGTTAGGATACCGGACCAGACCCCAACATTTCATAGAATACCGGACAAGATTGTAAAATTGTGAGGAAAGGATACTTCACCCCAGAGAGATGACTCTGACCAATAGGTATCTTTTATGTTAAAATAAACTAATTTAAATAAAGAATTAACCACATTAACATCAAAGAAAATAGCTTCACAATTATCAGTTCTTAAACACACAAGGGAAAACTTTAACTTTTGCCTTTGTTATGGTCCAGGGTCTAGAAAACTCCAAAGTATATCATGGAGTTCACCTGACCTACAACTGCTTCTAGATTTTGTTTACGAGAAGCACAAGGACCTGCCTTTCAGGTGCTATTCAACAGAGGCCTTAAGCATTTTAAATCAGAAACAAAGTTTATTCTACGACTTTAGTTAACATTTTTATAAACACACCCAGTAAGCAACACAAAGACCCCACACAGCCGCAGTACATAGAACAGTACAGGCCCTTCGGCCCTCGATGTTGTGCCGAGCAATGATCACCCTACTTAAACCCACGTAACCCGTATACCCGTAACCCAACAATCCCCCCATTAACCTTACACTACGGGCAATTTAGCATGGCCAATCCACCTAACCTGCACATCTTTGGACTGTGGGAGGAAACCGGAGCACCCGGAGGAAACCCACGCACACACAGGGAGGACGTGCAGACTCCACACAGACAGTGACCCAGCCGGGAATCGAACCTGGGACCCTGGAGCTGTGAAGCATTGATGCTAACCACCATGCTACCGTGAGGCCAAAGTAGTACTCTATGTATAATCCTAATAAATTCCCCCTTTAACTGTTCCAATTTAATAACAAGATGCTGTAAACCAGAAACCCCTTTTCAAAGGTGTGGCCCAGCACACAGAGCTCAAGACCTGGTTTGGATGCTCTTGTTGCCTTTCCAAAACAGCAGGTTTGAATTTCTTCCAGAAAAGTTATTTCTTTTCAAGTTATCAAGCAGTCTGGAAACAGGTTTTAAAATGCACAGAGAGAGAAAAAACCTTCTTTCAACCTGTGCAGAACAAAACCAGTTCAAACTCAAAGTGAAAGTAAAACCAACTCCCAGAGCCACAGCCCAGCTCCACCCACACAATGACATCACTGAAGCCATGTGATAAGACAAACATTTCTTAAAGAGACACTCCCAGGACACCTTCTAACACCATTTATGCAACTCCAAAACAGTTCAAAATGCACTTATAAATAAAGTTAACTTATCTGTGCAGAACTTTGACGGAGATACCCTTTCAGGAGCAACCTGAAAATCCAGTCTTGTCAGACTCTTCTGCTCAACCTGACAGTATTATGCAAAGCTGCTGTTAAACGTAAGAACTTCTAGGAAACAGACTTGAGAAAATTAAGTTTGCCCTGAGAGGATCAATGTTAGGGTTCGTTCAGAGGTGGCAGCCATTTATCGACTTCTTCGGGGGAAACTAAACTGTTAGCAGTAACAATAAAGAGGGTACTGGTTAGTGGGGGGGGGGGGGGAGAGGAGTACAGGGGGGCACAGCTGGCAAGGCAGCCATGCAGCTGTGCACGCCGCCGATTGCCCACTGTGAACCTAGGGCCACGGGTCGTATGGGTGTTGCCCCAGGCCACCCCCCTCCCCCCCCCCCCCCCCCCCAGGTGCCCTCTGGCCCCAGACGACCCATCAACGGGCTGGGTGCGCTCCAGCCCAACTAGTGCCATCTTGTTGGGATGAGTGTGTGGGGAGTGGCATACTAATAGGCGGCTGCAGCTTTTCAGGCTCCCGAGTGTCAATCCCGACCCTGGTGAATCCGATCTCATTTTCCATTGGACTCGATTGTGTTCCACGTGGCGCCGGTGCTAGCCCCTTAATGGTCGCCGAATCGGTCGAGGTTTGGCGCCAGTTTTGCTATTGTGGAAGACCACGAATCCTGCCCAGTGTCACAATGTGTACTATTGTTTCAAATAGTAACGATGTATTGTTCGAGACAACTTATTGTTCAAGATTCTAAAGTATTTTAAAATTAATTATCATGAAATGGACATGGATGGCAAGGCTACATTGACTGTAAAAAGAAAGTATCACAGAACCAGATGTTGGGTCCATCTGTGAAGGTTTTAGTGTCTTCATATGTAACTCACACTTTCAAAACTAATTCAAAACATGAAGTACTTTTGGAGTTTTTATGACATGAAAGGCATTCTATAAATTCAAGTGTTATCATATTTCCAGACAGCCAGCACTAAAACCAGACAGACTCCCCTCAAACAAGTGCCTGTGTTAGTCCCCAGTGCTATCACTGAATTTCTGTTCTTTATTGGTGTAAACTGTGATCACATGATAGGGATATCAGCATTGGCAGTATCACTGCGAAAACCGACTGTGATAGAGCGTAACAAAACTGTCTATCATTTTAAGAGATTATATTTCATTTGACTGTCCCTTGTGTCCCTGTGGATGTCTTTTATTCCTTTTTTCATGGACAGACTAAGCCTGAGAGCGGCCACTTGTCTTTGCTTCTATGTTTTTCTGTTAGTGTGCGGTCAGTGTCCTGAGTGTGCGGACAGTGTCCTGAGAATGTGGACAGTGTCCTGAGCGTGCGGACAGTGTCCTGAGCATGTAGACAGTGTCCTGAGCATGTGGACAGTGTCCTGAGCATGTGGACAGTGTCCTGAGAATGTGGACAGTGTCCTGAGCATGTGGACAGTGTCCTGAGCATGTGGACAATGTCCTGAGAATGCGGACAGTGTCCTGAGCATGCGGACAATGTCCTGAGCGTGTGGACAGTGTCCTGAGCATGCGGACAGTGTCCTGAGCGTGTGGACAGTGTCCTGAGAGTGCGGACAGTGTCCTGAGTGTGCGGACAGTGTCCTGAGCGTGCGGACAGTGTCCTGAGAATGCAGACAATGTCCTGAGCATGTGGACAGTGTCCTGAGCGTGCGGACAGTGTCCTGAGCGTGCGGACAGTGTCCTGAGAATGTGGACAGTGTCCTGAGCGTGTGGACAGTGTCCTGAGCATGCAGACAGTGTCCTGAGCATGCGGACAGTGTCCTGAGCGTGTGGACAGTGTCCTGAGCGTGTGGACAGTGTCCTGAGCGTGCGGACAGTGTCCTGAGCGTGCGGACAGTGTCCTGAGAATGGGTACAGTGTCCTCAAAATGGGGACAGTGTCCTGGGTGCACGGACAGTGTCCTCAGCGTGTGGACAGTGTCCTGAGAATGTAGACAGTGTCCTGAGCATGCGGACAGTGTCCTGAGCGTGTGGACAGTGTCCTGAGCATGTGGACAGTGTCCTGAGCGTGTGGACAGTGTCCTGAGCATGTGGACAGTGTCCTGAGAATGTAGACAGTGTCCTGAGCGTGTGGACAGTGTCCTGAGCCTGCGGACAGTGTCCTGAGCATGTGGACAGTGTCCTGAGCCTGCGGACAGTGTCCTGAGCGTGCGGACAGTGTCCTGAGAATGGGTACAGTGTCCTCAAAATGGGGACAGTGTCTTGAGCGTGTGGACAGTGTCCTGAGCGTGTGGACAGTGTCCTGAGTGTGTGGACAGTGTCCTGAGCATGTGGACAGTGTCCTGAGAGTGTAGACAGTGTCCTGAGCGTGTGGACAGTGTCCTGAGAATGTGGACAGTGTCCTGAGCACGTGGACAGCGTCCTGAGCACGTGGACAGTGTCCTGAGCATGCGGACAGTGTCCTGAGCATGCGGACAGTGTCCTGAGCGTGTGGATAGTGTCCTGAGAATGTAGACAGTGTCCTGAGTGTGCGGACAGTGTCCTGAGTGTGCGGACAGTGTCCTGAGTGTGCGGACAGTGTCCTGAGTGTGCGGACAGTGTCCTGAGTGTGCGGACAGTGTCCTGAGTGTGCGGACAGTGTCCTGAGCATGTGGACAGTGTCCTGAGCGTGCGGACAGTGTCCTGAGAATGTGGACAGTGTCCTGAGTGTGCGGACAGTGTCCTGAGTGTGCGGACAGTGTCCTGAGCATGTGGACAGTGTCCTGAGCGTGTGGACAGTGTCCTGAGCGTGTGGACAGTGTCCTGAGCATGTGGACAATGTCCTGAGAATGCGGACAGTGTCCTGAGAATGGGTACAGTGTCCTCAAAATGGGGACAGTGTCCTGAGCGTGCAGACAGTGTCCTGAGTGTGCGGACAGTGTCCTGAGCATGTGGACAGTGTCCTGAGCTTGCGGACAGTGTCCTGAGCGTGCGGACAGTGTCCTGAGCGTGCGGACAGTGTCCTGAGCATGCGGACAGTGTCCTGAGCGTGTGGACAGTGTCCTGAGCATGTGGACAGTGTCCTGAGCATGCGGACAGTGTCCTGAGCGTGCGGACAGTGTCCTGAGCGTGCGGACAGTGTCCTGAGCGTGCGGACAGTGTCCTGAGCGTGCGGACAGTGTCCTGAGCGTGCGGACAGTGTCCTGAGCGTACGGACAGTGTCCTGAGCGTGCGGACAGTGTCCTGAGCATGCGGACAGTGTCCTGAGCGTGCGGACAGTGTCCTGAGAATGGGTACAGTGTCCTCAAAATGGGGACAGTGTCCTGGGTGCACGGACAGTGTCCTCAGCGTGTGGACAGTGTCCTGAGAATGCAGACAATGTCCTGAGCATGTGGACAGTGTCCTGAGCATGCGGACAGTGTCCTGAGCGTGTGGACAGTGTCCTGAGCGTGTGGACAGTGTCCTGAGCATGTGGACAGTGTCCTGAGCATGTGGACAGTGTCCTGAGCATGTGGACAGTGTCCTGAGCCTGCGGACAGTGTCCTGAGCGTGCGGACAGTGTCCTGAACGTGCGGACAGTGTCCTGAGCTTGCGGACAGTGTCCTGAGCGTGCGGACAGTGTCCTGAGAATGGGTACAGTGTCCTCAAAATGGGGACAGTGTCCTGGGTGCACGGACAGTGTCCTGAGCGTGCGGACAGTGTCCTGAGAATGTAGACACTGTCCTGAGCGTGTGGACAGTGTCCTGAGCGTGCGGACAGTGTCCTGAGCCTGCAGACAGTGTCCTCAGCGTGTGGACAGTGTCCTGAGCGTGTGGACAGTGTCCTGAGCATGTGGACAGTGTCCTGAGCACGTGGACAGCGTCCTGAGCATGTGGACAGTGTCCTGAGCGTGCGGACAGTGTCCTGAGCGTGTGGACAGTGTCCTGAGCATGTGGACAGTGTCCTGAGAATGTAGACAGTGTCCTGAGCATGCGGACAGTGTCCTGAGCGTGTGGACAGTGTCCTGAGCATGCGGACAGTGTCCTGAGAATGTAGACAGTGTCCTGAGTGTGCGGACAGTGTCCTGAGTGTGCGGACAGTGTCCTGAGTGTGCGGACAGTGTCCTGAGTGTGCGGACAGTGTCCTGAGTGTGCGGACAGTGTCCTGAGTGTGCGGACAGTGTCCTGAGTGTGCGGACAGTGTCCTGAGTGTGCGGACAGTGTCCTGAGCGTGCGGACAGTGTCCTGAGCGTGCGGACAGTGTCCTGAGCGTGCGGACAGTGTCCTGAGCGTGCGGACAGTGTCCTGAGCGTGCGGACAGTGTCCTGAGCGTGCGGACAGTGTCCTGAGCGTGCGGACAGTGTCCTGAGAATGTAGACAGTGTCCTGAGCGTGCGGACAGTGTCCTGAGCGTGCGGACAGTGTCCTGAGCGTGCGGACAGTGTCCTGAGTGTGCGGACAGTGTCCTGAGCGTGCGGACAGTGTCCTGAGCGTGCGGACAGTGTCCCGAGCGTGTGGACAGTGTCCTGAGCGTGTGGACAGTGTCCTGAGAATGTAGACAGTGTCCTGAGCGTGTAGACAGTGTCCTGAGCGTGTGGACAGTGTCCTGAGCGTGCGGACAGTGTCCTGAGCGTGCGGACAGTGTCCTGAGCGTGCGGACAGTGTCCTGAGCGTGTGGACAGTGTCCTGAGCGTGCGGACAGTGTCCTGAGCGTGCGGACAGTGTCCTGAGCGTGCGGACAGTGTCCTGAGCATGTGGACAGTGTCCTGAGCATGTGGACAGCGTCCTGAGCATGTGGACAGCGTCCTGAGCATGCGGACAGCGTCCTGAGCATGCGGACAGCGTCCTGAGCCTGCGGACAGCGTCCTGAGCGTGCGGACAGTGTCCTGAGCGTGCGGACAGTGTCCTGAGCGTGCGGACAGTGTCCTGAGCGTGCGGACAGTGTCCTGAGCGTGCGGACAGTGTCCTGAGCGTGCGGACAGTGTCCTGAGAATGGGTACAGTGTCCTCAAAATGGGGACAGTGTCCTGGGTGCACGGACAGTGTCCTCAGCGTGTGGACAGTGTCCTGAGAATGTAGACAGTGTCCTGAGAATGTGGACAGTGTCCTGAGCATGTGGACAGTGTCCTGAGCACGTGGACAGCGTCCTGAGCATGTGGACAGTGTCCTGAGCATGCGGACAGTGTCCTGAGCATGCGGACAGTGTCCTGAGCGTGTGGACAGTGTCCTGAGCATGCGGACAGTGTCCTGAGCGTGCGGACAGTGTCCTGAGCGTGCGGACAGTGTCCTGAGCATGCGGACAGTGTCCTGAGCATGCGGACAGTGTCCTGAGCGTTTGGACAGTGTCCTGAGAATGTAGACAGTGTCCTGAGTGTGCGGACAGTGTCCTGAGCATGTGGACAGTGTCCTGAGCGTGTGGACAGTGTCCTGAGAATGTAGACAGTGTCCTGAGTGTGCGGACAGTGTCCTGAGCATGCGGACAGTGTCCTGAGCATGCGGACAGTGTCCTGAGCGTGTGGACAGTGTCCTGAGCGTGTGGACAGTGTCCTGAGCATGCGGACAGTGTCCTGAGCATGTGGACAATGTCCTGAGCATGTGGACAGTGTCCTGAGTGTGTGGACAGTGTCCTGAGTGTGTGGACAGTGTCCTGAGCATGCGGACAGTGTCCTGAGCATGTGGACAGTGTCCTGAGCGTGTGGACAGTGTCCTGAGTGTGCGGACAGTGTCCTGAGTGTGCGGACAGTGTCCTGAGTGTGCAGACAGTGTCCTGAGTGTGCGGACAGTGTCCTGAGCGTGCGGACATGGTCCTGAGCGTGCGGACAGTGTCCTGAGCGTGTGGACAGTGTCCTGAGAATGTAGACAGTGTCCTGAGCGTGCGGACAGTGTCCTGAGCGTGCGGACAGTGTCCTGAGCGTGTGGACAGTGTCCTGAGCGTGTGGACAGTGTCCTGAGCATGTGGACAGTGTCCTGAGCATGTAGACAGTGTCCTGAGCATGCGGACAGTGTCCTGAGCATGTGGACAGTGTCCTGAGAATGTAGACAGTGTCCTGAGCATGCGGACAGTGTCCTGAGAATGTAGACAGTGTCCTGAGCGTGTGGACAGTGTCCTGAGCATGTGGACAGTGTCCTGAGAATGTAGACAGTGTCCTGAGAATGTCCTGAGTGTGCGGACAGTGTCCTGAGCGTGCGGACAGGGTCCTGAGCGTGCGGACAGTGTCCTGAGCGTGTGGACAGTGTCCTGAGCGTGTGGACAGTGTCCTGAGCGTGTGGACAGTGTCCTGAGAATGTAGACAGTGTCCTGAGCGTGCGGACAGTGTCCTGAGCGTGCGGACAGTGTCCTGAGCGTGCGGACAGTGTCCTGAGCGTGTGGACAGTGTCCTGAGCGTGTGGACAGTGTCCTGAGCATGTGGACAGTGTCCTGAGAATGTAGACAGTGTCCTGAGCATGCGGACAGTGTCCTGAGCATGTGGACAGTGTCCTGAGAATGTAGACAGTGTCCTGAGCATGTAGACAGTGTCCTGAGCATGCGGACAGTGTCCTGAGAATGTAGACAGTGTCCTGAGCGTGTGGACAGTGTCCTGAGCATGTGGACAGTGTCCTGAGAATGTAGACAGTGTCCTGAGTGTGCGGACAGTGTCCTGAGCGTGCGGACAGTGTCCTGAGCGTGCGGACAGTGTCCTGAGCGTGCGGACAGTGTCCTGAGCGTGCGGACAGTGTCCTGAGCGTGCGGACAGTGTCCTGAGCGTGCGGACAGTGTCCTGAGCGTGTGGACAGTGTCCTGTAACTTCATTGAAGCCTACTCGTGACAATAAGCAATTTCATTTCATTTCATTTTCTCCCATCATCCATTGGCTGTATTGTCCCTTATTTGATTTCAGGAGTCTTGTTCAGTCTATTGTGGTATCTGTGAAAAACATTAAGTGGAAAAGCCAAAATTCAATCCCAAGGTCAATAACCTCGGAATCTGGCACTTTGTCCAGTGGATCAACTGCACAATTTAGGTGATGCTAATTATAAGAAGGCACTAATTTGGACTAGTCATCACAAGCGGCTGAATTTGGTATCTGCCTTTCTCGCTTCACACACGCAACAGGCATCATGAATTTGACACCGTTGCAGATTATGTATAATTTGATAACGAGGCTAAAAACGGAAGATTAAAAAGAGTGGAAATAACATGTGGTGTTTGTCCTCTTCGTTGGGGCCATCTGCCGAGAGGGTCGCATGACCCTGGTAACCAATCAGTGACCAGGGTGGGGAGTCACCCGAGCAAGCGTGGGTTTCTGTATCAGTCTGATCTTGGAAACTGACTTGCAATCATGAGGCTTAAAGCCTCTGCATTGTAATTATATCTAAATAAATGTTGCAGTTGTTATTTGGTGAACGGGAAATATTACATTGGTGATGAGGATGAATGGGGGGGGGGGCCAAAAACGGTCCCAAGATCGTGAGTATTAAGCCACACCGAGGATCAATTTGAGTTGTGAAACAGAAGACTGCAGATACATCCATATTTGGACAGATCGATCCTTTTGGTGCCTCTGTGGAGGATGGGACAATATACTGAACATTTGGGATACTTTCTTCAGACCAACGAAATAGAGGAGGAGGGGAAGATAACGGCAATCCTTCTGAGTGCATGTGGGACCTAAGCCTACAATCTAGTTGGCAACCTCACATCCCCAAGCGGCCTGATTCCAAGCCATTCACTCAGATTGAATTGGTGAAACCACACTACCACCCAAAGCCATCAGTAATATTGCGGCGATTTAAGTTGAACTCAAGTGATTAGCACAGTGGCTTCACAGCGCCAGGGTCCCAGGTTCAATTGCCTGCTGGGCCACTATCTGTGCGGAGTCTGCACGTTCTCCCCGTGTCTGCGTGGGTTTCCTCCGGATGCTCCGGTTTCCTCCCACAGTCCAAAGACGTGCAGGTTAGGTGGATTAGCGGTGATAAATTGTCCTTAGTGACCAAAAAAGATTAGGAGGGGTTATTGGGTTACGGGGATAGGGTGGAAGTGAGGGCTTAACTGGTTCGGTGCTGACTCGATGGGCCGAATGGCCTCCTTCCGCACTTTAAGTTCTATGTTCAACCAGGAGAGCCCCTAGGGAAACAATTGTAACTTGTATTACCAAGATGAGACAGATCTCACAGCACTGTGCCTACGGTGACACTCTGAATGATATGCTGCGGGACTGTTTGGACTGAGGGACAAATAATGAGGCCATTCAAAGGAAGCTATTAGCAGAGGCAGATATAAATTTTAAGAAGGAGCTCGAGATAGCGTTGGCGATAGCGAGCGTGGAAATGGGTGCTCAGCAGCCTCACAGCAAATTGAACCCAGGTCCCTGGCACTGCGAGGCAGTAGTGCTAACCATTGTGCCACCATGCCACGGAATTGAGCAGTAGGCCATCAATATCTGAAACCGGATATTTATTTTGGCACTAAACACTTTTTCAGCTACTGGAAGATAAGCATCCAAACGTTTATATAGATTTAAACAAAATGAAGAGGATGTTTTATTAAAGATTATAGAATCTTTGCTGAATCTTTCATAAAGAGCAACTGTTTTGGGTTTAATAGCCTGGAAACCAGTTATTTTCTAAAACTGGAAGAAGGTGAAAGTGTGCTGGCTGGTCCCCAAGGATGATTTCAATTTTACAACGAGAGGCCCTGAGAAAAACAAATGATATAAAAGCAACAATCATCGGCAAAGTTCTGTCAGACAAACGAGGAAAGAATGTCAAAATGGAATATACGTGGGAGGGACAGGCAAGGAAGTAGAGGAGACGGCTAAAGTCTGAAGATGTTTTGTGTATTCATAGAATTATAGAATTTATAGTGCAGAAGGAGGCCATTTGGCCCATCGAGTCTGCACCGGCCTTTGGAAAGAGCACCCAACTTAAGCCCACACCTCCACCTTATCCCCGTAACCCAGTAACCCACACTATGCTTTTTGGACACTGAGGGCAATTTTAGCACGACCAATCCACCCAACCTTTGATTTGCTTTGATTTGATTTATTATTGTCACATGTATTAGTAGACAGTGAAAAGTATTGTTCCTTGCATGTTGTACAAACAATGCATACCGTACATAGGGAAGGAAGGAGAGACTGCAGAATATAATGTTACAGTTATAGCAAGGTGTAGAGAAAAGATCAACTGCACATCTTTGGACTGTGGGAGGAAGCCGGAGCACCCGGAGGAAACCCACGCAGACACGGGGAGAACGTGCAGACTCCACACAGACAGTGACCCAAGCCGGGAATCGAACCTGGGACCCCGTAGATGTGAAGCCACAGTGCTACCGTGCTGCCAAAATGGCCAATACTTTGGGGGCTACTGAATAATTCACACTTATAAACTTCAGGGATTACAGACACTTGCATAGCAGAAACACACATTGTCTGGGGTAATTAGAACAAAAGCGGAAAGAAAAACAGGAAATGCTGGATAAACTCAGCAGGTCTGGCAGCATCTGTGGGGAGAGAATCAAGAGTTTTTAAGTCCATACGATCCTTCTATGGAACTGAAGAGAGATAGAAAAGTAATGAATTCTCTAGTTGGAGAGGCAGATGGAGGAGGTGGGCAGACTAAGACAGGGGTAGGTTGGCGCAAAGGAGAGATTGTCAACAGTATTGTGGACACAATACAAAATGGAGAGGGGAGGAGGTGTTAATGGTGCCATTAAGGAGTGAAGAATGCTAATAGTGGCAAAGGTAAAATGGCAGAAGGTGTAAATAAGAGAACAAAGGTCAGAACAAAAGCTTTTTGCTTTAAAGCTTTTTTTGTGTTTCATTCTAAATTCCTGGTTCTCCAATATTTGTCGCAAACGCTCATGGTTTTAACACATCATTGACTCCAGGCATTCATTATCTTTCTAACAAATTGATAAGACCATCTTTCTCTGTCCATTGAGACACGTACAAAGACAGCACTTCCAACAGTGCAGCCCTCCCTTCGGTCCTGCACTGTGGTGACAACTTTGGATTTCTACTCACTTCTGTGCACGTGAGCCCATGAACGAGAGGAGATTACTGTCACTGAGCCACAGCTGGCGTTGGGGAAGCCAGCTGGGAGGGGTAGGATACCAGTTTGATTGTCGGGTGAGAGAATGGGCTAAATCGCTGGCTTTTAAAGCAGACCAAGGCAGGCCAGCAGCACGGGTTCAATTCCCGTACCGGCCTCCCCGAACAGGCGCCGGAATGTGGCGACTAGGGGCTTTTCACAGTAACTTAATTTGAAGCCTACTCGTGACAATAAGCGATTTTTCATTTCATTTCATTCCCAAGTTATTCAACCCTAGCAAATAAGTGGCAGGATAAGATACGGTTCAATGAATCTTGATTTCAGCACAGTGAAGGAGAGTTGAATAGTACACGCAGAAATAAAAAGGAACTAGGAGAGCAAAGTTCAGAGGCTCAATAATCAAGTTTATAAAATAGATCACAGCAGAGGGATGGGGAAAAAAAGGTAGTAGACTAAAAGATGTGAGAAGAATTATCCATGAGACGAATCTTGTATTGTATTCTGTTTTGGGGTTGAATTTTCACAAATATGGAAGAGAACAGGTGGCCTGGCACAAAAGGTCCCTGCGTCACTCCCTGGACCTGCCGCCAATCATTATCACTGAGGGAGTAGAGGGAGTGAATGGAGAAGGAATATATTTCACATATCCAAGGTTCATAAAGACGAGCTTTTCCCTCTTATTCTCACAAGTAAAAATGTGAATATTTCGCTTATTTGAAATTCTACAGCCAATTAAACGAACTAAAAGTGGAATTTCCGTTATTCAAAGTAACGAGGAGAAGATTCAGCTCCAAGACAGGGTGCAAGAAAACTCTTCCTCTCGCGGATAATTTATTCCCCAGGACTTCATAACTTGCAAACTGCTCATTCTCTCATCCTACAATCGAATTGGTGTCCTGCCCACGGGGCTTTAGCCCTTCAAACTGGCTTCCCCCGTCTAAACTGTATGTTTAATGTCAGCCGTGGCTCAATTAGAAGCAACTTTCATCACTTAGGTTTCCGAAACACAATTCATAGACTTTAGGAATTCTAGGAAATGACCTAAATCTTCTGGAATTCTTTGGAGAGGTGAACTGCACTTTGGAAAAGGTCAGGTACCATTTTGGGATTGTTAACAGTAGCCGTGAATGTGTGTAACTGGTCAATAAGGTCTCAGGGAATTGTCAAGCTGTCAAGTTGCTCAAATCCCCTACCGTTTAAATTGTGAGAAGAAAACTCAGCCTTCTGTGATTCTCAGTCATAAAAGAGCTGTGCTTACAATTTCAATATGTTTGTTGGCATAAGCCTGTGGGCTATCATTACAGTATTAGTGCTGCTTTACTGCTTCCACAACCTATTATTCTCACAGTTGTGTGCATCTAAGTTTGTAGTTTGATTGGAAGTTTCTGGTGGTAATGTGGCTGTGAGGTGAGGCAATAAATACAAATTTGTGTTTTGATAATGGCTAGTTTTGATAACTTGAAGGGGCTTAAATGTATTGAAAGGTATTTTATCAACATGAATGTTTATTTTAATATAGTGAAGACTAACATACACGTAGAATTTTATTTTATTTCATCTCAGCATGGCCCCTGAGATTTGCCCATGGTGGATAACAGGTGAGACAAAGGATGTTGGGTGGGAAGATGAGTTGGCGTGCAGGCTAAGCGGGGCCATGGGCTGGATAAAGGGGCACAGATTGGCATGGATGGTATGGGGGCCACAGGGCTGGTTTGGGGAATGAGGTGGCATGCGTTGACACGGATATAGATATAGAGAAATACAGTACAGAACAGGCCCTTCGGCCCACGATGTGCCGAACTTTTGTCCTAGGTTAATCATAGAATTTTGGACACGAAGGGCAATTTATCATGGCCAATCCACCCAACCTGCACATCTTTGGACTGTGGGAGGAAACCGGAGTACCCGGAGGAAACCCACGCACACACGGGGAGGATGTACAGACTCCACACAGACAGTGACCCAAGTTGAAATCGAACTTGGGACCCTGGAGCTGTGAAGCAATTGTGCTATCCACAATGCTACCGTGCTGCCCTTAAGAAGAAATTAATCTACACGCCATTATTCTACCCTAATCCATGTACCTATCCAATAGCCGCTTGAAGGTCCCTAACATTTCCGACTCAACTACTTCCACAGGCAGTGCATTCCATGCCCCCACTACTCTCTGGGTAAAGAACCTACCTCTGACATCCCCCCTATATCTTCCACCATTTACCTTAAATTTATGTCCCCTTGTAATGGTTTGTTCCACCCGGGGAAAAAGTCTCTGACTGTCTACTCTATCTATTCCCCTGATCATCTTATAAACCTCTATCAAGTCGCCTCTCATCCTTCTCCGTTCTAATGAGAAAAGGCCTAGCACCCTCAACCTTTCCTCGTAAAACTATTCTCCATTCCAGGCAACATCCTGGTAAATCTCCTTTGCACCTTTTCCAAAGCTTCCACATCCTTCCTAAAATGAGGTGACCAGAACTGTACACAGTACTCCAAATGTGGCCTGACCAAGGTTTTGTACAGCTGCATCATCACCTCACGGCTCTTAAATTCAATCACTCTGCTAATGAAAGCTAGCACACCATAGGCCTTCTTCACAGCTCTATCCACTTGAGTGGCAACTTTCAAAGATCTATGAACATAGACCCCAAGATCTCTCTGCTCTACATTGCCAAGAACCCTACCGTTAACCCTGTATTCCGCATTCATATTTGTCCTTCCAAAATGGACAACCTCACACTTGTCAGGGTTAAACTCCATCTGCCACTTCTCAGCTCAGCTCTGCATCCTTTCTATGTCACTTTAAAGCCGACAACAGCCCTCCTCACTATCCACAACTCCACCAATCTTCGTATCATCTGCAAACTTACTGATCCACCCTTCAACTCCCTCATCCAAGTCGTTAATGAAAATCACTAACGGCAGAGGACCCAGAACTGATCCCTGCGGTACGCCACTGATAACTGGGCTCCATGCTGAATATTTGCCATCCACCACCACACTCTGTCTTCTATTGGTTAGCCAGTTCGTTATCCAACTGGCCAAATTTCCCACTATCCCATGCCTCCTTACTTTCTGCATAAGCCTACCATGGGGAACCTTATCAAATGCCTTACTAAAATCCATGTACACTACATCCACTGCTTTACCTTCATCCACATGCTTGGTCACCTCCTCAAAGAATTCAATAAGACTTGTAAGGCAAGACCTACCCCTCACAAATCCGTGCTGACTATCTCTAATCAAGCAGTGCCTTTCCAGATGCTCAGAAATCCTATCCCTCAGTACCCTTTCCATTACTTTGCCTACCACCGAAGTAAGACTAACTGGCCTGTAATTCCCAGGGTTATCCCTATTCCCTTTTTTGAACAGGGGCACGACATTCGCCACTCTCCAATCCTCTGGTACCACCCCTGTTGACAGCGAGGACGAAGAGATCATTGCCAACAGCTCTGCAATTTCATTTCTTGCTTCCCATAGAATCCTTGGATATATCCCGTCAGGCCCGGGGGACTTGTCTATCCTCAAGTTTTTCAAAATGCCCAACACATCTTCCTTCCTAACAAGTATCCCCTCGAGCTTACCCGTCTGTTTCACACTGTCCTCTCCAACAATATGGCCCCTCTCGTTTGTAAATACTGAAGAAAAATACTTGTTCAAGACCTCTCCTATCTCTTCAGACTCAATACACAATCTCCCGCTACTGTCCTTGATCAGACCTACCCTCGCTCTAGTCATTCTCATATTTCTCACATGTGTAAAAGGCCTTGGGGTTTTCCTTGATCCTACCCGCTAAAGATTTTACATGCCCTCTCTTAGTTCTCCTAATCCCTTTCTTCAGTTCCCTCCTGGCTATCTTGTATCCCTCCAGCGCCCTGTCTGAACCTTGTTTCTTCAGCCTTACATAAGTCTACTTCTTCCTCTTAATAAGACATTCAACCTCTCTTGTCAATCATGGTTCCCTCACTCGACCATCTCTTCCCTGCCTGACAGGGACATACATATCAAAGACACGCAGTACCTGTTCCTTGAACAAGTTCCACATTTGACTTGTGTCCTTCCCTGACAGCCGATGTTCCCAACTTATGCACTTCAATTCTTGTCTGACAGCATTGTATTTACCCTTCCCCCAATTGTAAATCTTGCCCTGTTGCACGCACCTATCCCTCTCCAGTACTAAAGTGAAAGTCACAGAATTGTGGTCACTACCTCCAAAATGCTCCCCCACTAACAAATCTATCACTTGCCCTGGTTCATTACCAAGTACCAAATCCAATATGGCCTCCCCTCTGGTCGGACAATCTACATACTGTTTTAGAAAAGCTTCCTGGACACACTGCACAAACACTACCCCATCCAAACTATTTGATCTAAAGAGTTTCCACTCAATGTTTGGGAAGTTGAAGTCACCCATGACTACTACCCTGTGACTTCTGCACCTTTCCAAAATCTGTTTCCCAATCTGTTGCTCCACATCTCTGCTGCTATTGGGGGGCCTATAGAAAACTCCCAACAAGGTGACTGCTCCTTTCCTATTTCTGACTTCAACCCATATTACCTCAGTCGGCAGATCCCCCTCGAACTGCCTTTCTGCAGCTGTTATACTATCTCTAATTAACAATGCCACCCCCCACCCCCACCTCTTTTACCATCCTCCCTAATCTTGTTGAAACATCTATAACCAGGGACCTCCAACAACCATTTCTGCCCCTCCTCTATCCAAGTTTCCGTGATGGCCACCACATCGTAGTCCCAAGTACAGATCCATGCCTTAAGTTCACCCACCTTATTCCTGATGCTTCTTGCATTGAAGTATACACACTTCAACCCATCTCCTTGCCTGCAAGTACTCTCCTTTGTCTGTGTTACCTTCCCCACTGTATCACTACGTGCTTTGGCGTCCTGAATATCGGCTTCCTTAGTTGCTGGACTACAAATCCGGTTCCCATTCCCCAGCCAAATTAGTTTAAACCCTCCCGAAGACTACTAGAAAACCTCCCCCCCCCAGGATATTGGTGCCCCTCTGGTTCAGATGCAACCCGGCCTGCTTGTACAGGTCCCACCTTTCCTAGAATGCGCTCCAATTATCCAAATACCTGAAGCCCTCCCTCCTACACCATTCCTGCAGCCACGTGTTCAACTGCACTCTCTCCCTATTCCTAGCCTCGCTATCACGTGGCACCGGCAACAAACCAGAGATGACAACTCTGTCTGTCCTGGCCTTTAACTTACAGCCTAACTCCCTAAACTTGTTTATTACCTCCACACCCCTTGCCCTACCTATGTCGTTGGTACCAATGTGCACCAAGACTTCTGGCTGCTCACCCTCCCCCTTCAGGATCCTGAAGACACAAACCGAGACATCCCTGGCCCTGGCACCCGGGAGGCAACATACCTTCCGGGAGTCTCGCTCGCGACCACAGAATCTCCTATCTATTGCCCTAACCATTGAATCTCCTATTACTATTGCTTTTCTATGCTCCCCCCTTCCCTTCTGAGCCCCAGAGCCAGACTCAGTGCCAGAGACCTGGCCGCTAGGGCCTTCCCCCGGTAGGTCATCCCCCCAACAGTATCCAAAACGGTATACTTGTTTTGAAGGGGAACGGCCACGAGGAATCCCTGCACTGTCTGCCTGTTAGTTTTCCTTTCCCTGACTGTAACCCAACTACTCTTGTTCAGTACCTTGGGCGTGGCTTCCTCCCTGTAACTCTTCTCGATAACCCCCTCTGCCTCCTGGATAATCCGAAGGTCATCCAGCACCAGCTCCAGTTCCCTAGCACGGTCTCTGAGGAGCAGGAGGTGGGTGCACTTCCCGCAGGTATAGTCAGCGGGGACACCAGTGGTATCCCTCACCACCCACATCCTACAGGAGGAGCATGAAACTGCCCTAGCCTCCACCCCCTCTTACTTTACAGAATTAGCTGCCCCATAGACCAACTGGACCTCCGCCCTCCGACTCTGCTCCCAGTCAGCTGCATTCTCTGTACACTCACGGCTCCCTTCACACTCTTTGAGGAAATGTAGGAAATGAATTGAAAGGAGCACCTTACTCCCTCCTCACCTAACTCCCTCAGTCACCAAACTCTCACTGTAGCACTCAAATACAACCAGTTCAGCACTCCCTCAGTCACCAAACTCTCACTGTCGCACTCAAATGCAACCAGTTCAGCACTCCCTAAGTCACCAAACTCTCACTGTTGCACTCAAATGCAACCAGTTCAGCACTCCCTAAGTCACCAAACTCTCACTGTTGCACTCAAATGCAACCAGTTCAGCACTCCCTCAGTCACCAAACTCTCACTGTCGCACTCAAATGCAACCAGTTCAGCACTCCAGTGCAAACAAAGTCTGCACTGTAACTAGCTCAGATTTGGGCAGCACGGTAGCATGGTGGTTAGCATAAATGCTTCACAGCTCCAGGGTCCCAGGTTCGATTCCCGGCTGGGTCACTGTCTGTGCGGAGTCTGCACGTCCTCCCCGTGTGTGCGTGGGTTTCCTCCGGGTGCTCCGGTTTCCTCCCACAGTCCAAAGATGTGCAGGTTAGGTGGATTGGCCATGCTAAATTGCCCTTAGTGTCCTAAAAAGTAAGGTTAAGGGGGGGGGGTTGTTGGGTTACGGGTATAGGGTGGATACGTGGGTTTGAGTAGGGTGATCATTGCTCGGCACAACATCGAGGCCAGAAGGGCCTGTTCTGTGCTGTACTGTTCTATGTTCTATTTATACTGTGACTCTAGCCTCTGAAAACTGGCCAAATCCAATTAACTAATTAACAATCTCCAGCTGCAAGTACCTACAAGTAGAACCTTGTTTAAAGTTGATTCAAAATTCACCTTCTTATAGACCAAACAGTAACTTTTAAGTTAATTAACTAAATAAAAGAAATACTAGACTTTAAATAAAAATGAAACCTTATACTCCCTCAGTCACCAAACTCTTATTGTAGCACTCAAATGCAACCAGTTCAGCACTCCAGTGCAAACAAAAGATGGGGCGAGGTTGTGAGGGGCGAGGGCTAGAGGGACTTGTGTTTTTATTTTAACTGGGATGAGGCAGGCCTCTTTAAACAGCCCGCATTAGAATTCAGTAGCCCAGGTGGCTGCCTCCATTCCGCGTCCAGGGGGTGCAGGCCCCTTAGCCCGCCCCCGGAGAGAAAATCTGACCTTTTGGGGGGAATTGTTCCCGAGTTGCGTTTGAAGAGTGGAAGCTTTCCTGCGCACTTGACTCAGGAGTGCAAATTCAGCCCTTGGCATGCGCGAGGCTCAGTTTTCCTGCCTCCAGGGTTTACAGAGAAATAAAGAAGGAACATTCAAAGATGCAGCAGCCACGTAAATGATATCAATAAAGGAGAGGAATACCTGGCTCTCCCTCAATGCTTCCAACGATGCCAAGTCCACTTTTACCTAACTTAATTGGCTGTAGAATTTGAAATACGTGAAGTATTCCACTTTTCCCTGGTGGGTATAACCTGCTTGAATCAATGGTCTGATTTACTGAGCCTGAACAACAGGCTCCTGTGGCAATAAACACTGATGGTGCATTGATGGGAGGGGCTGAGTGGCCACTCTGGAACATGTGGTTTGACTGCTACCTGCATCAGATCAGCTGCCAAGCTTATTACTGGTGCGTAAGGTGTTTCCTGAACAGCAACCACATGAAGCAATATAAGTTGGGCAAGAGGAAATCAAGTGATTTTTAAAGTAATTTTCCTGCTCTATCTACGTTCTTTCATTTGAGAACAAATGTGAAAAGGTCAGGCATTCATAAGTGCGGCTTACAAATTCCCACTTTTAATGAATACTTTTTATTTCCTTCGTGAACTAATGGGGCACTTTGCACAGAAAACTACAGCACAGAAGGAGGCCCTTTGGCCCATCACGTCAGTGCTGGGTCTTTGGAAGAGCTACAAATTAGTCTCAATCAGTCCCAATTTCTTAGCGTTTTCCCCCAATGTCCCAGCAATTTTCTTCTCTTCAGGTATTAATCCACGTATTCCCAATCAAAGGTTCTATTGAATCTGCTAACTTACTGGTACTAAATAAGAAATCTTCCTACTGTGTGTCACTTCTCTTTACCTTACTCACCAGGGGCACAAACCAAGAATGTGGCCCCGTATAATGTTCTGGCCATTGTGTTAACACCATCGACATCCTGGGAGGGTTACCATTGATCAGAAACTGAACTGGACTAACCAAATAAATACCAGACAAGGTCAAAGACTAGGAATCCTGCAGCGAATAACTCAATCCTTTCTCCCTCCTCCCACCCCACCCCCACCAAAGCCTGTCCACCATCTACAAGGTACAAGTCAGGAGTGTAATGGAACACTCTCCACTTGCCTGGCTGAGCGCAACTCCAACAACACTCAAGAAGCTCAACACCATCCAGGACAAAGCAGCCCCGCTTGATTGCTCCCCCTTCCACAAACATTCACTCCCTCCACCACCGACGAACAGTGGCATCCTTGTGTGCCATCTATACGATGCACTGCAGGAACTCACCAAGATTCTGCAGACAGCTCAGTGGCACAGTGGTTAGCACTGCTGCCTCACAGCACCAGGGACCCGTGTTCCATTCTGACCCCGGCTGACTGTCTATGTGGAGTCTGCACATTCTCCCCGTGTCTGCGTGGGTTTCCTCCGGGTGCTCCAGTTTCCTCCCACAGGCCAAAGATGTGCAGGTTAGGTGGACTGGCCATGAATGGCCGCTGGTGTGGTTACAAGGAATAGGGTGGGGATTGGGCCTAGGTGGGGTGCTCTTTCAGAGGGTCGGTGCAGACTCGATGGGCTGACTGGCCTCCTTCGGTACTGTAGGAATTCTATTATTCCATGATTCCAAATCCACGACCACAACCATCTAGAAGGACAAGAACAGCAGATACCTGGGAACCCCACCGCCTGAAGGACCAGCCCCCATCCCACCAAGTCACTCACCATCCTGATTTGAAAATAAATTATCGTTCCTTCACTGTCAAAATCCTGAAATTCCCTCCCTACCAGCACTTTGGATGTACCTAAACCAGACTGCAGCGGTTCAAGGAGCAACTCACCACCACCCTCTGAAGGACAACTATGGATGGGCAATAAATGCAGGCCTAACCAGCGACGCCCACATCCCATAAATAATTCCTTATAAAGAACACCAGAAATGCCTGAATTTTCGATCTGTATTCACGGTGACTAAGGGTCAATGCTGGACTGCACAGTCAGAAAAAATATCCGTGAATCAGCAATAACCTTGTTCGATACAAAGTAACGATTGTGATGTAACAATGGGCCTCGGCATTAACTTCAGAAAACCAATTCTCACTAAAGCATTCAATATTTTCCTATTTTTAGTTTCCATTTCCTAAGCCAGCTTTTGTATCCCCTGAATGAATAGGACATTTTTATCAAAATCCCCTCCCTACCTTTCTAACCCCCTGACAATGTGCCGAGATTTTTACATCCCTTTAATCCCGGCTGCTAAATCGCTGATTTTCATTGCTGCATTATTGGTGACCCTGGCTTACGCTTGCTGATGCTACTAAGCTTTGTGATGCCTCCCTGAAGCTCTCCCTCTCTTCATCCTCTTTGAAGATACATCTTTTTAAAAATAAAATTTAGAGTATCCAATTCGTTTTTTCCAATTAAGGGCTATTTAGCCTGACCAATTCACCTACCCTGCACGTCTTCGGGTTGTGGGGGCGAAACCCAGGCAAACACGGGGAGAATGTGCAAACTCCACACGGACAGTGACCCAGAGCTGGGATCGAACCTGGGAACTCGGCACCGTGAGGCAGCAGTGCTAACCCACTGCGCTGCCTGCTCAGAAATACTCCTGAAAACTTTGTTGCCGTGTCTTTAGCTGTCCGGATCCTAAACTCTGGAATTCCTCCCCAAATTCCTCCCGATCGCATCTCTCCTTTACGTCACACCCATCTCTTTATTCAAGCTGCCGAAATACCTGTCCTTCATGAGGCAGGTTTGGTCTGATTGTCGAGTCATGAAATACATTGGCGTTTATTGAAAGGTGCCATCTAAGTCGTTGATTTCCGCACATTTTCCTTGTACATTTCCATCATATGCTAATAATATTGGCTGGAAATCTGGATGTAAATCAACATCAGCAAAGCCCGTCCTTGAATGATGTAATGTGATTATGTCGCAGCAAGAAATTTCGCCCATCGCTTTTGTATTTGTAACAATCGCTGATGAATATACTGCAGAGTGTGGATCAATGTAACGTGTACCAGTCACCAATAATAAAGAAATACAGGCAGAGCCTTGGATTAATTTATTTTGTGAAGTGCTTTGAGGGCCAACTGCTTCAAGCAGGACCTCTTTGCGCTGGATGATGTCGAATTTCTTGAATGTTGTTAGTGCTGTGCAGTGTATTCCATCAAACACTTGACTTGCCTTGCAGATGGTGAAAGAACTATTTAATAAGCTTTGCATTTTTTCTTTTCAATTACTTATTCAATTCCCTTTTGAAAGTTACTATTGAATCTACTTCCACCGTCCTTTCAGATCATAACATTCCACTGCTGTAGAAAATAACCTCCTCACCAGCCCCCCACCCACCCCGATCCTTTAGCCAATTGCCTTAAATTCGTGTTGTCAAGGTAACCTATCTACCTACCTTCTCCTTAATGACTTCACCAAAACTCATTCTAATTTTGTGCTCCTCGATCAAACTTCTTCTTTTGACCCTCTCTGCTCGAGAGTGAACAATCCCAGCTTTCTCATTCTCGCAGCACAAGTCCTCACCATCTTTGACAATCAGCACCCAGAAAATGATTTACCCCTCCCCTGTTGTTCCATCCAACCCCCAGATACAACGTGCTGACACTGGGAGCATCTTTATAACACTGCAAGGAACAAACACAACATGAAAGGCTTGGGGTGTCCTATTTTTCAGAAATAATAATACTAATTATAACCTTCATTAGTGTCACAAGTAGGCTTACATTAACACTGCAATGAGGTTACTGTGAAAAGCCCCTAGTCGCCACATTCCGGCACCTGTTCGGGTATACAGAGGGAGAATTCAGAACGTCCAATTCACCTAACAAGCGCATCTTTCGGGATTTGTGGGAGGAAACCGGAGCACCCAGAGGAAACCCACCCAGACACGGGGAGAACGTGCAGACTCCACATAGACAGTGACCCAAGCCAGGAATCGAACCTGGGATCCTGGCGCTGTGAACATAAGAACATATACAAGCCATTCAATGAGATCATGGCTGATCTTTTGTGGAGTCAGCTCCACTTTCCGGCTTGAGCACCATAACCTTTAATCCCTTTGTTCTTCAAAAATCTATCTATCTTTATCTTAAAAACATTTAATGAAGGAGCCTCTACTGCTTCACTGGGCAAGGAATTTGGGTGAAGAAGTTCCTCCTTCAGTGCTAACCACTGTGCTAATGTGATGAGGTTTCTGTGTGAGATGCACTCGCTAAAACACACTGCCAACAGTGCCGTGATGTCCTGCACTAGTAAAAGGGTTGATCACAGTTACAGATAACTCCATTCACCTATCTTTCCTACCCACCCCACTGTAGATGCCACTTGAAAAATATATTTCATTCATGGGATGTGGGCATTGCAGGCTGGGCCAACATTCGTTGCCCGTCCCTAAATGCCCATGAACTGAGTGGATTGCTCAACATTTCAGAGGGAAATTAGGAGGCAACTACATTGCTATTGGGCTGGAGTCACGTGCAGGCCAGACCCTGACAGATTTCCTTCCCTAAAGGGCATTTAGTGAACCAGTTGGGTTTTAACAACAACCAATAACGGATTCATGGTCATCGTTAGAGTTTTTCTTCCAGATTTTTACTGAACTCAAATCCCACCATCTACTGTGGTGGAATTCGAACACGGGTCCCCCGGGAATTGCCTTGGGTCTCTGAATTAATAGTCCAGTGACGATACCTCTACACCACTGCTGACTAAAACCTACGAAATAGATTTGAATGAAGAAATGTCGGTCGAGTTCTGGGATTGTACAGAGGTGCCTTTATCATAGAAGAAGTCCATGAGTCCAGCCACACTTAGATAGCTGTGGGCCACTGCAATAGTAAACTGATACAAATATACACACTGTTTAATAACTTATTACCAAGAAGTAGCTAGTAAATTTATAATGTGCATTACAGTTCTAAAAGCCTTACAATTCCAATAAAATCATTTCCTGCCGGCTGTTAACTGTATTGTGGTTCTATTGCCACAGTCTTCCATTCTGTGACCATCTCATTATTTTTACAGCATAGAGTCCCTGCCCTGGGTTCACGTCTCACTTCAGGATTTGATAGCCATGGAAGGTGCTTTTATGTGGCCAAACTGGTTGAATAACAGTCTATAAACCCTTCCAATGCGCCTGTTGCCAGGAAGTAAAAGTGGGAGAGTTTCCTGGTCAGCTTTACTGCAGAAAGGCATCAGCAAACCCACTGCAGGACCTTGCCACCATGGGCCAATCCAATGGCAGTCCATGGTCACCAACAGGGTACCTGAAGGAGGAGGCGAGTCCCTGCATGACAGCATTTCAGGTTGGCTGACTTCCCCAAAGAGCTCACTCTGGATCCAAAAGAGAAAATGCTGGAAAATCTCAGCAGGTCTGGCAGCATCTGTAAGGAGAGAAAAGAGCTAACGTTTCGAGTCCAGGTGACCCTTTGTCAAAGTTAAAAGGCAGAGTAAGTGGGAGATATTTATACTGTAGGGTGAGGGAATGAAAGATAAGCCATAGCCGCAGAAACCCAGGGAAGCCGGGTGCTAATGGCAATCCTCAGAGAGAACAAAAGGTGTGAAAGGCCAAACAGCAGAGAAACTAAAATCAGAGGGTAAGCTGTGACAGATGTAGATGTGGGGGGAGGGGGGACATGGGTGGGAGAGAGGTAAAATGAGAAAAAGGTGGGGCTAGGGGAAGAGAAGGGGAGAAAAGGGTGGGATAAGATAGGGGGAAAGAGTGGGGGGGAGGAAATCTCTTCCACCCCCCCCCCCCACTCGCAAGAATCGCAAGTTCTTAATGGGGTGGGTAGATGTAGTGCTCCTTTAACATTGGGCAGTGTGGGTATTTACCTTTGGGTGGATGAAGACAGGGCATGTACTCGCCCGTTTATCAGCAAGAGCCTTGATCGTTCAGCGTTAGGAGGTGGTTGGGGACCCGGAGTACAATGTTCAAAGCTTTCTGTAGCCAGGAAGAGAAGGAGTGTGTCACGCCAAGCTCCACACAAATTCTACTGACCCAGATCCACTTGCCCACTCCTCCATTGCCTATCAAGTCATTGTGGAGTCAGAATTATCCAATACTGTGACAGCATGGAGCCAACAACCATATTCCCGTATCGCTGGCAGGCAAGACGGAAATAATGCCCAAAATAGATTTAGATATGATTGGCAACTTATGGGGGTGAATTTACACGGAGCAAGATTGGGACATCACTTTCATCTTCAGGGCCTGGGCAGTGAGGTGCATCGTCTGTATTTTATAGAATCCACTTCAGTGGAATGAATATTAAGGGAGTGGGTGGTTTTATAGCGGGGGAAATTATTCTACCTCATTTGATTCGCTCTCAAGCAGCAAAGATGTCAATCTACCCCAACATGCCAGGATCCGGGTTCGATTCCCGGCTTGGGTCACTGTCTGTGCGGAGTCTGCACGTTCTCCCCGTGTCTGCGTGGGTTTCCTTCGTGTGCTCCGGTTTCCTCCCACAAGTCCCGAAAGACGTGCTTGTTAGGTGAATTGGACATTCTGAATTCCCCCTCCGTGTAACCGAACAGGCGCCGGAATGTGGCGACTAGGGGCTTTTCACAGTAACTTCATTGCAGTGTTAATGTAAGCCCACTTGTGACACTAATAAAGATTATTATTACATGCTATAGAATCCTGCCCCTATTGTTGTAACAAGGACATTATTAAATCCTTAAATATTGTGAGAGTAATTTGTCATGATTGGCAAATGAAATTACCCATTCATTTGGCGGGTGAAAGCAGAACTAGGGGGCATAGCCTCAAAATAAGGAGAAGTAGATTTAGGACTGAGCTTAGGAGGAACTTCTTCACCCAAAGGGTTGTGAATCTATGGAATTCCCTGCCCAGTGAAGCAGTTGAGGCTTCTTCATTAAATGTTTTCAAGATAAAGATAGTTAGTTTCTTGAAGAATAAAGGAATAAAGAGTTTTGGTGTTCGGGCGGGAAAGTGGAGCTGAGTCCACAACATGATCTCAATGAGGCTCGAAGGGCCAGATGGACTACTCCTGCTCCTAGTTCTTATTATGTTCATTGCAATTCCACTACTCAATTCACCCAAATATCAACCTCCATAGAATCCATAGAAGCCCTACAGTGCAAAAGGAGGCCATTGAGCTCATTGAGTCCTCATGGACCTCTGAAATTTCATCCTATCTAGGCCCAGTCCCCCGACCTTTCCCTATAACCCCACCTTACCTACATATCTTTGGACACTAAGGGGCAATTTATCATGGCCAACCCACCTTACCTACACAACTTTGGACTGTGGGAGGAAACCGGAGCACCCGGAGGAAACCCACGCAGACACGGGGAGAACGTGCAGATTCCGCACAGACAGTCGTCCAAGGTTGGAATCGAACCTGGGTCCCTGGCGCTGTGAGGCAGTCGTGCTAACCACTGTTCCACCGTGCCACCTCTCAAAGTGATAAAGATTATTAATTTAGCTCAGGGCTAAATTGCTGGCTTTGAAAGCAGACCAAGGCAGGCCAGCAGCACGGTTCGATTCCCGTACCAGCCTCCCCGAACAGGCGCTGGAATGTGGCGACTAGGGGCTTTTCACAGTAACTTCATTGAAGCCTACTCGTGACAATAAGCGATTTTCATTTCAATTTACATTCTAAGGTGATGGTTTAAAACCCCTGTTTATTTATGCGGAAACCATGGTAATTATTCAATCATAAAAAACAGAAAATGCTGGAAAAACTCAGCAGGGCTGGCAGCATCTGTGGGGAGAGAAACAGGATTAACATTGAGAGTCCTTATGATTCCTCTCCCAATCCCCTCCAAATATCCTCTTGCTGTGCTCCGTTGGTGTTTGAATAAAGCTGCAGGTGAAAGTGAATCTGGAACATTGGAGCATTCGGTACATGCAATACCAGTGCTGTGCTAAAGGACAGTCCTGGCCTCAGTGTCTGCTGATGCTGCATCCTGCGCTCTTTTCTTGCCAGCTGTCTGTCCGTTGTAGTTTGCCAATCCCTTCCATTCTCGGGGGGGGGGGGGGGGGGGGGGGGGCGAAGAGGCAGGTCCACCCTCCTCAGTCGGAATGGGAATCGAACACACGGCTGCGGGTGCTCCTCTGAGACACGTGCTACCCTCCCAGCCAGCAGAGTTAACGAAAAATACTGTGAATGCTGGATATCAGATCTAGTCAGCAGAGTTAGTGATCCCCCTCAATACATACATGGAACAATAGAATGAGTACTGTAATAGAATGAGTACTGTAATAGAATGAGTACTGTAATAGAATGAGTACTGTAATAGAATGGATAATGTAGTAGAATGAGTACTGTAATAGAATGAGTATTGTAATAGAATGAGTACTGTAATAGAATGGTTATTTTAATAAAATGAGTACTGTAATAGAATGAATACTGTAATAGAATGAGTACTGTAATAGAATGAGTACTGTAATAGAATGGTTATTTTAATAAAATTAGTACTGTAATAGAATGAATACTGTAATAGAATGAGTACTGTAATAGAATGAGTATTGTATTAGAATGAATACTGTAATAGAATGATTATTTTCATAAAATGAGTACTGTAATAGAATGAATACTGGAGTAGAATGAGTACTGTAATAGAATGAATACTGTAATAGAATGAGTACTGTAATAGAATGGTTATTTTCATAAAATGAGTACTGTAATAGAATGAATACTGGAGTAGAATGAGTACTGTAATAGAATGAATACTGTAATAGAATGAGTACTGTAATAGAATGAGTACTGTAATAGAATGATTATTTTAATAAAAATGAGTACTGTAATAGAATGAATACTGTAATAGAATGAGTACTGTAATAGAATGAGTACTGTAATAATGATTATTTTAATAAAATGAGTACTGTAATAGAATGAATACTGTAATAGAACGAGTACTGTAATAGAATGAGTATTGTATTAGAATGAGTACTGTAATAGAATGATTATTTTAATAAAATGAGTACTGTAATAGAATGAATACTGTAATAGAATGAGTACTGTAATAGAATGATTATTTTAATAAAATGAGTACTGTAATAGAATGAATACTGTAATAGAATGAGTACTGTAATAGAATGAATACTGTAATAGAATGAATACTGTAATAGAATGAGTACTGTAATAGAATGAATACTGTAATAGAATGAGTACTGTAATAGAATGAATACTGTAATAGAATGAGTACTGTAATAGACTGAGTACTGTAATAGAATTAGTACTGTAATAGAATGAATACTGTAATAGAATGAGTACTGTAATAGAATGAATACTGTAATAGAATGAGTACTGTAATAGACTGAGTACTGTAATAGAATTAGTACTGTAATAGAATCAATACTGTAATAGAATGAGTACTGTAATAGAATCAATACTGTAATAGAATGAGTACTGTAATAGAATGAGTACTGTAATAGAATGAGTACTGTAATGTAATAGCGCTGGCACATCATGTCGGTCATTACAGATAGTGGGAAAATTGCACATGCTTGAATAAACCCTCCATAAATAATGGGGAGTGTATTACCATTGCTTTAACTCCATTAGTCTTGCCAGGTCTCTTGAAGTTAACCAGGTAACCTTTAACAGTTACAGCTGATCCTTTGCAATAGACTGTGACTTAGCAGTGGATACGGCAAAGAATGAAAGATTATAACTGAACACCACATACATTCCCTTTTATTTAATATATATTCATATAGATCTTTTTAAAAATATCCTCAAGTAATTCAATGTGCAAGTATTGAGGTTCTGAGATCTGCTTTGAATAAAATTTTAGAAACAAAAGAAAAATCAACCACACACAAGAGAGGGGTTACAATTAACTTTCCTTGTCAGGCAAGAAAAAAATGGGCCCCTATTCAGGGAAGGGGTAAAGGCATTTTCGGTTTGCTGCTGCCCTGTTTTTTTTTTTGGCCTGGTGATAAAAGTCAAGCTTTGCCCCGAAGACGTTCATCCTTTGCATTGAGACATGACCACAAGTTCCTAGTGCACGATGGGATTGTAACCCTCCCCAAGTCCCATTCAGCTGTTCACTCGCAAAGCATGTTCCTCGACTGTGTCACGTGATAGTCAAAGTGGCGGGCGAGTTGCGAATGGAATGAGGGTCCACATCCACAGCAGGGGATCCGAGGTATTGCCTGGCATTGTTGTCAGCGACGTCACTCTTGTTAAGGCAAGTTGTTGGTCAAGAACTGGTGTTCAAATTGGTTCTCAATGGCAGAGCTGAAGGCGTCGCCTGGAAGGTAAAGAGAGGTGAGGTGATAAAGGGCCCTCTCAAAATGGTCTTGCCATACAACTACATAGAGGTGATGGTCAGGGAGTATCACTGCACACAAAAGATAGTAGAAATCAAAGGATTTTCTCCTCCAAACAACTGCTGTTGAGATTGGGGTCCTGGCAACCTTTCCTCGACTTTCTGGCTCAACGATAGGGTACGGGGACAGTAGCAGCAGCAACCCGGGGGGGGGGGGGGGGGGGGGGAAGGGGGAGGGAAAAGTGGTGGGGGTGGGGGACGATGACTATGTTTGTTTATTTAATTTAAATTTATTTTTAAGTTCTTTTGTTGTTCTTTGGGGTTGGGGGGGTGGGGGATGTGATACATGCGTCGATACGGTCTGGGGGGTGTTACAGTTATTATGGGTTATTTTGTTGCATTTCATTGTTTGTCGTTATGTTTTATATTTTCTGTAAAAAATTCCAATAAAAATTATTTTTAAAAAAAAATAATTAAAAAAAGAGATTGGGGTCAACTGAATAAAGTAAAGCTGAAATTGATAGATATCTGTTGTGTGCGTGTGTTCACTTAGTGAGTCCAGGTTGCTCTGGCAGCGTGTGCGTTTACATGTATGTTGTAATCTAGAGCTATGGGTTGTGATGGGTAGAAGTCCTAACTTCCTTTCCATCTCATGGCCGATGAGCAATCTCTCCCACTCTTACTGCCTCTGATTGGCTTGCGATTGAAGGATTTACAGGTTGATAGTGTCATGGGAATGTCACTTTAAGAAATGTTTGTCTTCTCAAGTGGCTGCAGTGATGTCATTGTGTGGGTGGAGCTGGGCTCTGGCTCTGCTTTTTACTTTCGCTTTGAGCTGGAAGCTGTTTTTGGCTCTGAGTTTTAGTTTTGTTTTCGGTTGGAGAGCTGCATTCAAACCAAGGAGGCGTATTTTGGTCTCTCTCTCTGCATGCTAAAGAATGTCTCCAAATCACTTATAGAACATAGAACAGTACAGCACAGAACAGGCCCTTCAGCCCTCGATGTTGTGCCGAGCAATGATCACCCTACTCAAACCCACGTATCCACCCTATACCCGTAACCCAACAACCCCCCCCCCCCCCTTAACCTTACTTTTAAGGACACTACGGGCAATTTAGCATGGCCAATCCCCCTAACCCGCACATCTTTGGACTGTGGGAGGAAACCGGAGCACCCGGAGGAAACCCACGCACACACGGGGAGGACGTGCAGACTCCACACAGACAGTGACCCAGCCGGGAATCGAACCTGGGACCCTGGAGCTGTGAAGCATTTATGCTAACCACTATGCTATCATGCTGCCTATTGATGATTTCAAAGTAATACCTGTTTCTGTAAGAAATGCAAACCTGCTGTCTTTGTTAAAAAGGGTCTTTGACTTATGGATGTTGTTAGGAAAGTTACTAAGGGTTGCCTATAAAGAACAAAGAAAAGTACAGCACAGGAACAGGCTCTTCGGCCCTCCAAGCCTGCGCCGACCATGCTGCCCGTCTAAACTAAAATTTTCTACACTTCCGGGGTCCATATCCCTCTATTCCCATCCTATTCATGTATTTGTCACGATGTCCCTTAAACGTCACTATCGTCCCTGCTTCCACTACCTCCTCCGGCAGCGAGTTCCAGGCACCCACTACCCTCTGTGCAAAAAACTTGCCTCGTACATCTCCTCTAAACCTTGCCCCTCGCACCTTAAACCTATGCCCCCTAGTAATTTAGGGCAGGACGGTAGCATTGTGGATAGCACAATTGCTTCACAGCTCCAGGGTCCCAGGTTCGATTCCGGCTTGGGTCACTGTCTGTGCGGAGTCTGCACATCCTCCTCGTGTCTGCGTAGGTTTCCTCCGGGTGCTCCGGTTTCCTCCCACAGTCCAAATATGTGCAGGTTAGGTAGATTGGCCGTGATAAATTGCCCTTAGTGTCCAAAATTGCCCTTAGTGTTGGGTGGGGTTACTGGGTTATGGGGATAGTGTTGACCTTGGGTCGGGTGCTCTTTCCAAGAGCTGGTGCAGACTCAATGGGCCGAATGGCCTCCTTCTGCACTGCAAATTCTATGATAATTGACCCCTCTACCCTGGGAAAAAGTCTCTGATTAACCACTCTTGTCTATGCCCCTGAATACTATAGAGTATTGTATCTGTAGGGATTATTAGTGTTGGTAGTTGATAATATGTTTACTGTGTGCTTATAAAATGTTAATTGGATTCATAGAATCAACATTGTTTTGTTTTAAAGATACTTTAGATCTGTGTTGCATCACACCTGTAAAGTGGGCCTTTGTGCTCCCCATAACCAAAAACTATTGAACGTTGTGGGTCAGGTGAACTCCATGATATACTTTGGTTTTCTCTAAACCCTGGCCCATAATAATAATCAACCTGTTTGACCACATTATGAACTTTGGTCTTCAACTTCTGGCGTGGCAACTTCTAGCTCAGAGGCAGATTCGGTACCCACTGCGCCACAAGACCGCCCCAGAAAGTCGGTGGTGTATTGGTAATGTCACTGGTCCAGTAACCCAGTATCGCTGTGGGACAGACTGAACCGCAACATTCTCAAATTCAGAGAACAAAGTAACTTTTAAACAACCTCTAGGCTAATATTCTTGCAAAGTTCGTCAGCTTGCGGCTGAATTGCTTTTGGGCAAAGAAGGTATCTGCGTCTTATGGGTTCCACTGAGGTGAAATAGAACAATATTTAATGCATCTAATTTTAAGCTCATGATTTGGCAATGGCAGCTCCCAGGGCACGGGTTCAAATCCCACCTTGGCAACAGGTGGGAATACGAATTCAATTAATAAAATCTAGATTGTAAAACGAGTCTTCGTCCGTGCACAAAACGATCATCGATTGACGGGAAAATCCATCTGGTTCACTCATGTCCCCTTCGGGAAGGAAATCTGCCATCTTTACCCGGTCTGGCCTACATGTGACTCCAGACCCTTTTTTTTTTAGAACAGTACAGCACAGAACAGGCCCTTCGGCCCTCGATGTTGTGCCGAGCAATGATCACCCTACTCAAACTCACGTATCCACCCTATACCCGTAACCCAACAACTCCCCCTTAACCTTACTTTTTAGGACACTACGGGCAATTTAGCATGGCCAATCCACCTAACCCGCACATCTTTGGACTGTGGGAGGAAACCGGAGCACCCGGAGGAAACCCACGCACACACGGGGAGGACGTGCAGACTCCGCACAGACAGTGACCCAGCCGGGAATCGAACCTGGGACCCTGGAGCTGTGAAGCATTGATGCTAACCACTATGCTACCGTACTGCCCCCTCTGAAATTGCCCAGCGAGCCCCGAAGTTCAAGCGCAATGAGGAACGATGCTTACATGTCATGGAAGGATACATTTGAAAAAAAACTCAGATTTCTGTTCGGTAAGTGTTAAGTGATATGGAAGCAAGGTGGGTAATTGGAGTTAACATGCGGACCAAGCATGGTATCAGAATGACAGAACAGGCTCAAGGAGCTGAATGACCTTCCCCTGTCCCCAAGGTCTTTTGTAATAAAAGCAAATTTCTGCGGATGCTGGAATCTGAAACGAAAGGGAAAATGCTGGAAAATCTCAGCAAGTCTGGTAGCATCTGCAGGGAGAGAAAAGAGCTAACGTTTCGAGTCCGATGACTCTTTGTCAAAGAGTTATCGGACTCGAAACGGTAGCTCTTTTCTCTCCCTACAAACGCTGCCAGACTTGCTGAGATTTTCCAGCATTTTCTCTTTCGTCTTTTGTAATAACCTGCTGTACTCATCCCTCAATCGACATCATAAAAACAGATTGTCTGCTCATTAACCGCTCGCTGTTTGCGGGATCTTGCTGTGTGCTAATTGGCTGCCGTGTTTCCTCGGGACAAAAGTGACTGCCCTTCCAAAAGTACTACATTGGCTGTAAAGTTCTGTGGGTCATCCTGAGGTCAAGAAAGGCACAGTATAAATAGGATCAAGCTTCTTCTTCTGCTGTCCCACCAGACATACATACAGGCTGACCACATACCATGGCTCACATTGGGCACACAGACAGTGCTGGGGTTCCAGTGTTGTGGGATCCCTCTCACTTAAGCCACCGGGCAGATATCCACAGCGCTGGGAATTGTTCCAAAACTGCAGTTCAAAGTTCAGTCTCCTGAGCTGCTCACACCTCTTGACCAGGACTCGAACCCAGAGGTAAGAACGCTACGAGGGGCTAACGGCCCGGGTGCATTTCTCCTCAGTGTGTGTGGAGCCAGTGGAGTTGTGGGAGCGCTGTTATTCCAGGGACCAATGTGGAAATTCCCAGCACTTAGCGCATCCCCCCCCCCCCTCCCCCACCCCACACACACACAGGAGGGAGGCTAGCAGTGCTAATACGTGCCCAGTCCAGAGATGATCACAAGAAGAAGGCCCTTCAGGCTATTAGATGTCGTCCTTCCAGATTATCAAGCCTGCCATCTTTCAATTACAGCACCGCAGCTTGACGCTGTGACCTCAGCTCTCACAGAGAAACTGAAGATAATCGTTTCCAATAACCCAGCGTAGTATTAGATATCTGTAGCCAGCCTGAGTAAATCTCATTCTGATTAAAGTCACAGTAAATCGCTGAATGCTGCCTGATTAATATTAAATAGGCTGGCTCTGATCTATGAGATAACGCGGTCGTCTTTAACAGCCAGCGACCAACTTCCTGTCTGAAAACCAAGCATAAAAAAGGAAGACTTGCATTCACCTAGCACCCTTCACAACGTCAGGACACCTCGCCGTGTTTTCCAGCTAACAAAGTACTTTTTTGGAGGTGATGTCACTGTTGTCGTGAAGGAGACGTTTTTTAAAATTAAATTTAGAGAGCCCAGTTCATTTTTTCCAATGAAGGGGCAATTTAGCGTGGCCAATCCACCTACCCTGCACGTCTTTGGGTTGTGGGGATGAAACCCACGCAAACACGGGGAGAATCCCGGTCGCTCGGGAGGCCATATTCGGGGTGTCGGACCAGCCGGGGTTGGAAACCTGCGCGGAGGCCGATGTTGTAGCCTTCGCCTTGTTGATCGCCCAATGGCGGATCCTGTTAGGGTGGAGATCAACCTCTCCCCCCTGTGCCCTGGCGAGGCGGGGGGGGGGAGGGGGGGGGGGGGTCTGCTGTAATTCTTAACGCTTGAAAAGGTCAAATTTGAACTGAGGGGAAGGATGGAGGGGTTTTACAATTCATGGGCGTTACTCATTATGCACTTTTGAGAATTCAATCACATCGAACATTGGGGGGTGGGGGGGATTTGGGAGGGTTGGGGGGAGGGGGGACTGTATGTGTTAATGGCGACTATGGGTGATTCCTGATTCCTTTTTGTCGTTTGTTTATGTTAACATGCGGGCTAATGTCTGGGGTTTGGTGGGAGGATGGGATCGTTGTTATTGATATGGGGATCGACATTACATTCGTTACGGATTATTGTTGGGTGTAAATTTGGGAGAAAATGTGAAAAAGGAGGAGAATAAAAAACATTTAAAAAAAAACACGGGGAGAATATGCAAACTCCACATCGACAGTGACCCAGGGCCGGGATCGAACCTGGGACCTCGGCGCCGTGAGGCAGCAGTGCTAACCACTGCGCCACCGTAGCATTGGGCCCGAATATGGGCAGCACGGTAGCATAGTGGATAGCACAATTGCTTCACAGTTCCAGGGTCCCAGGTTCGATTCCGGCTTGGGTCACTGTCTGTGCGGAGTCTGCACGTTCTCCCCGTGTCTGCGTGGGTTTCCTCCGGGGGCTCCGGTTTCCTCCCAAAGTCCAAAGATGTGCAGGTTACGTGGATTGGCCATGATAAATTGCCCTTAGTGTCCTAATAGTAAGGTTAAGGGGGGGAGTTGTTGGGTTGCGGGTATAGGGTGGATACGTGGGTTTGAGTAGGGTGATCATTGCTCGGCACAACATCGAGGGCCGAAGGGCCTATTCTGTGCTGTACTGTTCTATGTTCTATGTAGTGTCCAAAATTGCCCTTAGTGTTGGGTGGAGTTACTGGGTTATGGGGATAGGGTGGAGGTGTTAACCTTGGGTAGGGTGCTCTTTCCTGGAGCCGCTACAGACTCGATGGGCCGAATGGCCCCCTTCTGCACTGTAAATTTGATGCTATGATGACCGTGCTGTCCTGTCGTGTAGCAAAGGTGACAGCTGATTTGCACACAGGAAGATCCCACAAGGTACAGCAAGATCAGTTTTTGTTTGGAATGGCTTCTTCCCGGACACGCGGCAGACCTGCCTCGCGTCTTCTTGAAAATAGTGGCAGGGCATATTTTCCGCCCACCTGAGAGGGCAGGGGCGGGGGACGGGGGCGGTGGGGGGGGGGGGGGGGGGGGTGGTGGTGGGGGGGGGGGGGGGGTGGACACTAGGGGGGAGGGTGGGGGGGCTCAGTTTAACGTCTCACCTACACGATAGCAGCAGCGATAGAGCAGCACTCCCTCACAGTACATTGGAGCGTCAGTCCGGATTATGTGAGCGTCACAGAGCAAATCAGGGAAGGAATCCCAGCTTTGAGGGTGCGGGTGGATGAAAGGATGACCACAAATGGTGGAGTAGTGAAAATCAGGGATGTACATGGTACCAGGATTGGAGGAGCGCGGAGGCCTTGCAGTCTTTCAGGGCAGTGCTCAACGCTACCATGGTTACAAAAATGGCTGTTGGTACAATTCATTGGATAAGACCAAACTGGGAATATTTGATGAAGGTATCAGAAACTTTACAGGCTGGGAAGTAAAGTGGCAAATTAACTTTAAGCAAGATGAATATCGGGGCTCATACATTGGAAAGAATAATATAAACATCAACCACACCTGAGGAAGTAGGAAACTGAATTTTAAAAATTATTTTATGGTGTGTGAGCTATCCTGGGAAAGTCAGCATTTGTTGCCCATCCCTAAGGGGCTGGTTTAGCTCACTGGGCTAAATCGCTGGCTTTTAAAGCAGACCAAGCAGGCCAGCAGCACGGTTCGATTCCCGTACCAGCCTCCCCGGGCAGGCGCCGGAATGTGGCGACTAGGGGCTTTTCACAGTAACTTCATTTGAAGCCTACTCGTGACAATAAGCGATTTTCATTTCATTTCATGGGAAGGCGTGATGAAGGGTCTTGGGGCACATCAACAAAGCAATTAAAATTCGAACCAATGCTTTCGGATTCACTTCTGGGATATAGAATTCAGAAGTAGTGAAGTTAAACTTGTACAGGACTCTGTTTAGGCTAGCTTTCGGGTACTGTATCTCTGGCTAGACCACTCTTACGTTACAGGTACTGTGTAGGCTCCACAATATAGAAATAGCATCCAAACGGAGGTCTGTGTCGCAATGCAGCAAGGCCTAGACAACATTCAGTCTGGGCTTGATAAGTAGCAACTAATTTTCCTGCCACACACGTGCCAGGCAATGACCATCCCCAATAAGAGAAAATCTGACCATCTCCTCGTGACATGCAATGGCATCACCATCACTGAATCCCCCCACTATCGACATCCTGGGAGTTACCACTGACCAGAAACTGAACTGGACTAGCTTTAAAAATGCTGTGGCTACAAGAGCAGATCAAAGGCTCTGTGTAGAATACCCCGTCTCCTGACTCCCCAAAGCCTGTCCACCATCTACAAGACACAAATCAGGAGCGTAATGGAATCGTTTCCACTTGCCTAGATGACCAACAACACTCAAGAAGCCCAATACCATTCAGGACAAAGCTTGATTTGCACCTCATCCACACCTTAAACATCCACTCCCTCCACTACTGATGCACAGTAGCAGCCGTTTGTACCATTTACAACATGCACTGGTAGGGACTCACCAAGCTTCCTTCAACGTTCCAAACCCACTACCATCTATAATGATAAGGCCAGCATCTGGGAAACCATCATCTGTAACTTCCCCTCCAAGTCACTCACTAATCCTGGCTTGGAAATATATGGGGCATTCCTTCACTGTCACAGGGTTAAAATCCTGGAACTCCTTCCCTAACCTCTCTGTGGGTGCGCCTACATCACATGGACCATCGTGGTTCTAGGCAGCAGCTCTCCACCACCTTTTCAAAGGCAATTAAGGATGGGCACTAAATGGGCCACATCCTGTCAACGAATGAAGAAAAGAGAGGAGGAGATGAAGCAGATGGAATGGAGACTTGTGTGGAGTAAAGATGTGATGGGCTGAACGGCCTGTTTCTGTGAGCTATATTCTATGCCACTGCATTCTCAAAAGGATACTGATATAGTGAAATTATTCTGCATGTTTTACTTTTATGAAGAAGGTTTTCAGGTTCAACCTAAAAGTCTGGATTTTGAAACAGTATTTAACTATTCCTGTCTGGATGTATTAAACTGAATCCAGGTAGCCATGTGTGGACTCTCTGTGATGGCAACAATGATTCTGAGACACGGTCTCCAATGTGGAGTTACATACCTGTGTGACAACCAGACATAAAGATACGGGAACCATCATATTTACACTGACACTTCACGACATTATTGGAGAAGTCCGACTCGGCCACTTCACCATTGGGATTGATGTGCACCTGGGTGAAAGAGAGAATCAAAAATTCAGAAGCAAAGGATCAGTTAGTGTGTTTCCTTGGGAGGGGAGAGAGTCAGCACATACATTCACAAAGTATCAACCACGTCCTCACCATCTGCCTTCTGTCTGAAAGCGACCGATAGGTCAGGATAACTTGGCAGTGCAGGATAATAATAATACTCTTTACTGTCACAAGTAGACTCACATTAACACTACAATGAAGTTACTGTGAAAAGCCCCGAGTCTCCACATTCCGGCGCCTGTTCGGGTACACGGAGGGAGAATTCAGAATGTCCAATTCACCTAACAAGCACTTTTTTCAGGACTTGTGGGAGGAAACCAGATCGCACAGAGGAAACCCACGCAGACACGAGACGAACATGCAGACTCCCCACAGACATTGACTTAAGCCGGGAATCGAACCCAGGATCCTGGCGCTGTGAAGCAGCAACAGTGCTAATCACTGTGCTACCGTGCCAGATATTTCACTGCCTTACACATCAAGAGGCAATATCCTATACTCTACATCTCGGCAAAATTATCCTCTGCATCTGCTCCCTCCTCCGCCCTCATCTCCGTTTCTGCTGTATTCCTCAATATTAGCTCCAGATTCTATTTCCAATGCTCTCTGCAACATCCCATGTAAACTCCAAATATTCCCTGGCACCTGTGTCCCCTCCTGCACGAAACCCTGGGCGGGATTCTCCCATTCGGAGGCAGTGTGTCCACACGGCGGAAACGACGTCGCGTTTCACGGCGGCGTGAATGGGCCACTGGGAGTACCGTTTCTGGGCCCTACAGGGAGCCGGCACGGCGCTGGAGTGGTTCACGCCACTCCAGCCTCACATCCCGGCATGAAATGTGCGCCACGGGATCCATGCATGTACAGTGGCTCCAGCGCCAATCCGCACATGCGCGGTGGTCTCCCTCAACGCGCCGGCCCCGACGCAACATGGCGCGGGAGTTCAGGGGCCGGCACGGAATAAAATAGGCCTGGGGAGTGAGTGGCCGGTCCGCCGATCGGAGGGCCCAGATCGCGGACTCTGCCTTTTTAGAGCTGCTGCTCCGCCCATCCCGGGCCGAGAAACGACTGCCCGGCTGCGTACGGCAGCCCACGGCTGGCGCCGTGCCAATGGCGCCGATTCTTGGCTCCGCGGAGAATTGTGTGCTGGCATCAGGGTGGCGTGGCCCGTTTGTGGGGATTCTCCGGCCCAGCCCCGGGCTGGGAGAATCCTGCCCCCTGCTTCTTTCTCACTGACCTTCGATGGCTACTTGCTGATACACTGAATCCAAAAGAATTACACTGAACTTACAGCATTGAAACTGGCCATTGGCCATTGCTGGCATTGATACTTCACACAAGCCTCCCCCAACCTTACTTCACCCCACCGTGTCTGCTTGTTCTTTTGTTTCTGTCTCTCTTGATTTATCCAGCTTCCCTTTAAATGCATCCATTCTATTCGATTCTACCACAGCAAGTGGCAACGAGAACCACATTTTAACCACTCTGGACAAAGAGGGACGGTCAATCTTATATTTCTGACCTTGAACTTTGGATGTATACTCTCCCCACCTACCTCCACCCTCCCTCTCCCCCCCCCCCCCCCCCCCCGCCCCTACCCCCAGGGCAGAAACATCTTCTCCCTGTCTGCCCATTCAAACCTTTCATCGTTTTAAAGGTGTGGCGATTGTCCCTTTTAAGGGCAACACAGCAGAGTAAGGGTCACCTGGCCCGGGTGACCAATCGGGATTCAGGGTGGGGAATCACCCCAGGGGGAGGAGTTCTCTTAGGCAGAGGCATTCCAGAACGAGCTGCAGACATGTTGCTGCTCTTGTAGATCCTTGTAAATAAATCCTTTGCTGTTCACCTATGAAATATCTGAAAGGGCTTTTGTAAATTGCAAAGGGCTTCTATCAAGACCCCCACGCCTTCTCCTTTCTCTGGAAAAAAGTCTCCGATCTATTCATTCTTTTCTCATAGTTCTAACCTCCCAGCTCAGATATGATACACAGAATCCCAAATTTCATTTGGAACTTTCTCTGGAACTCCTACAGCCCTCACTCCCTTCCTCCATTCCGCTACTAGTGGGGCACATTTCACCAGTTGTCCCTGACACAGCGATGCTAACTGTTCTCCCCTGTCGTCCCCCAGTGCTCACCTTGGAAAATCCTTTCCACCTCCTCAACCATGCCCCCCAGTGACCCCGTCTAATTTCCCAACACAGTGACCAATGTCAAACCTCTTCAACGTGGATACTTATTAAGTTAAATGTAATGAGTTGTTGGAAGTGGAATGACAGCTCAGTCTCAGTAATATCTGCTAATGCACTCTCAGAAAAACAGAAACGCTTATTGCCACTCACAAAATACCAGTGAACTTTGCTGCCTCACTGGGCTGCAGCATCTCAGGCCTTTCTGACTGAATGGCTCTGTGATGTTTGCCATGGGGAAAGGCGGCATTCCCGAAGTGGCTCCTTTCACTGGAATACAGCCAGACCTTCAAGTCGGACTGGGAGGTATCCACAGTAAACTAATCTGGGAAGTGAGGCCAGCCGCGTGCCGCTGAGAACCTACCAGGATCCAGTTGCTCTGAATCTGCCACCCAGATCAAACATGGAATCCTACAACACAGAGGCAGCAGTGGTTAGCACTGCTGCCTCACGCTGCCGAGGGCCCAGGTTCGATCCCGGCCTTGGTCACTGTCCGTGTGGAGTTTGCACATTCTCCCCGTGTCTGTGTGAGTCTTACCCCCACAACCCAAAAGATGTGCAAGTTAGGTGGATTGGCCGTGCTAAATTGCCCCTTAATAGGAAATAAAATAATTGGGTACTCTAAATTAATTTTTTTAAATATGTAGGCCGGGATTCTCCAATCCCGTGGCCAAGTTCTGATGCCGGCGTGAAAAGCGGCGCCAACCTCTCTGGCATCAACGGCCCCCGATAATGAGGAATATTCCCCTTCCTAAGGGGCTAGGTTGCCGCCGGAGTGGTCCCCGCAGCTCCAGCCGGCGCAGAATGGCCGGCGTGATTACGCGCATGCGTGGAACGGATGGCGTGATTACGCGCATGCGTGGAACGGACGGCGTGATTACGCGCATGCGTGGAACGGACGGCGTGATTACGCGCATGCGTGGAACGGACGGCGTGATACCCGTCTCCATGCCGGCCGTACCATGCACGTATGTTCTCCTATCCGTGCCTGCCCACGGGCAATATGGGGGAGCCCTACAGGGGCCCGGTGCGGAGGAACATAGGCCCCCACGGAACCAGCCCACCCGCCGATCAGTCGGCCCCGATCGCGTTCCAGGCCACCGTGGAGGCTCCCCAGGGGTCGGTTCCCCCCCACCCCCTTCTCCAGGACGGCCCCCGCAGATGCACCTTCCAGGTCAGGCTGTGTAACCCACGCCAGCGGGACTCGGCCGAACACGGCGGCCACTCGGCCCGTCGGGGGCCGGAGAATCGCCGGGGCGGGCTGCTTTCAACTGCCACGGGTGCCCGGGAATCGGCGCTGGAGAATAGGTAAACCGGCATCGGGGTGACAGGGCACCATTCTCGCGTCCCCCCGGAGATTCTCCGACCAGGCATCGGAGAATCCCGGCCGTAATCCTTTAAATTAAATCAGCTTCCACAGTGTCCTTCCGAACAGCACATTCTACATCAGAACAACTCGCGTAAACTAAAGGGCCCTTCCTCTTAATTCCCTTCTTTCCCATTTCTTCTATTTTGCCGTTATCATATTTGATCCAAGCGTGTTTAATGGGCTTGTACCTTTAAGTCGAGCAGAGGAAGTGAGGAAGTCAAAAGTTACAAAATAGTAGGAGACTGTGCTAGTTTTTGAACAGCAGAACACATTCGAGATTTTGGCAGCCAAGGGATCGGAGGGTTGGGTTCGATTGGTGGGCTGGTGGTCAATTAATTGGCAAAGGTCCATATTCTGCCCGGTAACAGGCAGTGATTGGGCACCACCCGAGCGGGATGGTTTTCAGAGAGCCAAGGAAAGGACAGTCGGATCCTGGACGCTGAGAGTAGAAGCTGTGAGTCTCTCTCTCTTTCTCCAGTAATGCAGCCTAGTTGCTGTAAGCCTGAACCTACAGAGGACCAGGATGAATCTACAGTAAAAACCATTACAGACTGAAAGCAGAAACCTCGAACTGAAAGCCTAGACTGAAGGAAGGTGTGCTGGAAGACAAACATCGTAAACAAAGACTCTTATCCTTATCATTATTTTTACACCTTTCGTTTCTCCCCTCTGTGTTTGTTTGCCTTGTGAGTGTGTAGAGGGTGGGGTGAGTTAAAAGTGGGAGGAATTGAAAAATAGTTAACCAGTTGTATTTGCTCCATATTTAATTCTGGTTATTGTTATTAGTATATTTAATTATGTTTAAATTTACAAACCTGGTGACTGTAATTATTGGACAGGCAAAGGCCAAAGACTTTGAGTGTTTTTCTCAGAATAATTTGTTGATTTCAATTGTGTTGCGTCTCTGGGTCAAGTGGGGCTGGAATTGACCGTGAACTAGCCCGGGGGGTCGTAACAACTCCCTCTGCTCCTTATGCCAATTGAAATGAAATTAAATGAAAATCACTTATTGTCACAAGTAGGCTTCAAATGAAGTTACTGTGAAAAGCCCCTAGTCGCCACATTCCGGCGCCTGTTTGGGGAGGCTGGTACGGGAATTGAACCGTGCTGCTGGCCTGCTTTGGTCTGCTTTCAAAGCCAGCGATTTAGCCCAGTGTGCTAAACCAGCCCCGATTACCCCTAAATCCCTGTCCTCTGAATATTGATATTCCTGCCAGTGGATTCTCTCTATTTTATCGAAACCCCTCATAATTGTCAACACCTCCATTAAACCTCTCCTGGGCCACCAATGCTCAGGAGAACGATCACCCTTCTCCATTCTCTCCAGGTGAAGGAAGTTCCTCACTCGTGGTCCTCCGCACCATCTCCAAAGACTTGGCGTCCTTCCTAGAGAGTAGTGTCTGGACTTGGACCCAAGTCTCCAGGTGAGTCCCAACCAGTGATTAATCAAAATGCTATTTCTCGTTCACCGCAACAAGTTGCCCCAGGGTGGACATGGGTCACGGAGGGATGGAGACTCCAGATTTTAAGGGTATTTAGAGACGGGCAAAGAATGCCGGCCTGACCAGCGACACCCTCCAAATAAATTTTAAAACCATCAAGGCCGGAATACTCTGGCCATTCGTTGACGGCGGAATCCTGCCCCCCCCCCCCCCCCCCCCCCCCCCGCCCCTCTGGCAGCGCACCCCCACCTGTAGGTTTCCTGGTGGTGTTTTTTGTGGCTTCAATTGAAAATCCCATTATCCGTTGCAGGATATCCCAACATCCAGCGAACGCTGCCCCCCCCCCCCCTCCCCCCGCTGCCGATAAACATGCAGCTGGGAGGGCGGAGAATCCCGCCCCAGGCCTTCATGAGAGGTGACATTGTACACAACACGGCAACACCTGTAGATCAAAATGAAATAAAACTCTCCCCGAAGTCTTGACAGAGTGGGTGTTGAAGGGATGCCTCCCCCTGGCTGGAGAATCTAAAACTAGGGAGCCATAGTCTCAGGATAAGCAGACGACCATTGCAGGCTGAGGCGAGGAATTCATTTTGGAACTTTCGACCATGAAGAGCTGAGGAGGCTCAATAGATGACTGAGCAATTTCAACTGAGATTGGGAGATATTGGAGCCCTTCGGGGTAGATATGGAGAGCATGTGACTAATATTGGGCAGCACGGTAGCACAAGTGGCTGGCACTGTGGCTTCACAGCGCCAGGGTCCCGGGTTCGATTCCCGGCTTGGGTCACTGTCTGTGCGGAGTCTGCACATTCTCCCCGTGTGTGCGTGGGTTTCCTCCGGGGGCTCCGGTTTCCTCCCACAGTCCAAAGACGTGTAGGTTAGACGAATTGGCCAGGCTAAATTGTCCTTAGTGACCAAAAAGGTTAGGAGGGGTTATTGGGTTACGGGGTAGGGTGGAAGTAAGTGGGTCGGTGCAGACTCGATGGGCCGAATGGCCTCCTTCTGCACTATATGTTCTATCTTCTAAGGGCAGTTGAGAAGATTAGCCAAGACTTTATTGAATGGTGGAGTAGGTGGGAGAGCTGTGTAGACGACCTCTACTCCACGTTTTAATATCCACGTGTTCTTTTTAAAAGTGAGACATACAAATATTACCACAAGGGTACAAGAGTCTGGCAGTTACAATGTAAGAGAGACGCGTGAATTCCATACCTGAAACACATAGTTTCCTGGTGGAAGGTCAGTAATGTCTATCCACTGACAGTCGATGTCATGGCGGTACAGATCATAGCAACCCAGGCTGATACCTTGGTCCCCAAAGTTGGCACAATCATATTTTTTGTAAATGCCTAGTGCGAAGGTGAAGAGAGGAAAGAATGAATTGTAAAATCACGTTGGTTGCAGACGCACGACAACTAGTTCCACTGGTATCATCCTGCATCTGGCATTTCCCCCATATATGGTCAAAATGGTAGCGAGGGCTCTTGGGATAGACAGGAATAACCAAATACATTCTGCACTTCCATTCCTGGGCTGCCCGGCACTCAGAAATATTATCTACAATATGTTATCATTTCAGCAAACTTCATTCCTTCAGCTTAGTCCCACCCCGACCTATTTACCCCCACGACCCGCATTCTTTCCAAAACCTCTCAAATTATGTCTCAAGCTCACTCGCACGTCTGTCCCGCGGCCCTTTCTCGGTGATGTAATTCGCAATGTCGGCTGAAGAAACTGCACGCCATTTCCTCCTTATTCCCCAAATCCTAAATTTTTCACGTCGCGAGGTCTGCCGCAGCGAGCAGTCGGCTGGGCGTGGCCGCTTTGAAAACCTCAGCCGCCTCCCTCGAAGTCGCAGCCACGCAGGTCCACCGCATGGAGACCACACAGCCCGCCCTGCCTGCGCCAGCTCTTTCCCCGCTCCTTCATTCTTGCCTCCTCTGGGTTCAGCTGGAAAGTACTCAAAGTCCGACGGTTCTGGGTTTGTAACCTGCTCCGGAGACTTAAGCATGGTACCCAGGCTGTCGTTCCTGCACAGTACTGAGGGAGTGCTGCACTACCGGGCTGGCTGTGATCATTGATATCTGTGGGAGCTTGCTGTGCAAAACGGGCTTCTCCTACATTGCAACAGTGACTACACTTCAAAATTCATTTATTGGTTGTAAAGTGCGTTCGGGTGCCCGAAGGCCTTTCTCAATACTCGGTTGGGGGGGGGGGGGGGTGCATCTTAAAGGTGGCTGCTTTTGATTTTTGAGAAGATATATTATCATATGTCAGTGGGATTTCTCTTCGGGTGTCGCCATATGGGAGGTCAAAACAATATGGTCTGGAGTGACGTTGGCCTGCTGCCGTTAAAGAGGTTAAAGCTCTCAGGAGTCTCCAGGAAGCTCTGCGCTATTTCGGTAACGATTACATTTTGGGATAAGTCAGGGTTGAGCTGTACTCTTGTCTCCTAATCCCAGCAGGAAGCTGCCTCCACACACCACACACACTGAAATCACTTTCCCAGGACCGGCAGCACACTTTGATCCGCCGGAAATTTTCAAGTGCTGTCGTCAAATTCAGACGGATGGCTCCCATTTCCCCATTCAATCCCTCCTTCCACATCTCCGGCTCAAAACACACATGGTCTTTCAATCTGTTTGAAAAACATCAGAATCCCCAAACTCTCAGTAGACGGTTGCTATAGTTGCAACCACTCGATTTAGTATTCGGGTTCAATTTTTCCAAGAAAGAAATCATTTGAAGGAAGTGGTCTTTGCATTGTCCCAGCTTTTATTTTCTAATGCTCTCATGGGATGTGAGCATCGTTGACTGGGCCATCATTGAGTGCCCACCTCTAAATGCCTTTGAGAGGGCATTTAAGAGTCAACCACATTGCACGTGGATCGACAGTTTTAACTCCAAATGTTTATGAATTCAAATTCCAAATGTTTATGAATTCAAATTCCAAATGTTTATGAATTCAAATTCCAAATTTTTATTGAATTCAAATTCCAAAATGTTATTGAAGTCAAATTCATCTGTGCTGGGATTCGAACCCAGGTGCCCAGAACATTACCCTGGGTCTCTGGATTACAAGTTCAGTGAGAATACTACTGCCTTCCCTTTTCCAAATTTAGTTTTTGCAAACTAAATACATTTATTTTTCTATGATCCCTGCGAAGAGCACTTTGAGTCATTTTTCAATAAAACATTTCAAATTAAGGTCAGTTCAGCGTGGCCAATCCACCCACCCTGCACATCTTTGGGTTGTGGGGGTGAGACCCACACAAACACGTGGAGAATGTGCAAACTCCACATGGACAGTGACCCAGGGCTGGGCTCGACCCCGGGTCCTCAGTGCCGTGAGGCAGCAGGGCTAACCCACTGCGCCAGACACAGGGACCTTTTATGAACACAGAGAAAAATCTGGCCACCTACAGGAGGACAGACCTGTTGGGGTCTGGACAGCCTTCTCCGAAGCAATGTCCAAGGTTGTGGGGGTGAGGGTGAAGCCATGCCTAAATGTGGCAATCTTCAGGGTATCAGAGCAGCCAGAGCTACACATGCGGAAGGGGGCCTAACGCCCTTGCTTTCGCTTCCCTCATCGCACGCCGGAGAATCCCGCTCGGCTGGCGATCGGCAGCACCGCCCATGGCTGCAGACTGGCTCGCTGAACCTTTCAGAATTTCTCCCCCTGGAGAAGATCAAATATGCCATCCGAGAACGGAGGAAAGGCTTCCTTACTGCCTGGGGGGCAATTTGTCGGCCTGTTGCAGAACCTGTTCGAGGCCAACAACAGCCAGTAGAAAGGAAAATGGGAAGGATTAAAAAGGGACAAGAAAGAAGCACAAGGAGGAACATCAGGGTTGCATAACCAGGGGGTAAGGCGGAGGGGGGGGGTTCAGGCATATAGCCTGAGAGGGACAAAGTGAGATAACACTAGGGGAGGGGGGAGAGAGGGCAAAGCTCCCCCCCCCCCCCCCCCCCCCACATCCACAAAAAGGACACAGCGGAAGCCAACGGAGGGAGAAAAGAAAAGGGAGGGGGGAAAGGGGAGGGAGCGAGGAGAGAGGGGGCACACCCCTGATCGGCCAGGGAGGACACCAGGCAGGGTGGGGTATGTGCAGAACTAGATGGCAACAATGTGTAAATAAAGAGTAAGACAAAGCCTTTTAACATTGTATAATAAATGAAAACGAACGGCAGATGTACAGAACTTTGAAAATGCCAACAAAAGATCTTTTTTTAAAAATGAAGTGGCCAGTCATGGACCCTTCCGAGATTTTTCCCACTGAAAATGAACACAGCTCTGACAGACTCTGCACAGCAAGACTCCGCAGCCATTGGTTCCCTCCCCCACTCCACCTCACCCACCATGTCTACTCTTCCTGTAGGCGTACCTCTTTCACAGCCCGTGTCTTCGAGACAAAAGCTTGCTTTGTGCCCTTCTGCGACCTTGGTGCCATTCAGGGCGAAGAGGTCATAGTGCGAGAAGACCTCCATGCTGTGATAGTGCCTGGAAAGACAATAAGCATTTGGTTTCTGTGAATGCACAAACTTGTGGCTTCATCTGCAAGTTTCAATTCGGAATCAGGACCGCCTCTACCTTCGGCAATATCTTTTTAAAAATAAATTTAGAGTGCCCAATTCATTTTTCCAATTAAGGGGCAATTTAGCATGGCCAATCCACCTATCCTGCACAACTTTGGGTTGTGGGGGCGAAACCCACGCAAACACGGGGAGAATGTGCAAACTCCACACGGACAGTGACCCAGAGCCGGGATCGAACCTGGGACCTCAGCGCCGTGAGGCTGCAGGGCTAACCCACTGTGCCACCGTGCTGCCCTCGGGGGGGGGGGGGGGGGGGGGGGCTGCAATATCAGGAATCAGCAGCTATTAAAGGGCCACCACTGGTTGCTCGTAAGCACGGCCATTTCCATTTGGAAATAGAAAGGGGTTTGGGGTATGACGACCCTCAAAGGTTGGTTTCCCAAGGTGGACAAAGAGGGTGAGATTGAGCAACAAAGGTTTGGTGAAAAGAGAAAGTTGGCAAAGAGGAAAGTTCCAATCTCTCAGTCTTTCGGTACCATTCCAAAGAGCTGCTTATGTTCAGCCACATTCTGGGCGAACTCTGAAAAGTCAGGCACACAAAGTCGGTAAGGAAGCCAACTCTGAAGGGCCCAGCACGTCGGGCATTTTACAATTTTCAACACCCAATAGTGCGAGGAACACTTACCCCAAAAAAGAGGCCCAGCAGTGCAATGGACACTGAGCAATGTATTATTGATCCTGACGGGTCTATTGGCCGTGTGCCTTCCAGCAAGAGGCCATTCATCCCACCACTGTAAAGACTGGGAAAGTCTCTCTTCCCGGCTGAAACAATGGACATCCAGCCTAACCTCCGTCACATTTCACAAAGGAACCTTTGCAATCAGCTGACAGTCCGAGCCCTCTTAAAGCATAAACACAGCGGCGAGGGGGAGGAATGAAGGGCTGTGATTAGTGTAGAGATAGTTAGCGAACTTTATAAATAACATTTAAAGATACGTTGCAATTCAGAGAAGCAAACTTCCCCTTTCCTGCACAAACAAGCGGTTATTTTGTCAGTGTTGCTGAGTGGATTTTGGGCGTATCAGCAAGTGGTCTGCTGGTACATTCTATCAGATGCTGGATAATTTGAGCAGTAAATTGCTGTGGACATGAACTGTCTTAATTAGTTATGTCAAAAATAATTTTACAGCATTAAATTTCGACAGATTATAGATATATATTTACATACATCACTCAGCTCAAAATACATAGCGCTCTGTGATGTTGGCATCACCGTCAGAAAGAAGCACCCAACTGGAAAAGTGACTTTTCTAGAATGCGCGCTGGTTTGGGTTGTAGGAGATGGCGACACTTATCCAGGAGTTCTTGTTTTTAATTCATTTTTGAGGTGTGGGCTTCGCTGGCTAGGTCAGAATTTATTGTCCATCCCTAATTGTCCTCGAGAGTGGTGGTCAGCTGCCTCCTTGAGCCACAACCATCCATGTGGTGTAGGCACACCCACTGTGCTGTTAGGGAGGGAGTTCCAGGATTTTGACCCAGTGACAGTGACAGGCGATATATTTCCAAGTCAGGACGGTGAGTGGCTTCAAGGGGAACCTCCAAGTGTTGGTATTCCCCATGCGCTGCCTATGTCTCTCGTGATGGTCCAGGTCAGGGTTTTGGAAGGTGCTGTTAAGGAACCTTGGCGAGTCACTACTGTGCACCTTGTAGACGGTGCACACGGCTGCAACTGTGCATCAGTGTTGGAGGGAGTCAATGTTTTTTTTTAAATATTTTTATTCAAGCCATTTTCATTTTCTATGCAACACACAAAATACAACCATCTGTATTCAACTATCATATAACAACAGCTCCCCATTATCTTTAATACCCCACATGCCCCACTTTATATCCGTATAATAAAACAACAGTAACTATAACACAAAAAATGCAAAAAAATTAACCCCCCCGCCACCCACCACTGATGTTTACAGATCTTCAAAGAAGGAGATGGACAACTTCCACCTCGAGAAGAACTCCTCCTCCGACCCTCTAATGGTAAACTTTATCTTTTCCAGATGCAAGGGTTCCGCCAAGTCACTCATCCACCCAGCTCCTTGGGTCGTTCCCGAACTCGCCACCCTAACAAGATCCATCTCCGGGCTATCACAGAGGAAAACGGCAATGCATCAGCCTCTCTCCCCAGCTGTACTCCCGGATTCTCCAAACCCAGAATATCGGCAGAGCCACTTTCACCCCCAACATCTTTGACATGGTCCCCGAGAAGGACTCCCAAAACCTCACCAATTTTGGACAGGGCCAAAACATGTGAATATGGTTCGCCAGCCCCCTTAAACACCGCCCACATCTATCCTCCACCTCCAAAAAAACCTGACTCATACGCAACTTTGTCATGTCCGCTCTCCGCACCACCTTAAATTAAACTTAATCTCGCACAAGAGGAAGCCACTTTTACTCTCCGCAGGGCTTCCCTCCAACCCCCCCCCTCCATCAATTACCCTACTCAGCTCCTCCTCCTCCTCCTCCAACAAGGCCCTCTCCCTCTCCATCAACCACCCATACATATCAGAGATCCTATCCTCCCCTATCTCATCCTCTTTTCAAGCAACAAAGAGGGCAGCAGCCATGGAAACATAGCCAGCTCCTTCCGAACAAAATCCCGAATCTGTCGGAAACGAAACCTCCTTCTCCCTTGGCAACTGAAAGTTCTCCTCCAACACGCCCAGCTCTGCAAAGCTGCCTTCCACAAATAAGGGGAGTGAATGTTTAAGGTGCTGGTTGGGTTGCCAATCAAATGGATTATTTTGATGTCCAGGTAAAGAGTTTGAGTAGAAGATGTTACAATGAGTGTGGATTCCAACAATATCTGAAGTTAGAAGCAAGAGATTGACTGGACAACTAAACAGGAAGTTGGTTTGACCCTGATTTAATGAAAGAGAGGCAATGCTCCTGAATATTGCAGTTATTGGGAAGTTCTAACGTGATCACATTAACGCTGGAACGGTGCCATGTTTATTAGAAGACAAAAATAATCAGGTTTTGTTGGCTGGGCGACATACAAGCTTGTTTAATTAGGGCACTCTTCCAATTTCTTTCTGGAAATCAGGTCTTATTCTGACAATGTGTGGGAAGTTTCACAAAGAATCTTACTAGGGGGAGCTGAGGTGGGGGTTATTGTGGTGGGCCAAGGTTGGAGTGCACGGGGGTAGGGATATGTAACTCTTGTTTATCCAGATGAAGCAATTAGGAACCGGATTTGAGATCAGTTAGGAATTCCATAGGGCACAAGGTCTAAAGTTGCTATTTCCTCGAGATTCCCAGCTCACTGATGGAACAGAATCCTCACAAGAATGTTGCTAATTTGCTGGCTGATGTGCACATCAATCTCCGGGGCTGCTACAAAACCTTCACAGGACAACAATGTATTTAGGGGCTGGTTCAGCACACTGGGCTAAATAGCTGGCTTTTAAAGCAGACCAAGGCAGGCCAGCAGCACGGTTCAATTCCCGTACCAGCCTCCCCGGACAGACGCCGGAATGTGGCGACTAGGGGGTTTTCATAGTAACTTCATTGAAGCCTACTCATGACAATAAGCAATTTTCATTTCATTTCATCCAAGAGCCTGGGCCCCACAAACTCATTTCGAGGCCCAGCTAGTTAAGTCCTTACTGCACTGTAGGTAGGACAATGTTTATTAGTTGTTTTCGCAGTGCATTCATTGCATTACTGGGGCTGGTTTAGCTCACTGGGCTAAATCGCTGGCATTTAAAGCAGAACAAGGCAGGCCAGCAGCACGGTTCGATTCCCATAACAGCCTCCCCGGACAGGAGCCGGAATGTGGCGACTAGGGGCTTTTCACAGTAACTTCATTGAAGCCTACTCGTGACAATAAGCAATTTTCATTTTTCATTTCAACATCAGCTCAATGGGCTGTTGGCTTAGTGCGACCACATGCTAATGCGTATTTACGCATTTAAATATATGAAATTATTTTAAGTTGATCTTTGCAACCTGCTACGCAACTACAGTGTTTAATACCGTGGCCAAATTACAGAAGGTATTCATTAAATTTAATTGGAACCTCGTTTTGTGAAGCAAGTGTCGATGGATACAGCAATAGTCAATCTTCACTTTCTACATCAGTTAAAACTAATTGTAAAGACGTGGACTGGTTATTCCTGTCTCCTCACACGCCACTGATATCCAATGTAATAACCTCAGCACTGGACATAAGGATGTGGGGATGATTGTTTTCCCCGAGCTCCGTGAGGCGTATGAGTTCTCCCGCTCGGGGAGCTTACCCGTACTTGTATGAACGCCCGGCCAGTCTGGAACTGGTGCTCATGTATACAATTGTTGTAAAATAAATGCTGTTTACTTTTGCTTACTTTGGACTCCCCGACCTTATTGAACCGACTGTGACCCTCAGCCCAGAAAGGAACAGTGAGACAACATGGAGAAGTTAATAAAGAAAGAACTTGCCTTTATATATTATCATTCATGGCCTTAGGACTTCCCAAACTGCTTTTACAGCCAATAGAATTCCTACAGTGCAGAAGGAGGCCATTCAGCCCACCGGGTCTGTTCCGACCCTCCGAAAGCGCACCTCACCTAGGCCCATTTAGCTGCCCTACTTCCGTAAACCCATCTAGCCTGCACATCTTTGGACTCAAAGGGGCAATTTAGCACGGCGAATCTACCTAACCTGCACATCTTTGGTACGTGGGAGGAAACCAGAGCATCCGGAGGAAACCCACGCAGACACGGGGAGAACGAGCAGACTCCACACAGACAGTGACCCAAGGTTGGAGCCGAACCAGGGTGCCAGGCGCTGTGGGAAGATAGAACATGCAGTGCAGAAGGAGGCCATTCGGCCCATCGAGTCTGCACCGACCCACTTAAGACCTCACTAATACCCGATCCCCCTAACACAATAACCCCTCCTAACCTTTTTGGACACTAAGGGCAATTTTACATGGCTAATCCACCTAAGGCAGCAGTGCTGACCACTGTGTCACCATGCCGATGTTAATGTCTGAAATTTAGTCATTGTTACAATGTCAGGAGAGGCACTGGCATAGTGGGCTAATAATCCAGACACCCAGGGTAACGCTCTGGTCACCTGGGTTCAAATCCCACCACAGCAGAAATCTGAAATTACAAGTGAAAAACATTGCCGATTGTTATGGCAGCACGGTAGCACAGTGGTTAGCACTGTGGCTTCACAGCGCCAGAGTCCCAGGTTAGATTCCCGGCTTGTGTCGCTGTCCGTGCGGAGACTGCACGCTCTCCCCGTGACTGCGTGGGTTTCCTCCGGGTGCCGCGGTTTCCTCCCGCAGTTCAAAGACGTGCAGGTTAGGTGGATTGGCCATGCTAAATTGTCCCTTAGTGTCCAAAAACAAGGTTAGGAGGGGTTATTAGGTTCTGGGTATCGGGAAGAAGTGAGGTTTTAAATGGGTCGGTGCAGACTCGATGGGCCGAATGGCCTCCTTCTGCACTGTATGTTCTATGTTATAAAAACCCATCTGGTTCGCTAATCTCCTTTGGGGAAGGAAATCTGCCGTCTTTACCTGGTCTGGCCGACACGTGACTCCAGACCCACAGCAATGGATTGCCGTTCACTGACCTAACTCCACATTCTCACCTTCGCCCCAAATCCTCAATACCTTTGCTTACAAAAATCTATCAATTTGAGTTTAAACATTTTCCACTGCTGGAGCAACAATTGCCATTTGCTGAAAAGATTTTCAAACTTCTACCACCCTTTGTGTGTGTAGAATTATTTCACAATTTTACTCCTGAGAAACCTGGGGCGGGATTCTCTCAGCCTGGGGTCGGGCTGGAGAATCCCCGCGACCGCTGCGAATCGCACCCCGCCGCCCTGCCGCCGGCACGCAATTCTCCGCAGAGCCCTACATGGCTGCCCCGCCGATTCTCGGCCCACCGTCCGTCGTAAAAACGGCGAGTCCCACCGACGCCATCCACACCTGCTCTCAGCTGGCGGGAACTCAGCGTTGAAGGGTCGGGGGGGGCCTGTGCAGGGAGAGTGGGGGTCTGACCCGGGGGGGGGGCCTCCAATGTGGACTGGCCCATGATCGGGGCCCACCAATCGGCGGGCCGGCCTCTCTGGCTGGGGGACTCATTTCCTATGCGCCGGCCGCTGTAGCCCTGCGCCATGTTGCGTCGGGGCCAGCGGGTTGAAGGAGGCCAATGCGCATGCGCGGATCCCGCGGTGCCCAGTTCACGCCGGAGTCGGCAGCTGGAACGGCGTGATTCGCTCCAGTGCCGTGCTGGCCCCTTCTAGGGACCAGAATTAGTCCTCGGCTCAGCCCGTTCACGCCGTCGTAAACAACGGCGTGGACATTCTGTCGCGGGATTAGAGAACCCCGACCCTGCCCCTAATTTTTAAATGACTTTCCCAATCCAGCCAGTGGCAATAGTTAGTCTCTATCCACCCTTAACATCTCGAAAGCTCCATCACACTATAACCTGACAAATTCCGGGCCATACACCCTCTAGTTTATGGAATTGCTCCTCGTTATTTGACCCTGGGGTCCCGACATTTGGTAAATCTGCACTGCGCACCCTCCAAGGCCAACATATCCTTCCGAAGGTGCGCTGGCCAGAACTACTCACAGTAACTCCGGGTGTAGTCGAACCAAAGCTCTGTATAACTGAAGCATGACTTCAACCCTCTTGGATTCTAGTCCTCTCGGTAAAAAGGCCAGGATTACATTAGACTTTTTCATGATTCCCCCCCCCCGCCCATTCATGACATTTGAATGATTTTGTACATGGAACACCAATGTCTCCAGCTTTTCACCCTTGATAGGGAGCACTTTGTTCTATCCTGTTTAGGTGCAGATGGGATATTTATCTACATTTGTCACAGTTTTGCCATTCACTTCATCTATTCGTATCCTTTTGAAATGTCATGCTTCCCTCTGCTCACAGTGCTGCCCACCTTTGTACCATCAGCAAATCTAGATATGTGGCCTTCTAGCTGGTTTAGCTCACTAGGGGCTGGTTTAGCTCACTGAGCTAAATCGTTGGCTTTTTAAAGCAGACCAAGGCAGGCCAGCAGCACGGTTCGATTCCCGTACCAGCCTCCCCGGACAGGTGCCGGAATGTGGCGACTAGGGGCTTTTCACAGTAACTTCATTGAAGCCTACTCGTGACAATAAGCGATTTCCATTTCATTTCATTTTATTTCTATCCCAAGGTCTTAATAAATGCAATGAAGAGTTGAATTTTTGAAACAGATCCTTGTGGGATACTACACCTCAAATCCTGGCCAAACCATCTCCTTATCCCTCTTCTGTGTCTCCTGATAAATCAGCCAATTTCCTAACAGTCAATAATTTACCTTCAATTTCTTGAGTTTCAATTTTAGTTAACAGTCCCTTACGAGGAACTTTATTACCTTCCTGATGTCCATGTGAATCACATCCATGGATATTCCCTGTTCACTATGTTAGTCTCCCTCACAAAAAATGTAATCAGATTTGTCCGGCATGACCTGTCCTTTACAAATCCATGATTATCTGACAATGTCACTCATTAGCACAATTACTTTCTTCATGACTGTGCCCCTCGCTGGCCTTTTCCGGGAGTTTGTAAAACATCCCTGGCACTAGTTGAAGAAGAGCAGGAGAGTTCTCCCAGTGTGTTGACCAGGATTTATCCCTCAACATGAGTTCCCATCATAAATTCACAAGTCAATCGTCTCCGTGTGGTTTCTTGGCTCCTGCTGAGCAGCAATTGACCATCATGTTCGTCTACTGAACTGCAGTGACCACTCCTTGACAAGTGACGCCTTGGCTGCCACGCACTTTGGTTCATCCAATGCACATTTACGCACTGTCTAAAAAACATGTTCTTTCCCTTTACCCCAGGTTAACACTGAGGCCAACTTTAGAATCCTTACTGCTGTCTTTGGCAGTGATAGGATTCTAGCTTCATCTGCGTAGTTCCTCATTTTAATACATAGACCACACAACTTTAAAATATCTTTCACTTTGAGTTAACGTGACATTAAACCCCCCCCCCCCCCCTCCCAAGCAATCTATGGCACAGCTTATGGTTTTTAAATCACCTCTCACGGCCCCAAGAATTCCAGCTAGTGACGTGATTCTTACTGAAGACTGGAATTTACATGGCAAAGTGCATTCATTGGCAAGACACAAACTGTTAGATAAAGCAATTAGCTCCACATATGGGCCCCAGACAGCAGTATTGTTCACACTCAGCGGTCATCCATTCTGTGGCTTTCCAGAAATTGACATTGTGCGTGTTTTCTAACAGCTTCAAAGGAAGAGTTATTAACCGCCATCGAACAGCTACACCCACAGCTTCCGTACTTATCAGTGGAGAGTGGAATCCTTGATTCCCTCTTGCCTGTTGACCCCGAGGTCAGCTTTGACAGCTTTACTGAAGGTTACAGCCAGTACACTGGGACAAACGTATGAAACAACGAGATGCTGTAATGCTGGCGCGCAGATATCAAATTCACTGAGCAGTCTTCTCCCTAATCCATCAGCTCATATTCTTCATATCCTCAAGTGCTCTCAATGGAAGACAAAATCTCAATGATCAAATTATGGGGTTCAGATCATTTATATACAGAGTATCAAATACTCGGGAGTGAGTTACAAACTGGAATCTAATCGAGGGGTTTGGGTGGTTTACATATAGAACAGATACCCGGGAGTGAGTTACAGACTAGAATCTAATCGAGGGGTTCAGGGTGGTTTATATATAGAATAACAGATCCCCGGGAGTGAGTTACAGATTGGAATCTAATCGAGGGGTTTGGGTGGTTTATATATAGAATAACAGTTACCCGGGAGTGAGTTACAGTCTGGAATCTAATCGAGGGGTTTGGGTGGTTTATATATAGACTAACAAATACCGGGCAGCGCGGTGGCACAGTGGGTAGCATTGCTGCTTACGGCGCTGAGGACCCGGGTTCGAATCCCGGCCCTGGGTCACTGTCCGTGTGGAGTTTGCACATTCTCCCCGTGTTTGCCTGGGTTTCACCCCCACAACCCAAAACATGTGCAGGATAGGTGGATTGACCACGCTAAATTGCCCCTTAATTGGAAAAAATTAGGCACTCTAAATCTAAAAAAAAAGAATAACAGATACCTGGGAGTGAGTTACAGACTGGAATCTAATCGAGGGGTTCAGGGTGGTTTATATATAGAATAACAGTTACCCGGGAGTGAGTTACAGACTGGAATCTAATCGAGGGGCTTGGGTGGTTTATACATAGAATAACAGATACCCGGGAGTGAGTTACAGACTGGAATCTAATCGAGGGGTTCAGGGTGGTTTATATATAGAATAACAGATACCCAGGAGTGAGTTACAGTCTGGAATCTAATCGAGGTGTTTGGGTGGTTTATACATAGAATAACAGATACCCGGGAGTGAGTTACAGACTGGAATCTAATCGAGGGGTTTGGGTGGTTTATATATAGAATAACAGATACCCGGGAGTGAGTTACAGTCTGGAATCTAATCGAGGGGTTTGGGTGGTTTATACATAGAATAACAAATACCGGGCAGTGCGGTGGCACAGTGGTTAGCATTGCTGCTTACGGCGCTGAGGACCCGGGTTCGAATCCTGGCCCTGGGTCATTGTCTGTGTGGAGTTTGTATCGAATAACGTATCTCTCCATTACCCAACGTTCTTTCAATTTTCTTTTTGACAAATTTATATTGTGATCTTTTGGAGGATGACACAGTTCCTAGTTATGACCTTACCCGTGACAGCTGTGCCAGATCCAAGATTCCCGTCCAGCCCTTGGTCTGAAGTCTGACCTGCCAATGTTGCTTATCCGTGAGGAGAAGCGGAGCAGCCGGCGATGTCCGAAAGGCCAGTTCATTGCGTCCGCTGACTTTGCCAGGCAGCCTTCTTCGTACGCACAGTAGAGCTGGTTAAGGTACCTGTCCTCCAGATATGCAGACTGCTGAGCCTCGTTGCCATCCAGGACAAGGTCGGGAAGAGCTAACAGCACCAAGCAAAGGGAGAGTTTGAGATTTAACATTTCCTCAATGCACTCACCGTATTTTGCCTTTTGTCAGTTCTAGGTTTTTTCCTCTTTGCTCCCATCCCTGGAGAAGTTTGTCACCGTCCCCTGAGCCACGCTTTGTCCTTCACACGGGAGTCTAGTTAGTGAATTGTCCAAAGGCTATTCAACTGTGGAGTGCACCATATCACCCACAAGGTGGAATCTGACGCCGGCGCTTGGGCAGGACAATGGACCGCCTTCCTGTCCCAGTGACAACTGACCCAGTGACAGGCAGGGGGGTGGGGGGGTGGGAGGGGGGGGGGGGGGTACCATAAGGGGAGCATGAGAAACAAATCTGTGCAGTGTTGCTTGTGGGGGGGTTTCACACTGTGCTGCGGGGGTCACTCATTTAAAGGCACTCAGCGCCTGATCAAAGGACATGGTATTGGGAAGCAGGGTGGGCCATTGACACCATCCTTCTGCCCGAGCTGTCAATCACTACCCTGGTGACCCCCCCACCCAAGAGTCCCGTTCCACCACATTACTCACCCGCCTCCATAACCCCTGATCCCTTTATTAATCAAGCCTGGCTTTTCAAAGTTCACAGGGTCACCAGTAAACAGCCGCACCGTGGTTACTGATCAGCATGTCAGTAAGTTTACAGAATACAGTGGAACCCCGTTAATCTAAACCTCTGCTGAATCTTGGAAAGCCGGGGTCAACAATGAGACGCTGTTCTGAATTGAGCTAACAACTCTGGCGACAAGGATTTGGGGCAGGGAGGGGGGGGGGGGGGGGGTGAAGGGAGAGGGGAAACGTGGTGAATATTCACTGCAATAATGCCAGTGTTAAAAGAGTTAAATTGAGAGAAGAGGTTGCATCGACTTGGCTTGTCTCGAAGATTAAGGGATGATCGAAATGAGGAATTGAAAATGACTAATGAAGTTGACAGGGTCGATGGAGAGAAACTATTTCCTTTGCCATGGCGGCGGGGGGGGGGGGGGGGGGGGGGGGGGTAAGGGCGGTGCAGGAGTTAAGGGGCACTACCTTAGAATTCGAGCCAGACTGTTCATGGGGTGATGTTGGGGAACACTACTTCACACAAAGGCAGATGGAAACCAGGAGCCTCCAGTTCTTCAACAAGCAGCTGAGGTTGAGCTGAGGCGGCAGGGTGGCACAGTGGTCAGCGCTGCTGCCTCACAGCTCCAGGGTCCCAGGTTCAATTCCGGCCTCGGGTGACTGTGCGCAGTCTGCACGTTCTCCGTGTGTCTGCGTGGGTTTCCTCCAGGTGCCCCGGTTTCCCCCCACACTCCAAAGATGTGCAGGTTAGGCGGATTGGCCATGCTAAATTGCCCCCAAGTATCCAAAAGGTGAAGTGGGGTTACTGGGTTACAGGGATAGGGTGGGGGTGTGGGTTTAATTCGGGTGCTCTTTCCAAGGGCCGGTGCAGACTCGATGGGCCGAATGGCCTCCTTCTGCACTGTGCATTCCATGTTTCTATGATTGGTAGTCAAACGAAAATGTCAAAACTGTAATTGATACAATTTTGTTATTGTTGAAAAGAGAGTCATGTTGCTGAAGATTTTTGTTTTGCACTCAACAGGAGAAATACAAGAATACCAAATTTCAAAATCAGAGTCAACTCGCCAACCAATCAGCCTGTGGTATAAATTGTTGTGATTGGTTGAAATTTAGCATTCCTGTGTCTGTCCTAGTGTGTGCAGCATTCGTCAAAATGTTTCTCTTTTCAGCAATAGGCAAGGTTTTTCTTAGGGGAAAGGAAACCACGGTGAGTAGTAAACTTTAAGAATCAGGCCAGCCCTGATCAAGTTGAACGGGGAACAGGCTCAAGTGCCTGAATGGTCTCTGAGTCAGTCCCGTCGTCTACCACTCCGCCCCAACCTGTTCCCGCTCTCCCCCCCTCCCCAACCCACGCATGTGCTTTGCAATAGGAGATGCAGGCCAGGTCATACTCACATTCTGTGCAGATAACGCCGGCAGCGAACCGCCCGCCACCTTGCGGACAATCGACATATCCACGGTGATGAGTGCACTGCAAGATCGATAGCTCTGTCCCGGAGCAAGAGGTTCCGCTCAGGACTATGTTGCTCATGGAATGGTCTCCCTGCCAGTACCACGTTTCCTTTGAGACAGAAGTAGAAGGTTTCACTCAAAGTACAGTCCAGGAGTGGCTTCACCCTGCTATGAAACTCTTTCACCAAGTGCACCTGATGGCGAACAAGTTCAAAGCAATGGGCGGCTGGTTTACCAGTCTCTACAATGACCCGTTGTTCAAAGAAAATGGACCAGTTAGTGAAAGGCAGCATGGTTTTGTACAGGGAAGGTCATGTCCCACCAACATGATTGAGTTTTTTGTAGAGGTGACAAAGAAAATTGATGAGGGAAGGGATGTGGATGTAGTTTATATGGACTTTAATAAGGCATCTGACAAGGTCCCACATGGCAAACTGGTCTAAAAACTAAAATCACATAGGACTCGGGGTGGATTGGCTAGATGGATACAGAACTGGCTTGGTTATAGAAGACAGAGAGTAGGGGTGGAAGGGTGTTTTTCTGAATGGAGATCTGTAGCTTGTGGGGTTATATACATAGATACATAGAAGATGAAATGAAAAAATGAAAACCGCTTATTGTCACGAGTAGGCTTCAATGAAGTTACTGTGAAAAGCCCCTAGTCGCCACATTCCGGCGCCTGTCCGGGGAGGCTGGTACGGGAATCGAACCGTGCTGCTGGCCTGCTTGGTCTGCTTTCAAAGCAGATAGAACCAGATAGTTCTTAACAGCTAAACCAGATAGGAGCAGGAGAAGGTCTTTTGGCCCTTCGAGCCTGCTCTGCCATTCATCACGATCATGGCTGATCATCCAACTCAATAGGCTAATCCTGCTTTCTCCTCATAGCCTTTGATCCCATTCTCCTCAAGTGCTATATCCAGCCGCCTCTTGAATATATTCAACGTTTTAGCATCAACTACTTCCTGTGGCAATGAATTCCACAGGCACACCACTCTTTGTGTGAAGAAGTGACTCCTTATCTCTGTCAGAAATGGTTTACCCTGAATCCTCAGGCTGTGACCCCCTGGTTCTGGACACACCATCAATGGTAACATCTTCCCTGCATCTACCCTTCTAGTCCTGCTAGAATTTTATAAGTCTCAAAGAGATCCCCCCTCATTCTTCTGAACTCCAGCGAGAACAATCCCAACCTAGTCAATCTCTCCTCATTTGACAGTCCCGCCATCCCTGGAATCAGCCTGGTAAACCTTCGCTGCTCTCCCTCGAGAGCAAGAACATCCTTCCTCAGAGAAGGAGACCAAAACTGCACACAATATTCCAAGTGTGGCCTCATCAAGGCCCTGTATAATTGCAGCAACACATCCCTGCTTCTATACTCAAAACCTCTCGTAATGAAGGCCAACATACCATTAGCCTTCTTTACCGCCTGCTGTACCTGCATGCTTACCTTCAGCGAATAGTGCACAAGGACACCCAGGTCCCACTGCACACTCCCCTCTCCCAATTTACAACCATTCAGGTAGTAATCTGCCTTCCTGTTTTTGCTTCCAAAATGAATAATCTCACACTTATCCAAATTATACTACATCTGCCATTGATTCGCCCACTTGCCCAACCTGTCCAGATCATGCTGTAGGATCCCTGCATCCTCGTCACAATTCACCCTCCCACCTAACTTGGTATCATCTGCAAACTTTGACATGTTACATTTTGTTCCCTCATCCAAATCATTAATATATATTGTGAATGGCTGGGGTCCCAGCACCGATCCCTGTGGTATCCCCACTGGTTACTGCCTGCCAAGTTGATACCTGTTCCACAGGTATCAGTGCTGGGACCACTGTTGTTTGTCGTTATGTATAAATGATCTGGAGGAAAATGTGGGTGGTCTGATTAATAAGTTTGCGGATGACACGAAGATTGGTGGAGTTGCTAATAGTGCCGAGAATTGTCAGAGCATACAACAGGATATAGATAGTTTGGAGACTTGGGCACAGAAATGGCAGATGGAGTTTAATCCAGGTGTTGCATTTTGGAGGATCAAATCTAGGTATGAATTATACTGTAAATGGCAGAACCCTTAGGAACATTAACATACAGAGGGAGCTGGAATATTGCGTGTAGCTCTGGACATTATCAGAGGGACGTGGAAGCTTTGGAGAGAGTGTAAAGAAGGTTCACCAGGATGTTGCCTGGTCTCGAGGGTGTTGGCTATGAGGAGAGGTTGAATAAACTAGGATTGTTTTCACAGGAAAGACGGAGGCTGAGAGGAGACCTGATAGAGGTCTACAAAATTATGAGAGGCATGGACAGGGTGGATAGTCAGAGGCTTTTCCAAGGGTGGAAGTGTCAATTACACAGGGGGAACAGGCTCAAGGTGAGAGGGGAAAAGTTTAAGGGAGATGTGCGGGGTAGGATTTTCATGCAGTGAGTGGTGGGTGCCTGCAACGCGCTGCCAGAGGATATGGTGGAAGCAGCACATTAGCAACATTTAAGCATCTGGATGGGTACATGAATAGGGAGGAAGTAGAGGGAGACGAACCAAGGGCAGAAGGTTTTGATTTTAGTTCGGGGATCATGATCAGTACAAGCTTGGAAGGTCGAAGGACCTGTCCCTCCGCTGTACATTTCTTTGTTCTTTGTTTAAGGAAGTATATACATGCCAGAGAGGGGGTTCAATGGAGGTTCACCAGACTAACCCCAGGGATGGTGGGATTGTCTGGCGAGGAGAGATTGAGGAGAGTGGAGACGGAATCATCCAGCAGTTGGGATTTGCTGTTCCCATCGGCAGCGCACCCCTCGCACCCCGGGTTTCTTAGCGGAGTGGGGCAGCTTCAATGGGAAATCCCGTTGACAAGTGGCGGGGGCAGAGAAACTCGCCGCCAGAATGCACCGCCTCGGGACACATAGCTGGGGCACCGGAGAATCCCGTCCGGGGTCTGAATTCAATGGCGCTTTGAAGAACGAGGGGTGACCTCAGTGACATTTGCAAACTTCGTACAGGACATGACAGGGTGAATGTAGATGCAGATTTCCCCCCTGGCTGGTGAGTCTAAAACCAGGGGGCGTAATCTCAGGGTAAAGGGTTGGCCATTCAAGACTCAGCTGAGGAGGAATTTCTTCATTCAGAGAGAGGTGAATCTTTGGAATTCTCGACCCCAGAGAAACTCAATCGTTGAGAACGTTCAAACAGCAACCGATAGATTTCTAGAGACTGATGACTTCAAGGGAAATGGAGATAGTGCCAGAAAATGGCATTGAGATTCACGATTGGGGCAGCTCAGTGACACAGTGGTTAGCACTGCTGCCTCACAGCACCTGGGACCCGGGTTCGATTCCGGCCTCGGGTGACTGTCTGTGCGGAGTCTGCACGTTCTGCCGGTGTCTGCGTGGGTTTCCTCCGGGAGCTCCGGTTTCCTCCCACAGTCCAAAGATGTGCAGGTTAGGTGGATTGGCCGTGCTAAATTGCCCCCTTAGTATCCTAAAGGTTAGATAGGTTGACTGGGTTACGGGGATAGGGTGGAGGCGTGGGCTTGAGTAAGGTGCTCTTTCCAAGGGCCGGGGAAGACTCAGTGGGCCGAATGGCCTCCTTCTGCACGGTAAATGCTATGACTCCATGATTAACCAAGAGCTAACTAAATGGCGGAGCAGGTTCGATGGCCTGAATTAGCGTCTCCTCGTGTTCCAAAAATACACAACAAGGAACAAGTTGTTCAGGACTACTGGTCAGGAATGAATAATTTAGATGTGGAACTGTATTAATTCTATGGAGTTTGGTTAAAGAGTTTTGTGGGGGGTGGGGGGGGGGGGGGGTGGAGGGTTGGGGGGGGGTGGGGGGGGGAGGGTGGGGGGGGGGGGGGAGTGGGGGGGGATGGGATCGCTGTTGTGGCTGAGGTAGATTGGAGTTAGGCAATGTTGATGAAGAATTTTGCCTGCCGAAGACTCCACATTAGATTAGGGAGCACATCGTGTATTGGATGATCAAACTAATGGCTTTACTGCCATTTCCTTGATCCATGTTCTCCTGCATTATCTTGGATACATTCTTCCCTCAATGGAAATGTCCATGAAATGGCCACATTGCTAGATTTGGTGCCAATGCACGATGTGTGACATAGAACAGAGGACATGGAAGAGTACAGCACAGTACAGGCCCTTCGGCCCACAATGTTGTGCCGACCATTTATCCTAATCTAAGACCAACCTAACCTCCACCCGTTCAATTTACTGCTGTCCATGTGCCTGTCTAAGAGTCGCTTAAATATCCCTAATGACTCTGACTCCACCACCTCTGCTGGCAGTGCATTCCACACACCCACCACTCTCTGTGTAAAGAACCTACCTCTGACATCTCCCCTATACCTTCCTCCAATCACCTTAAAATTATGTCCTCTCGTGACAGCCATTTGAAAATGAAAATGGCTTATTGTCACGAGTAGGCTTCAATGAAGTTACTGTGAAAAGCCCCTAGTCGCCACATTCCAGCGCCTGTCCGGGGAGGCTGGTACGGGAATCGAACCGTGCTGCTGGCCTACTTGGTCTGCTTTAAAAGCCAGCGATTTAGCCTGGTGAGCTAAACCAGCCCCAACCAACAAGTTTGTTTCAAACACGAGCTTTCAGAGCACTGCTCCTTCCTCAGGTTAAGATTTCCACCCTGGGGAAAAGTCTCTGGCTATCCACTCTATCCATGCCTCTCATCACCTTGTACACCTCTATCAAGTCACCTCTCTTCCTTCTTCGCAGCAGTGAGAAAAGCCCTCGCTCCCTCAATCTTTCTTCATAAGACATGCCCTCCAGTCCAGGCAGCATCCTGGTAAATCTCCTCTGCACCCTCTCCAAAGCAGCTCCATCCTTCCGAAAATGAGGCAACCAGAGCTGGACTCAACATTCCAAGTGTGGTCTAACCAGGGTTTTATAAAGCTGCAGCAAAACCTCGCGGCTCTTAAACTCAATCCCCCCGTTAATTAAAGCCAATACACCATACACCTTCTTAACAACCCTATCAACATGGGTAGTAACTTTGAGTGATCTCATCTCCTCCATCAGGCCTACCTGTAGGGCATGGTTGCCGAAGCCTAACCCCAGTTGGCGACAGACTACCATAGCCTCGGTCAGTCCCCACTTCTGGCCACACACAGCACCCCAGCTCGTTGTTCCGTTGACTTCCACCTCAATCTCCACACGCCCTTCATAGGCGTTCCGACCGCCGTTCAAACGGATCTGTATTTGAGAAAAGATGAACAATTAAGTCTTCAAAGGATTCCAAACACTTGCGTGGCTTCGTCCCTCCCCAGCTCGATAACTTCCTCCAGCCGTATAAACCCCAGAGAGCTCGGTGCTGCTCCAAATCCGGTCTGTGATGTGTTCCCAGTTGTCATCGTCGCTCCAATTGGGAGCCTTGCCTTCAGTTGTCTGGATTATAAGCTCAGGGATCCTTCCCCTCCTTTACAAACCTGCTAATACCCTGCTCCACTGACAGTGCGGCACTCCCTCAGTACTGACCCTCCCTCAGTACTGACCCTCTGACAGTGCAGCACTCCCTCAGTACTGACCCTCTGACAGTGCAGCACTCCCTCAGTACTGACCCTCTGACAATGCAGTACTCCCTCAGTACTGACCCTCTGACAGTGCGGCACTCCCTCAGTACTGACCCTCTGACAGTGCTGCACTCCCTCAGTACTGACCCTCTGACAGTGCTGCACTCCCTCAGTACTGACCCTCTGACAATGCGGCACTCCCTCAGTACTGACCCTCTGACAGTGCGGCACTCCCTCAGTACTGACCCTCTGACAGTGCGGCACTCCCTCAGTACTGACCCTCTGACAGTGAAACACTCCCTCAGTACTGACCCACTGACAGTGTAGCACTCCCTCGGTACTGACCCTCTGACAGTGCAGCACTCCCTCAGTACTGACCATCTGAGAGTGCAAAACTCCCTCAGCACTGACCCTCTGACAATGCAGCACTCCCTCAGTACTGACCCTCTGACAGTGCAGCGTTCCCTCAGTACTGACCCTCTGACAGTGCAGCGCTCCCTCAGTACTGACCCTCTGACAGTGCAGCACTCCCTCAGTACTGACCCTCTGACAGTGCAGCGTTCCCTCAGTACTGACCCTCTGACAGTGCGGCACTCCCTCAGTACTGACCCTCTGACAGTGCAACACTCCCTCAGTACTGACCCACTGACAGTGCAGTACTCCCTTAAGTACTGACCCTCTGACAGTGCAACACTCCCTCAGTACTGACCCTGTGACAGTGTAGCACTCTCTCGGTACTGACCCTCTGACAGTGCAGCACTCCCTCAGTACTGACCATCTGAGAGTGCAAAACTCCCTCAGCACTGACCCTCTGACAGTGCAGCACTCCCTCAGTACTGACCCTCTGACAGTGCAACACTCCCTCAGTACTGACCCTCCGACAGTGCAACACTCCCTCAGTACTGACCCTCTGACAGTGCAACACTCCCTCAGCACTGACCTTCTGACAGTGCGGCACTCCCTCAGTACTGACCCTCTGACAGTGCAACACTCCCTCAGCACTGACCCTCTGACAGTGCAACACTCCCTCAGTACTGACCCTCCGACAGTGCAACACTCCCTCACTACTGACCCTCTGACAGTGCAACACTCGCTCTTTACTGACCCTCTGGCAGTGCAGCACTCCCTCAGTACTGACCCTCTGACAGTGCGGCGTTCCCTCAGTACTGACCCTCTGACAGTGCGGCACTCACTCAGTACTGACCCTCTGACAGTGCAGCACACCCTCAGCACTGACCTTCTGACAGTGCAGCACTCCCTCAGTACTGACCCTCTGACAGTGCAGCACTCCCTCAGTACTGACCCTCTGACAGTGTGGCACTCCCTCAGTACTGACTCTCTGACAGTGCGGCACCCCCTCAGTACTGACCCTCTGACAGTGCAGCATTCCCTCAGTACTGACCCTCTGACAGTGCAGCACTCCCTCAGTACTGACTCTCTGACAGTGCAAGGCTCTCTCAATACTGACTCTCCAATGGTGCAGCATTCCCTCAGTACTGACCCTCTGACAGTGCGGCATTCCCTCAGTACTGAGCCTCCGGCAGTGAAACAGTCCCTGAGTACTGACTCTCTCTGAGAAATGAAGCAACACCCTTCTACCTCCAAGGTGGGCACACTGCGTCACAAGTGTCACCAGCAATTTGGCGCAGAATAGTACAACGTGTACAATGTGTTGGCTGTTGAGGACTCAGGGACTCTACACAGAAGTAATGACTGGGCCCATTTACTACAGCGATGCCCACTCAGCGATCTGTACTGTCATCATCATACAGAGCACTGATGCACTAACTCCATATGTTAAGCTCCAGCCATTACATCTAATGGAATGTGTCAGCATATTTCTTTTCGTTCTCTTTGCATGGTTAGTTGCTGAAGTTGAAATGAGTTGTAAATCAAGTGTTCCCATGGCCCACTTGTAACTTGTGTCTCTACATCAAACAGGCAGGATACGTACATAGAATCCCATAGACTGAGGGAGTGCTGCACTGTTAGAGGGTCAGTCGTGAGGGAGCGTTGCACTGTCAGAAGGTCAGAACTGAGGGAGTGCCGCACTGTCAGAGGGTCAGTATTGAGGGAGTGCCGCACTGTCAGAGGTTCAGTACTGAGGGAGTGCTGCACTGTCAGAGGGTCAGTGCTGAGGGAGTGTTGCACTGTCAGACGGTCAGTACTGAGGGAGTGTTGCACTGTCGGAGGGTCAGTACTGAGGGAGTGTTGCACTGTCAGAGGGTCAGTACTGAGGGAGTGCCGCACTGCAGAGGGTCAGTATTGAGGGAGTGCCGCACTGTCAGAGGTTCAGTACTGAGGGAGTGCTGCACTGTCAGAGGGTCAGTACTGAGGGAGTGCCGCACTGTCAGGGGGTCAGTACTGAGGGAGTGCTGCACTGTCAGAGGGTCAGTACTGAGGGAGCGCTGCACTGTCAGAGGGTCAGTACTAAGGGAGTGCCGCACTGTCAGGGGGTCAGTACTGAGGGAGTGCCGCACCGTCAGAGGGTCAGTACTGAGGGAGTGCTGCACTGTCAGAGGGTCAGTATTGAGGAAGTGCTGCACTGCAGAGGGTCAGTATTGAGGGAGTGCTGCACTGTCAGAGGGTCAGTACTAAGGGAGTGCCGCACTGTCAGGGGGTCAGTACTGAGGGAGTGCCGCACCGTCAGAGGGTCAGTACTGAGGGAGTGCTGCACTGTCAGAGGGTCAGTACTGAGGGAGTGCCGCACTGCAGAGGGTCAGTATTGAGGGAGTGCCGCACTGTCAGAGGTTCAGTACTGAGGGAGTGCTGCACTGTCAGAGGGTCAGTACTGAGGGAGTGCCGCACTGTCAGGGGGTCAGTACTGAGGGAGTGCTGCACTGTCAGAGGGTCAGTACTGAGGGAGCGCTGCACTGTCAGAGGGTCAGTACTAAGGGAGTGCCGCACTGTCAGGGGGTCAGTACTGAGGGAGTGCCGCACCGTCAGAGGGTCAGTACTGAGGGAGTGCTGCACTGTCAGAGGGTCAGTATTGAGGGAGTGCTGCACTGTCAGAGTGTCAGTACTGAGGGAGCGCTGCACTGCAGTGGGTCAGTATTGAGGGAGTGCTGCACTGTCAGAGTGTCAGTACTGAGGGAGCGCTGCACTGTCAGAGGGTCAGTACTGAGGGAGTGCCGCACTGTCAGAGGGTCAGTACTGAGGGAGCGCTGCAGTGTCAGTGGTACTGAGGGAGTCAGTACTGAGGGAGTGCTGCACTGTCAGAGGGTTGGTACTGAGGGAGCGCTGCACTGTTAGAGGGTCAGTACATATGGAGTGCCGCACTGTCAGAGGGTCAGGACTGAGAGAGTACCGCACTGTCAGAGGGTTGTACTGAGGGAGTGCTGCACTGTCAGAGGGTCAGGACTGAGGGAGTACCGCGCTGTCAGAGGGTCAGTACTGAGGGAGTGCCGCACTATCAGAGAGTCAGTACTGAGGGGGTGCCGCACTGTCAGAGGCTCAGTACTGAAGAAGTGCCGCACTGTCAGAGGGTAAGTACTGAGTGAGTGCTGCACTGTCAGAGGGTAAGTACTGAGTGAGTGCTGCACTGTCAGAGGGTCAGTACTGAGGGAGTGCTGCACTGTCAGAGAGTTGGTACTGGGCGAGCGCTGCACTGTTAGAGGGTCAGTACTGTGGGAGTGCCGCACTGTCAGAGGGTTGGTACTGAGGGAGTGCTGCACTGTCAGTGTGTCAGGACTGAGGGAGTGCTGCACTGTCAGAGGGTCAGGACTGAGGGAGTGCTGTACTGTCAGAGGATCAATACTGAGGGAGTGCTGGACTGTCAGAGGGCCAGTAGCGAGGGAGTGTTGCACTGTCAGAGTGTCAGTACTGAGGGAGTGCCGCACTGTCAGAGGGTCAGTACTGAGGGAGTGCCGCACTGTCAGAGGGCCAGTAGTGAGGGAGTGTTGCACTGTCAGAGGGTCAGAACTGAGGGAGCGCTGCACTGCAGAGGGTCAGTATTGAGGGAGTGCCGCACTGTCAGAGGGTCAGTACTGAGGGAGTGCCGCACTGTCAGAGGGTCAGGACTGGGAGAGTACCGCGCTGTCAGAGGGTTGTACTGAGGGAGTGCTGCACTGTCAGAGGGTCAGCACTGAGGGAGTGTTGTACTGTCAGAGGGTCAGCATTGAGGATGTGCTGCACTGTCAGAGGGTCAGTAGTGAGGGAGTGCTGCTCTGTCAGAGGGTCAGTACTGAGGGAGTGCCGCACTGTCAGGGGGTCAGTACTGAGGGAGTGCCGCACCGTCAGAGGGTCAGTACTGAGGGAGAGCCGCACTGTCAGAGGGTCAGTATTGAGGGAGTGCTGCACTGTCAGAGTGTCAGTACTGAGGGAGCGCTGCACTGCAGTGGGTCAGTATTGAGGGAGTGCTGCACTGTCAGAGTGTCAGTACTGAGGGAGCGCTGCACTGTCAGAGGGTCAGTACTGAGGGAGCGCTGCAGTGTCAGTGGTACTGAGGGAGTCAGTACTGAGGGAGTGCTGCACTGTCAGAGGGTTGGTACTGAGGGAGCGCTGCACTGTTAGAGGGTCAGTACATATGGAGTGCCGCACTGTCAGAGGGTCAGGACTGAGAGAGTACCGCACTGTCAGAGGGTTGTACTGAGGGAGTGCTGCACTGTCAGAGGGTCAGGACTGAGGGAGTACCGCGCTGTCAGAGGGTCAGTACTGAGGGAGTGCCGCACTATCAGAGAGTCAGTACTGAGGGGGTGCCGCACTGTCAGAGGCTCAGTACTGAAGAAGTGCCGCACTGTCAGAGGGTAAGTACTGAGTGAGTGCTGCACTGTCAGAGGGTAAGTACTGAGTGAGTGCTGCACTGTCAGAGGGTCAGTACTGAGGGAGTGCTGCACTGTCAGAGGGTTGGTACTGGGCGAGCGCTGCACTGTTAGAGGGTCAGTACTGTGGGAGTGCCGCACTGTCAGAGGGTTGGTACTGAGGGAGTGCTGCACTGTCAGTGTGTCAGGACTGAGGGAGTGCTGCACTGTCAGAGGGTCAGTACTGAGCGAGTGCTGCACTTACAGAGAGTCAGGACTGAGGTAGCGCTGCACTGTCATGGAGTCAGTACTGAGGAAGGGCTGTACTGTCAGAGGGTCAGTACTGAGGGAGTACTGCATTGTCAGAGGGTTAGTACTGAAGGAATGTTGCACTGTCAGAGGGTCGGTAGTGAGGGAGTGCCGCACTGTCAGAGGGTCAGTACTGAGGGAGCGCCGTACTGTCAGAGGGTCAGTACTGAGGGAGTGTTGCACTGTCAAGAGGGACAATACGGATGGAGCGCCACACTGTCAGAGGGTCAGTACTGAGGGAGCGCCGTACTGTCAGACGGTCAGTATTGAGGGAGTGCCGCACTGTCAGAGAGTCAGTACTGAGGGGGTGCCGCACTGTCAGAGGGTCAGTACTGAGGGAGTGCTGCACTGTCAGAGAGTCAGTACTGAGGGGGTGCCGCACTGTCAGAGGCTCAGTACTGAAGAAGTGCCGCACTGTCAGAGGGTCAATACTGAGGGAGTGCTGCACTGTCAGAGGGTCAGTACTGAGGGAGCGCCGCACTGTCAGAGGGTCAGTACTGAGGGAGCGCCGCACTGTCAGAGGGTCAGTACTGAGGGAGCGCCGCACTGTCAGAGGGTCAGTACTGAGGGGCTGCTGCACTGTCAGAGGGTTGGTACTGGGGGAGCGCTGCACTGTTAGAGGGTCAGTACTGTGGGAGTGCCGCACTGTCAGAGGGTTGGTACTGGGGGAGCGCTGCACTGTCAGAGGGTCAGTACTGAGGGAGTGCTGCACCGTCAGGGAGTCAGTACTGAGGGGCTGCTGCACTGTCAGAGGGTTGGTACTGGGGGAGCGCTGCACTGTTAGAGGGTCAGTACTGTGGGAGTGCCGCACTGTCAGAGGGTCAGTACTGAGGGCATGCCGCACTGTCCGAGGGTTTGTACTGAGGGAGTGCTGCACTGTCAGAGGGTCAGGACTGAGGGAGTGCCGCACTGTCAGAGGGTCAGTACTGAGGGAGTGCTGCACTGTCAGAGGGTCAGTGCTGAGGGAGTGCTGTACTGCCAGAGGGTCCATACTGAGGGAGTGCTGGACTGTCAGAGGGTTAGTACTGAGGGAGTGCTGCACTGTCAGAGGGTCAGTAGTGAGGGAGTGCTGCTCTGTCAGAGGGTCAGTACGGAGCGATGTGCTGCACTTACAGAGGATCAGGACTGAGGTAGCGCTGCACTGTCATGGAGTCGGTACTGAGGAAGGGCTGTACTGTCAGAGGGTCAGTACTGAAGGAGTACTGCATTGTCAGAGGGTTAGTACTGAAGGAATGTTGCACTGTCAGAGGGTCAGTACTGAGGGAGTGCCGCACTGTCAGAGAGTCAGTACTGAGGGAGCGCTGTACTGTCCGAGAATTAGTACTGAGCGAGCATTGCACTGTCAAAGGGTCAGTACTGAGGGAGTACTGCACATTCAGATGGTCAGTACTGAGGGAGTGCCGCACTGTCAGAGAGTCAGTACTGAGGGGGTGCCGCACTGTCAGAGGGTCAGTACTGAGGGAGTGCCGCACTGTCAGAGGGTCAGGACTGAGGGAGTTCCGCACTGTCAGAGGGTCAGTACTGAGGGAGTGCTGCACTGTCAGAGAGTGAGTACAGTACTGAGCGAGTGCTGCACTTACAGAGGGTCAGTACTGAGGTAGCGCTGCACTGTCAGAGGGTCAGTACTGAGGGAGCACTGCACTGTCAGAGGGTCAGTACTGAGGGAGTGCTGCATTGTCAGAAGGTTAGTTCTATTGGAATGCTGCACTGTCAGAGGATTAGGACTGAGGGAGTGTTGCACTGTCAGAGGGTCAGTAGTGAGGGAGTGTTGCACTGTCAGAGGGTCAGTACTGAAGGAGTGCCGCACTGTCAGAGGGTCAGTACTGAGGGAGTGCCGCACTGTCAGAGGGTCAGTACTGAGGGAGCACTGCACTGTCAGAGGGTCAGTATTGAGGGAGTGCTGCACTGTCAGAGGGCCAGCACTGACGGAACGCTGCTCTGTCAGAGAGTCAGTACTGAGGGAGCGCTGTACTGTCCGAGAATCAGTACTGGGGGAGCATTGCACTATCAAAGGGTCAGTACTGAGGGAGTACTGCACATTCAGACGGTCAGTACTGAGGGAGTGCCGCACTGTCAGAGAGTCAGTACTGAGGAAGTGCTGCACTGTCAGAGGGTTAGTAGTGAGGGAGTGTTGCACTGTCAGTGGGTCAGTACTGATGGAGCGCCGCACTGTCAGAGAGTCAGTACTAAGGGGGTGCTGCACTGTCAGAGGGTCAGTACTGAAGGAGTGCGCGCACTGTCAGAGGGTAAATACTGAGGGAGTGCCGCACTGTCAGAGAGTCAGTACTGAGGGAGTTCCGCACTGTAAGAGGGTTAGTAGTGAGGGAGTGTTGCACTGTCAGAGTGTCAATACTGATGGAGCGCCGCACTGTCAGAGAGTCAGTACTAAGGGGGTGCTGCACTGTCAGAGGGTCAGTACTGAAGGAGTGCGCGCACTGTCAGAGGGTAAATACTGAGGGAGTGCCGCACTGTCAGAGAGTCAGTACTGAGGGAGTTCCGCACTGTAAGAGGGTTAGTATTGAGGGAGTGATGCACAGTCAGAGGGTCAGCACTGAGGGAGTGCTGCACTGTCATGGAGTCAGTTCTGAGGGAGTGCTGTACTGTCAGAGGGTCAGTACTGAGTGAGTACTGCATTGTCAGAGGGGTAGTACTGAAGGAATGCTGCACTGTCAGAGGGTCAGTACTGAGGGAGTGCCGCACTGTCAGAGGGTCAGTACTGAAGGAGTGCCGCACTGTCAGAGGGGCAGTACTGAGGGAGTGCCGCACTGTCAGAGGGTCAGTACTGAGGAAGTGCTGCCCTGTCAGAGGGTCAATACTGATGGAACGCTGCACTGTCAGAGTCAGTACTGAGGGAGTGCCGCACTGTCAGAGTCAGTACTGAGGGGGTGCCACACTGTCAGAGGGTCAATACTGAGGGAGTGCTGCACTGTCAGAGGGTCAGTACTGAGGGAGTGCCGCACTGTCAGAGGGTCAGTACTGAGGAAGAGCTGCACTGTCAGAGGGTCAGTACTGAGGGAGTGCTGCACTGTCAGAGGGTCAGTACTGAGGTAGTGCCGCACAGTCAGAGGGTCAGTACTGAGGGAGTGCCGCACTGTCAGGGGGTCAGTACTGAGGGAGTGCTGCACTTTCAGAGAATCAGTTCTGAGAGATTACGGCGCTGAGGGAGCACATGTTGGGCTGCAGGCAGAGGGTAAAGAGCGAGGTTTTATTTGAGGCCTAACATGCGTATTGGCATTTCGGCTCCCTAACCCCGAGCAAAAAAAAAATTGGTCAGCACAAAATTCAATTATTTCAAAACAGAAGTATTAAGGAATTTAACATTTTCTTCGAAACTTCCTGTCAGAATCATAGAATTTACAGTGCAGAAGGAGGCCATTTGGCCCATTGAGTCTGCACCGGCTCCTGGAAAGAGCACCCTACCCAAGGTTAACACCTCCACACTATCCCCATAACCCAGTAACCCCACCCAACACTAAGGGCAATTTTGGACTCCAAGGGCAATTTATCATGGCCAATCCACCTAACCTGCACATCTTTGGACTGTGGGAGGAAACCGGAGCACCCGGAGGAAACCCACGCAGACACAGGGAGGATGTGCAGACTCCGCATAGACAGTGACCCAAACCGGAATTGAACCTGGGACCCTGGAGCTGTGAAGCGATTGTGCTATCCACAATGCTACCGTGCTGCCCCCAATCGGCGGGTTGATCATGGGCTGTAATAAATATTAATGAGGCTTTCTCCAGAACAACGTGGACTGTTTTTAATCATAGTTTGCAACCGTGTGACATCCACATCACTTTGGTATTGCCTGAACTTCCAAATGCCGAGGACCAGCAGACTTTTCTCTTTTAACTCCGGGTTGTTTTAGTGTGCTGAAACGGCAACCAAACTTGAAGGTGCAATAAATAAAATAAAAGGTGCAGAAACTTATTACTCCCTCAATGTGCCCCTCAGCCAGGACTCCTCCAACTTTACGGAGTAATCTGGGGCGAGTCAGCAAGTGTCCCAACCTCACCTGGTCTCGCCTCGTTTCCCCCTCTGTTCTGACCCAGTCCTGCAGATTTTACCCCTAGCCCTCCTGTGTCTCCGCCTTCCTGCAATTGGTTGATCGAGGCAATGTTCTCGGCCAATCAGAAAGCGAGCGGTCCCATTATGAAAAAAATGAAATGGAATGAAAATCGCTTATTGCCACAAGTAGGCTTCAAATGAAGTTACTGTGTAAAGCCCCTTGTCACCACATTCCGGCGCCTGTTCGGGGAGGCTGGTACGGGAATTGAACCGTGCTGCTGGCCTGTCTTGGTCTGTTTTCAAAGCCAGCTCTTTAGCCCCGTGTGCTAAACCAGCCCCACTGTCCGCCAATTGGTTGGTTCTTGACCTGACAATCAAACAGCCTTTATTCCTGTCACTGATAATCTTGTAAACACCGAACAAAAATATTCAAAGGAACTTTTTTTTGAAAAAGAAATCAAATTTTTAACGCCTCAGTCCTTGGTTACCCGTCGCACTGCCCCGAAGATTCGACTTTAGTTCCTGGAGACTCCTGGCCAATCTTGGAAGATTGGGAACACTATTCCGGTAAGTGGGCTGGTGACATCTCGCTTCGGCTATAGCGGTTGCTGAAAAGTCCAGGCCCAAAACTATGGTCATTACAGACCATTTCTTTTCAGCTAAAACAGGCACCAGAACCACACTCTGCAAAAGAGGCCTAATGTGTGCTTAGCGGTCAACATGCACACCTGGAAAATGGCCCCACCCAATTGCTGGGCTTTTGTGAGGGATTCTGGGGCCCCAGAAATACCAAAAACAGATTGTAATATGTAAAGAGATGGGGTAGCAAGGTGGCGCTGTGGTTAGCCCTACTGCCTCACGGCGCCGAGGTCCCAGGTTCGAACCCGGCTCTGGGGCACTGTCCGTGTGGAGTTTGCACATTCTCCCCGTGTTTGCGTGAGTTTCGCTCCCACAACCCAAAAGATGTGCAGGGTAGGTGAATTGGCCACGCTAAATTGCCCCTTCATTGGGAAAAATGAATTGGACACTCAAAATGTATTTTTAAAAGGTACTATGTAAAGAGAAAGAGAGTAAATAAAGTAAACATCGGTCCCTTAGTAACAACGGGAGAAATAATCACAGGGAGTGAGGAAAGAGTGGAGCCACTGTGTCTATCTACACAATAGACGACCCAAGTTCCGTACCTGAAATAGACGTTAAACTAGGGGCTAAAATAGGTGAGGAAATTAATATCCACAGAGGTGAAGTACAAAAGAAATTAAGGCACTAAAATACGATAAATCCCCAGGGTCTGCTGGTCTACACTGTAAGGGTTCGAAAAGAATAAACTGCAGAGATTGTGGATGTGCTTTGCTAGCTATGATTTTCCAAAATTCCTTAGATTCACAAATGGCCAAACTAGGTTGGAAATTGGCAACTGCTCCATTGCTTTTCAAGGAAGAAGGGAGAGAGAAAACAGTGAACTGCAGGCCATTTAGCTGAACATCAGTTGTTGTGAAATTGCTGGAATCTATTGGTTAGTAAATCTTAACAATGCACTTAGAAAAGCATTGTATAATTATTGATCAATGGAAATCCTCTTTTTACTAAAGGTTTTGGGCTGGATTCTCTGTCCCGTCGCACCAGATATCTGGTTCAGCACGCCGGCGGGATGCTCCGTTTCGCCGTCTGGTCAATGGGGTTCCCCATTGTGGGGCAGACCCACGCCATCGGGAAACCCCCCGGGCTGCCGGCAAAATGGAGCATCCCGACGGCGGAGAATTCAGCCCTATAATCATAGATTATCATAGAATTTACAGTGCAGAAGGAGGTCATTCGGCCCATCGAGTCTGCACCGGCTCCTGGAAAGAGCACCCTACCCAAGGTCAACACCTCCACCCTATCCCCATAACCCAGTAACCCCACCCAACACTAAGGGCAATTTTGGACACTGAGGGGCAATTTAGCACGGCCAATCCACCTAACCTGCACATCTTTGGACTGTGGGAGGAAACCGGAGCACCCGGAGGAAACCCACGCACACACGGGGAGGATGTGCAGACTCCGCACAGACAGTGACCCAAGCCGGGAATCGAACCTGGGACCTTGGAGCTGTGAAGCAATTGTGCTATCCACAATGCTACCGTTCTGCCCTAACTATAGGGAAATCCTGCCTGACAAATTTCTTGGCGTTTTTTGAGCATGGCTATCTGTGTGAAGTTTGCACTTTCTCCCCGTGTCTGCGTGGGTTTCCTCCGGGTGCTCTGGTTTCCTCCCACAGTCCAAAGATGTGCGGGTTAGTAGAGTAGATAAAGAGGAAACAGTAGATGTAGTATACCTGGATTTACAAAAGGCATTGGATAAGGTGCATCACCAATATTTAATAGGTGAAATAAGTGCTCATGGAATTTGGAGTAATATGGATAAAGGATTGCTCAATGGATAGAAAACAGAAAGTGGGCGTAAACCGGGGCTTTTTCCAGTGGGCGGGCAGTGGACAGTGGAGTGTTGCAAGGATCAGGGCTGGGGCTCAGCTATTTACAACCCATATTGATGGCTTAGGAGAGACAGAGAGTGAGATATCTAAGTTTGTTGGTGATACCAAGCTAGTTGGAAAGGTGAGCTGGGGAGGGAGACACAGAGAGGCTGTAGGCGAGTGTGCAATAAATTAGCAGATGGAGTATATATAAATATATATGGAAGTGTGAAGTTACTCACTTTGGTAGTAAGAATAAATAGGCAGATTATGTTTTGAAAGATGATAGTCTTGTGCGTGCAGGTTCCATTAGACTTGTGTCTGTGTGCTTGTACGAGGAATGTAGAAAGTTAGCAGGTAGGCGCAACAAGCAATTATTGCAAGGGGACTGGCGTATAGGATTAAAGAAGTCTTGCGACAATTATACAGGGTTTTCGTGAGACCACACCTGGAATAGTGTCCCCAGTTTCAGCCTCCACCTTTAAGGAAAGTTATATTTGCATTGGAGACGGTACAGTGAAGATTCATTAAATTGGGCCTTGGGATGAGGGGGTTGTCCCGTGCTCAGAGTTTGAGTCAATTGGGTTTATACCCTCTGGCGTTTAGAAGGTTGAGAGGTGATCTCATTACAACCTACAAGATTCTGAAGGGCTTTCACAAGGCGAACGCTTAAAGGTTGTTTCCATTGGTCGGGGAATCTAAACCCCAGGGGGCATTATAGTCTCAGGATTATTATCGGTTGATCATTGAGGACTGAGATGAGGGGAAATCTCTGCACTCGAAGGTTTGTGAATCTTTGTAATTGTCTATCCCAGAGGGGTATGGATTCTCCATCGTTGAGTATATTTAAGGCTGGGATAGGCAGATCTTTGGTCTCTCCGGGAATTAAGGGATATGGGGAGGAGGCAGGAAAATGGTGTTGAAGCTTAAGATCAGCCGTAGTCATAACGAACGGTGGAGCAGGCTTGATGACTCCTGCTCCAACTTCCTTGGCTCTCACATTCCTTTCAGGCACAAAATCCCGGCGGGAAAAGAGTTCCAACCTCGATCATAGATCAAAGGAAGCGGCTTCTAAAGTTTTCACAAAAAGGTAGTAAGCCTGCGGATTGGCAGCATTTCAAAAGTCAGCAAAGGGGAACTCGAAAAGCGGTAAATAAAAAGGAAACAGAAGATGAAAGTAAATCAGCAAGGAGCATAAAACGGGCTTCTAAGAAGAAACTTAGCAAAGATAAACATAGAACATACAGTACAGGAGGCCATTCAGCCCATCTGCACCGACCCACCCCAATAACCCCTCCTAACCTTTTTTTTTTGGTCACTAAGGGCAATTGCTCATGGCCAATCCACCTAACCTGCACATCTTTGGACCGTGGGAGGAAACCAGAGCACTTGGAGGAAAACAAACGTGGGTCTGTTACATACAGAGACAGGAGAATTTACAATGAGGAATAAGGAAATGGCAGAGAAACAAATCAATTACTTTGGCCAAAATTTTCCCGCCATTCCCGCCAGCAGGATTTTCCCGTCCCGCCAATGGTGACCCCCTGGACCTGGCGATCTTCATGTCAGAGTTTTAAACGGGGTGATTGTAGAGAATGGTTGGTGACAGATTCTGGAATGGTTTGGCTATGGATAATTTACAAAAAGAACAAAGCTCGAATGTATTGAACAAAGTGTGTTGTACTGTTAGATATGATTCTGTGATTGGGCAGCAGTCGCCGAACAATCCTGAGTGTGCTAACAGCTACACAAATACCCAGTTTGCGATAATCAATCCCGGTCCATAACGTGGCTCATTTACCTGTGCCAGAAATGACATACATTCATATGCAGGGACCCGTTTTCTGCAAACTAGAGTAATATGGTCAAGCCGTCTGAATTACCCAGGAACTTGGGGAGCCTATAGTTCCCCATTGCTTTCTTCATGGCAAAGCCCTGGGCAATCAGAGCCTACTTACCAACCAATAAGCACCCTTTTCTCCTGTAGTATGAATTGTTGTGACCATTTGAAATTTGGCATTCTTGTGTTTGTCCTAATGAGTGCAAGATGAAAGGCTCCTATGTCTCTCTTTCCAGCAATACACTCACACACGCACACACACAAATACAGATGCCTGCACAGAGAAACACATATAAAAATACATACATGTGCAGATGTACAAACCTCTATATCTTTCCTTATTCTCAAATGGGCCATTCTATCTGACACTAGCTGAAGTCTAATGGGTCTTTTCTGTTACCTTATCCCTGAATCCCATTTGTGGAATATGGCATCGGACAGCTGCATCTTCTTCATGATTGCAGTTCCCATCGATCGCCTCCTGGAAGCTGCAGTCCGTGATGGACGCCTCAAAGCCGGTGCAAGTTACTCGACTCATGTGGATGGGGCCCACACCTGCAACAGGCCACAAAGAACACAGCGTTGGCCAATATTAGACTCTCAACTCAGGGCTCGCATTTATAATCCAGAAAAAGTGGGTTCAAATCGCACCAGTTTCCCTCGGGGGCGGGGGGTGGGGAGGGGCGGGGGGGGGGGGGGGATTTGGGGAGATCCTCCCCATGGCAACGCTGACTGTGGCCCCGCCCAGGCATGAAAACAGGGATTGTAGGAACGCTTGTTGCACTGGACCCTGATCTGCCACAGGAAAACCCCAGTCGGGCTCCATGATCCATGTTTAACAAGCTTCCAATGAGCCCAATTGGCTGCCCGCCCCGCGCGACTAGTCGGCCATCCTGGGCCCCAAACCCGCGGCAGGCAAAATTGCTGACACCGGAGTCACCCAGCGCTCCTGGGGTACAGCCTCGTAACTTTCAGGACCCACCCAAATCCCCTCATGATTTCTGCAGGGCCTGGAAACTCAGTCCATTGAATCTCACAGCACAGAAGGAGGCCGTTTGGCCTACGCCCAATACATTTCTTCCTCAAAGAGGGCTCATTAAGGCAAGGACATGAGAAACAGGACACGTCTTTCAAAGAATCCTGACAGGCCGAATGACTACTTTCGGTGAAGTTTCATTAACCAGGAGGAAAAGGCTGGGGGGATTACAGAACAAGTATCCTGGAAGTAGAGGTGACAAAACAGAAGAATAGATGTCACGTATGGAGCTAGAGATAATCAAGAACAAATATCCTCCCTTCCCGCAGATATGAAACTATTTATTTCCTTGGAGCTTTGTATCTTCTATTATTTCTGGGATTTTCACTTAAGACTGCGTGGCAAAACTTGGTTCCAACTCCATCTACAAGTTTGCTGACGATACGATCACAGTGGGCCGGGTCTCGAATAACGACGAGTCAGAATACAGGAGGGAGATAGAGAACCTAGTGGCGTGGTGTAGCGACAACAATCTCTCCCTCAATGCCAGCAAAACTAAAGAGCTGGTCATTGACTTCAGGAAGCTAAGTACTGTACACACCCCTGTCAGCATCAACGGGGCCGAGGTGGAGATGGTTAGCAGTTTCAAATTCCGAGGGGTGCACATCTCCAAAAATCTGTCCTGGCCCACCCACGTCGACGCTACCACCAAGAAAGCACAACAGCGCCTATACGTCCACATGAAACTAAGGAAATTCGGCATATCCACATTAACCCTTACCAACTTTTACAGATGCACTATAGAACGCATCCTATCGGGCTGCATCAGAGCCTGGTATGGCAACTGCTCGGCCCAGGACCGCAAGAAACTTCAGAGAGTCGTGAATGTGGTGAATTATACTGTATTGTAATTCACACTGTATTGCATTGCATTATAATGTCCTTGTGGGCTCTGTATTTGAGCCGTTGTGCGGCTCTACCCATTGTGGGAGATGAGGAGCTTGTACAGGGCTCCACCCTTGGCTCCGCCCATGGCTCCTCCCACTACCGGAAGTATAAAGTGCTGCAGCCGTAAGCCTGCTCTCAGTTCCTCTGGTCGCAGGCAGGCTCAGTTGTAAGACTATTAAAACCACAGTTTACTTCCAATCGTGTCTCTAGTGAATTTTTTTTTTTAAATTTAGATTACCCAATTATTTTTTCCAATTAAGGGGCAATTTAGCGTGGCCAATCCACCTACTCTGCACATTTTTGGGTTGTGGGGGCGAAACCCACGCAGACACGGGGAGAATGTGTAAACTCCACACGGACAGTGACCCAGAGCCGGGACCGAACCTGGGACCTCAGCGCCGTGAGGCGGTTGTGCTAACCACTAGGCCACCGTGCTGCCCTGTGTCTCTAGTGAATTGATGGTCACATCAGTGAATACCGCCCAGTCCATCACACGAACCTGCCTCCCATCCATTGACTCCATCTACACCTCCCGCTGCCTGGGGAAGGCGGGCAGCATAATCAAAGATCCCTCCCACCCGGCTTACTCACTTTTCCAACTTCTTCCATCGTGCAGGAGATACAGAAGTCTGAGAACACGGACGAACAGATTCAAAAACAGCTTCTTCCCCACTGTCACCAGACTCCTAAATGACCCTATTATTGACTGACCTCATTAACACTACACCCTATATGCTTCATCCGATGCCAATGCTTATGTAGTTACATTGTATACCTTGTGTTGCCCTATTATGTAGTTTCTTTTATTCCCTTTTCTTCCCATGTACTTAATGATCTGTTGAGCTGCTCGCAGAAAAATACTTTTCACTGTACCTCGGTACACGTGACAATAAACAAATCCAATCCAATCCATGATGCACAATGTAATGATTTATCGTAGAATCCCTACAGTGCAGAAGGCGGCCATTCAGCCCATCGAGGCTTCATCGACCCTCTGAAAGAGCAGCCTACCTCGGCCTAACCCCCATCCCGCCCAATCCCCGTAACTCCACCCAACTGTTGGCCAGTAAGGGGCAATTTAGCACGGCCAATCCAGCCAACCTGCACATCTTTGGACTGTGGGAGGAAACTGGAGCCCCCCGGAGGAAACCCACGAAGACACGGGGAGAACGTGCAGACTCCGCACAGGCAGTGACCATTCACCACGGCACGCTGCCTCTCCAGCAGTGAGTTTGGTGTGCGAGGTTACAGCCATTCAGGAGCTCAGTTGACACCTCTCCCCATTTTTATTTTTATTTCCAATAAGATCGGTGAATGGCTTCTCTGCTCCTCTTGTTGCTATGGTGATCGGGGTTGGGATTAGATCAGAAGACCCCCCCCCCCTCTCTTGCTATGCTTCATACTGTGAAAAGCTGAAAGAGCAGGTTTAGTTGAATGTCCCACCTCCCACACTGCAGTGCTCAGTTAGCAATGTCAGCCTGGATTAAGCAATCATGTTCTGCAGTGGGACCTGAGCCCAATAACAACTGATTCTGGGCCTGGAATGTTATAAAGTGAGTCAAGATGCTACTCAACCTACTCCCTCGCTGCTCATACTCGCAATGGCAAAGAAAAGCCAATATGTCAGTGGAACAGCTGGTGCATCGCTGGCAGGTGATAGGTGCACGCAGAAAGGGCTCTACCTCACTCAGAATTTACAACGATAAAATGGCAACCATCTTTACAACTAGAGCCAGGAACCCGTGCATCTTGGCCACAGTGGCAACTTCCTTGCCGGGTGAGACGATGGTTTATGCCCTGGTGGCCAACTCTGCGTTAAGCATCGACTGGTGCCACTCTGACACTGCCAGTCTCTGCCACACTTGCTGCACAGGAAGATGGTGGGCTGAGAAGGTGTACGATTTGCTGACCTTTGCCTCCTCTGGGCCCTCTTCTCACCCAGTTTCCTCTTCCAATGACCTTCCAAACAGTCAAGCACCCCCACGGCCATCCGCAGGCGTCTCCCAGTTATCACTGTCAACGTCTGGCATCTTCACACCTTGCTTGCAGCCGTCCTTCTGGCAGAGGTATGGGTACCCAGGGGAACCTGACATCATCCAGAAGGTCTTTGGTTATACGGCCATTATCTACCTGATGAACGTGGCCAAGACCATGTAGATGTCATTGGCTTAGCAGGGAGAGTATGCTCCATGACCTCCGAGTTGGTGACCTTGTCCTGCCAAGAGATGCCGAGGGTGCGTCTGAGACAGTGACGGGTGCCACGGTTTTCAACTTCACAGCCTTGACCAAAGTAATTGGCGCAGATGTACCATCAGAAAAGCTTCAGCATTTTTGAAACAACGCCGTAATCCAGTTAATTCCTGCTGGGGCAATGCATTCTGATTTGCACCCACAGATTGGGTAAGCCCAGCTCCGCACCCACTTGGCAAAACATAAACACAAAACCGTTTTGTCGACCTTCCCTACCGCCTGAGCCCACCCCTGATCCATCAATCCATCACAGGCACGCCAATTCAGGTTTCCATTCTCTAAAGGTGGAGGGAATCACACTTTTCAGCGGGATCCAGGAATGCTTCGGATACATCAATCATCAAAAGCTTGTGCATTTGGATTTGTTTATTGTCACGTGTACCGAGGTACGGTGAAAAGTATTTTTCTGCGAGCAGCTCAAGCAGATCATTTAGTACAAGAAAGGAAATAGGGCAACACAAGGTACACAATGCAAATACATAGCCACCAGCATTGGGTGAAGCATACGGAGTGTAGTATTAATCAGTGGAGAAGATGTGCGAAGGGATCAGATCAGATCAGTCCATAAGAGGGTCGTTTAGGAGTCTGGTGACAGTGGGGAAGAAGCTGTTTTTGAATCGGTTGGTGCGTGTTCTCAGACTTCTGTATCTCCTGCCCGATGGAAGAAGTTGGAAGAGTGAGTAAGCCGGGTGGGAGGGGTCTTTGATTATGCTGCCCACTACCCCAAGGCACTAGGAGTTTTAGAAGGAGTCAATGGATGGGAGGCAGGTTCGTGTGATGGACTGGGCGGTGTTCACGACTCTCTGAAGTTTCTTGTGGTCTTGGGCCGAGCAGTTGCCATACCAGGCTGTGATGCAGTCAGATAGGATGCTTTCTATGGTGCATCTGTAAAAGTTGGTAAGGGTTAATGTGGACATGCCAAATCTCCTTAATTTCCTGAGGAAATATAGGCGCTGTTGTGCTTTCTTGACGGTAGCGCCAATGTGGGTGGACCAGGACAGATTTTTGGTGATATGCACACCTGCAATTTGAAGCTGTCAACCATCTCCACCTCGGCACCGTTGATGTAGGTAGGGTTACGAAACTTTGTTGAAGTCAATAACCAGCTCTTTAGTTTTGCTGGCATTGAGGGATAGATTGTTGTCGCTGCACCACTCCACTAGGTTCTCTATCTCCCTCCTGTATTCTGACTCGTCGTTATTCGAGATCCGACCCACTACGTTCGTGTCATCAGCAAACGTGTAGATGGAGTTGGAACCAAATTTTGCCACGCAGTCGTGTGTGTGTATATAACAGTCGTGTACGTGTATTTACATCGAGCCCAAAATGCTGTGCGGAGCACAATCACTGCCCCAGAGCCGTGCTGGGGAGAAATACGTAAATGTGAGCAGTTCTTTCTTGAACCCAGCTAAGGGGGAGAATTAGGCCTGGGAATTGTCTGCAGTTTTATGATTCAGCAGCAGCATGTCAAACAGCAGAGTTATTACTCAGTCACTCTGAAGCTCCCAGCGAGCATGCTGTCACTGGGAAAATATGAACACTTTGATTTTTCTCAAACAGAAAATCTGACACCGACCCACCAAATTAGGACAGGTGGCTGAAAGACCTGGTAACAGAAGCAGTTTTTAAGGAGGGAAAGGTGGGGGAAGAGGAGGAAATTCCAGAGTTTAGGACTATTAATCTTTCAGTCAAATAGTTTATAGCTCCATAATGGGTGTGATAAAAATCAATCAAATGGCCTCTGTTTTTTTTGGCTTTTTTCTGTATAAGAAATAAACCAAGTTGTACAGACAGTAGCAAAGAAAAACAGTCAACTGGCTACAGGGCAAAGCATTCATTTTGTACGTTCATTCCACAAATTAATCCATGGAAATATTGTATTCACCATTCCCCATGACCCTGTCAATGCCAAGGTCTTCAGTGGCATTGCTGTCTCGGAGGTTTTTCTATTATTTTATCTCCTCACAACTGCCAGGTAACCAATCAAAATCTGGGCTATTGTGAGGGGGGATGTTCTGGGATGGTGTCAGATGCCGTCCATTACTGGGAGAGCTTTAAACAATGCACCTCCCATCAGAACCTTTACTATTGCAAACAGGCGGAAGATCAAACCGTTCCCCGGCCAATGTCTTTTCCCCACACCAAAGAAACGAGGGGGTCCCTGCCTCCCCCACCCCAAGACATTGCGACTTACTCGGGGGCAGGGGGGGGGAAATCCGCCCTACCCTCCGTGGCAAACCGGGTTCCGTGTCAAACATTAACGTGGCGTTACAAGGTGGGGAATGTGGAGTGTAAAGGCAACGTGAACTCACCGACAATAGTGGATGGTGGGCAGGGGGTGGGGTGGATCCCACCTCACTCTTTTCAGGAAGGATTCCAGGCCACAGTGATCGAAGGAGGAGGACATGGGGGGGGGGGGGGGGGGGGGCTTCTGGCATCAACAGCAAGGGCGGGGGGGGGGGGGGGGGGGGGGGCTAACCTTCATGATTCCTCGATCATGAATGAGCGACCCTCCCTTCCCCCTATGAACTTGCAAGAAACTCCGGGTGGGTTTTGCTTGTTCCACTGCCCGCATGGTGTGCCCCCACCCCCCTCTCCGTTACTACCCAGATCGCGGCTTCAATTGGCAGAGGGGTGGGTGCCTGCCCATGGGCCTTACTGCCACAGCCTTAATCAGCTGGAGGTGGGAGGATAGCGGGGCCCCCACCTCCCTGTCTGATGTCGATGCCCCTTGCCACAAAACCCACCACAGGGCAGGGCACAAGATTCTGCACCCAGTGCCAGTACTGAGAGAGAGCTGCATCGCCAGGGGTTTAAGACTTGAGGTTAAGCCAAGGCCCTGTCCACCCTCTTAGTTGAATGTGAAAATCCTCCGGCACTGCTCTGAGACGACAGGGGGGTAATCCCTGTTCTGACCTGGCCAATATTCATCCTTCAACCAACATCACTGAAACGGCTGATGTGGCCGTTGTCATATTGCCGTCTGTACCAGTTTGCTGTGTGCAAACTGGCTGCTGTATGTCCGCCATTATTACAACAGTCCCTACACTTTATTGATTGTAAAGCATTTTGCAACATCATGGGATCACGAAAGACGCTGTACAAATTCAAACGCCTTCTTGGCTTTTCCAGGACAGGGCCTTGAGATAGAAGGCAGAGCTGCAAGTAATAAACGGCCAATCGTCGACGCAATCAAGAGGCAGCCGGAACGGTCAACGAGGGAGAGAGGAATGAGAAGGAGAGGGGTTGCTGAAGTAAGGCAGACGGAGCGTCGGAAGGAGTGCGGACACTGACTGGCAAAGACCCGTTGGGCAGAAATACGAGTCTTTCCTCTTTGAGTTCAGTGGAGATGGGGAATTCAGCCCGGGACCTATCTGAACCTCAGGGCCCAGCGGCACGTCAGACTGTGCAGATATCCACTTGGACACTGAGGAGCTCCTGCTGGGCATGTTGTTATTGGAAAACGAAGAAGATGTGATTCCAAGTCTGTTTAGCACACTGGGCTAAATCGCTAGCTTTGAAAGCAGACCAAGGTAGGCCAGCAGCACGGTTCGATTCCCGTAACAGCCTTCCCGAACAGGCGCCGGAATGTGGCGACTAGGGGCTTTTCACAGTAACTTCATTGAAGCCTACTCGTGACAATAAGCGATTTTCATTTCATTTCATTTCAAGTCTATCTCACAACGAGAGCTGTGCATAATTCAGATGTGAGCAGGTTAATTGAGGGTGCACAGGCACATAATTAACCAACACCAGAGGAGAACATAGAGCAGGAGGAGGCAGGGGAAAGAACATTTTTAGCGCTACATCAGTGCTTTTCATATTTCTGCTTCATTGATCTGTGTCTTCATGACCAGTCAGCTGGAGATGTGTGACTGCCAAAGAAGAAAGAAAGAGGGAGAAAGCACATGCTTAGGAATAAAGATTACAGAAGAGCCCTGTGGCTTTCTGGATCAAGTGAGTCATTATGAGGAATGCTGTCTTGCCCAGATGCGTTATGGTAATTTAGTTCCCACGGAAAGGTTGCTACAAATTTTTTTGCCCTTTGGTAGACGTACAAGATGACTCCATTAGGAGATCATCAGGATTTTGTTGAGGTTGGTTCATGTGGCATAACCTCCAGTCATTTGATCTCCAGGTTTAAATTGCAGGCACTCATATCCGTTCCAATTCGTTCCAATGTCGCCTTCTGAGTTTTGTTTTTAAATAAAGAAAAGTTTATCATTTTTTTGTCCTCTGCCCCGCTCTTCCCTGTATACTAAACACCGGCCTACAAGACAGGCATGCGGCCTACGCCGTAGGCTCTTGCTGCTGCCGCCAGACAACCAGTGACAAGGGGATGACTCGACTTTGCCCATGTTTTACCCCTTGTTATAACCAGCACGAGGCCTACAGGGATGGATCAATTACCCTGCTCGTGAGCCTCATAGAATAGGAGCTTATTATAAACCAGTTTTCTTTACAGCTCTGTGGCAACTAAACCCATACTGCAGGCAAACACTAGCCATAACGTTAGGTGACCTGGCGGCGAGAAGCTCTGGAGTCACTGCTCCTCTCGGTGTAACTTTGGGGCGAGGTGGGCAGAAACCTCTTGAATGCAGCACTTTGAGCACTGTTTCCGGTCAATTTTCTGGCACGGTTATGGCAGCTGACCGATTGAGCGAACCTCGGAGGGAATTTCCAGTGTGTGCACCATTGCTTTGTTCTACCCGCATTAGAAGCATAGATTGCTCATAAAGGCTTGCAGTGTATTAGTTAGAGTGCTGATCTGTCAGAAAAGAACACGCCTCGGCCAAAATGGGGCAAACATAATAAAAATAATAATCTTTATTATTGTCACAAGTAGGCTCGCATTAACACAGCAATGAAGTTACTGTGAAAATCCCCTAGTCGCCACATTCCGGCGCCTGTCGGGTACACTGAGAGATAATTACCCAATAGACAGAGGTTCAGGACAGCACGGTAGCACAAGTGGATAGCACTGTGGCTTCACAGCGCCAGGGTCCCAGGTTCGATTCCCTGCTGGGTCACTGTCTGTGCGGAGTCTGCACGTTCTCCCCGTGTCTGCGTGGGTTTCCTCCGGGTCCTCTGGTTTCCTCACAGAGTACAAAGACGTGCAGGTTAGGTGGATTGGCCGTGCTAAATTGCCCTTAGTGACCAAAAAGGTTAGATGGGGTTATTGGGTTACAGGGATAAGGTGGAAGTCGGGCGGTGCAGATGGGCCGAATGGCCTCCTTCTGCACTGTATGTTCTATGTTCTTTGTTCATGTCTTTCGGGACCTGTGGGAGGAAACCGGAGCACCCGGAGGAAACCCACGCAGACACGGGGAGGACGTGCGGACTCCGCACAGACAGTGACCCAAACCGGGAATCGAACCTGGGACCCTGGCGCTGTGAAACAACAGTGCTAACCACTGTCCTACTGTGCCGTCCAGAACAGGGGGAATTGGAACAAGGGAAGGGCATTCGGTCCCTTGCATTTTCTCTGTCATTCAATCGGAACGTGGCTGATCTGATCGTCGTCCATTTTCCTACCTGTAACCCCCCCCCCACCTCCATAACCCTTTACCGATCTGGAGAAAGAACGTGACCTGTACATTTCCTGTTTGCTGCTGGATTCATTCAACTTACGACTGAGTGAGAAAACAATCACAATTATATTTAATGAAGGCTCAGAGTGACTTTGTAAAAAGCAGCACTCAAAAACTCCCACTCGCTGACATTTTGCTTGACTTGCCTGATTTGAATCTATTCAGGCACTTATCTGAGACTTTGTCAAATGCTGACAGTTAAGGGACTGTCTTTAAACGCACATACTTAACTTAAATTTACTAATGAGTTGCCTATAAAACACACATACTGTACCATTATGTGACCAGGACTTAAAGGCAGCCACACAGCTACTGAACAACTGCATACACGTATAAATTTAAACTCCGATAAATGTTGGTATCAGACACCGGGCCCTAAATACCAACATGGAAAAGTATACCGACAGTCCCGTTTCCACGGCGATGCCAGCTATTACCACAGCAATTATGCATCTTGAAGGAATGCTGTCCAATAAACAGACGTTATACTTAAGACACAAACAGAGCCATTTATTTTGGAAAGGTTCTAATTAACCGAATACGGATTACAGCTTTCAAATAAGCTGTTTTCTTTCTGAGTGAGGAACTGTTGGCCACATTGCCGATTCTTGGAAAGGCAGAAGCTGGCCATGCGATGCTGGCCGTGGTCAATAATCAAAAAGGAGTCTTTTAGACAGCGAGGGCGGGATTCACCAGCGGGAAATTCCGGGCCCATGCTGGCGCACGGGTTTCCTGTGGCGAGGGGTGCTGTCAGCATTGACAAAGGCGGGACCGGTGCATCCTGCCGGCGGGCTGCCTCCCCTGCCACTAAACACGCGGCAGAGTAATCGGTAAATCCGGCTTGTTGGGCTAGGGCGCTGCATTGGCTCAGTGGCGAACCGACTGATTATCAACCTTGCGCGCCTGTCATTGTCCGCATTCTTTGAGTACTCGGAGCGACCCTTGACCCGATCTGACCCCGGCCCAAACCTTCCAACCCAGACCCACCCAACCTGAAAACCGGCAAGATCCAAAGTCCAGCTCAGGCTCGATCCCGAGGTTGCTGGTTTTGAGACACTGTGCCTGCATTTGAAGGGATGAAAATTACCGGGGAAGGGCAGATGAATCAGTCACGTAGACCCACCAATTAGTCAGCATGGGCACACAATGGGCCAAATGCATTGCGTCACCTAATATTTATCCCTCAGTCAAAATCGCCAAAAGAAATGATCCGCTCGTTATCATATTGCTGCTTGTGCAATCTTGCTGTGCACCAAATGGTTTCTGTGTACCCTACATTACAACAGTAACTGCACTTTAAAAGTACATAATTGCCCATAAAGGAATGAAATTAAAAATGAAATGAAAATCGCTTATTGTCACGAGTAGGTTCAAATGACGTTACTGTGATAAGCCCCTAGTCGCCACATTCCGGCGCCTGTCCGGGGAGGCTGGTACGGGAATCGAACCGTGCTGCTGGCTTGCCTTGGTCTGCTTTCAAAGCCAGCGATTTGGCCCAGTGAGCTAAACAGCCCCCATAACTAGAAAATCATATATAATTTGTATATAAACTGTATGTAAATTGAATATATAAATTGTTTATAAAATGAAAGTTCTTCTTTAACTGGGAGCAATAGATACATGCATAGTATGGCCATTTAGGGATTCAGAGAAACTAGTATTGAAGAGATGAACCTACCATAGTAGCAGAAATGGCAGGCCACACTCGATGGGCTGAAGCACCCGTTCCTGTCCCTGTGCCCCTTTTGATGACGTCACAACGTTTGGCAACACATAGGCAAAGTGCATTGTGGGGTGTGCTACTGGGCCCCAGGAGCCAAGGTGGGCCCAGAATGGACTTCTGTTCTGTGTTTGCTAACTCACATCAGGCCAGTTTTGGAGATGGTGCAATCAGCCTTAATCCTCGCTAATGAGGCCTTGGCTTCAGGCTCGATGCTCAGTGGCCTCTCCCAGCAGGGTAAGAAGTCTTACAACACCAGGTTAAAGTCCAACAGGTTTGTTTCGAATCACTAGCTTTCAGAGCGCTGCTCCTTCCTCAGGTGAATGAAGAGGTAGGTTCCAGAAACATATATATAGACAAAGTCAAAGATGCAAGACGATATTTTGAATGCGAGTATTTGCATCTAATTAAGTCTACAGGTCCAGACGGAACAACCGGAGAGAGGGATAATCACAAGTTAAAGGGGTGTGAATTAACAGCGCCGCTCCCGATAGCTCCGGGGAAATAAGGAGTCCGGTAATAATAGCTTCATTGAGAATTTGGAGGCAGTTTCGCCAACACTTCGGGTTGGGGGCAGGGTCAAGGGAAATGCCGATTCGGTGGAACCACAGATTTGATCCAAGGGGGTGGGGTGGAAATTTTCAGAAATGGGAAGCGAAGAGGGTTAAGACGCTAAAAGATTTGTTTCTTAGGGGTCGGTTTGCAGGATTGAAGGAGCTGGAAGCGAAGTATGGGCTGGAGCAGGGAGAAATGTTTAGATACATGCAGGTTCGAGATTTTGCCAGAAAGGAGATACAGAGCTTCCCGGAGGAGCCGGCTTCCACGTTGCTGGAGGAGGTCTGACGACAGAGGGACTGGAGAAGGGGGGGTAGTGTCAGCGGTGTACGGAGCTATGTTGGAAAAGGATAAGGCACCACTGGAAGGGATCAAAGCAAAGTGGGAGGAAGAGTTGGGAGAGGATATGAAGGAGAGATTCTGGTGTGAGGTGCTCCGGAGGGTGAACGCCTCCACCTCATGTGCGAGGTTGGGGCTGATACAGCTGAAGGTGGTATATAGAGCGCACCTCACAAGGGCGAGGATGAGCCGGTTCTTTTAAGGAGTAGAAGATGTGTGTGAGCGTTGCGCGGGGTGGGGGGGGGGGGGGGGGGGGGGGGGGGCCCTAATTATGTTCATATGTTTTGGTCCTGTCCCAAGCTAGAGGATTGCTGGAAGGAGGTTTTTAGGATAATTTCCAAGGTGGTGCACGTGAAACTGAACCCGGGAGGGTAAATTTGGGGGTGTCGGACCAGCCAGGGTTGGAAACGGGGGCGGAGGCAGATAGCGTAGGGGGGGGGGGGGGGGGGGGGGGGGGGGGGACCTGTTGGAATTCTTGACTCTTGAGAAGGTTAAGTTTGAACTGAGGGGAAGGGGAGGGGTTCCACAATTCATGAGCGTTATTCATTATGCACTTTCAAGAACTGGATAACATCGAACATTAGTTGGGGGGGATGGGTGGGAGGGTTGGGGGGAAGGGGGGCTGTGTGTATTAAGGGTGACTATGGGTAATCCCTGATTCCTTTTTGTCATTTGTTTATGTAAACATGCGGGCTAATGTTTGGGGTTTGGTGCGAGGACGGGATCGTTGTTATTGATGTGGAGATTTACATATTTGTTGCTGATTATTGTTTATTGTTGGTGGGAGTAAATTTGGGAGAAGATGTGAAAAAGAAGAATAAAAATATTTATTTTAAAAACAGAGGTGTGAATTGTATCAAACCCAGCAGGTGTCAGGAAAGCTGCTAAAGGTCTGGCACGAATAATGACCTCTTCCGCTCTTGGTCAGGTGTGAAAGTACTTACAGCACCAAGAGGCTGGTTTAGCTCATTGGGCTAAATCTCTGGCTTTGAAAGCAGACCAAGCAGGCCAGCAGCACGGTTCGATTCCCGTACCAGCCTCCCCGGACAGGCGCCGGAATGTGGCGACTAGGGGCTTTTCACAGTAACCTCATTGAAGCCTACTCGTGACAATAAGCGATTTTCATTTTCATTTTCATTTCAAGAGAGCCATATCGCAGTATCATCAGGAGATACAGGGAGAAGAAGAACTCAAAGAGAAAATAAATCCTCAATGTTTAGCATAAAGTAAGACTGATGCATAAATTTCCACATAAGTAAGGTTCTCCTCAAGCAGACTATTCCTGCTTCCTTCGTTAATCCATGGTAGCAATAGACCCAACTATTATGTGAAAGCTTCCTGCCACAACACAGGCTATTTTCAGAGAACCCAACATGTTATTTGTTTGCAAAGCAAAAACTTGTCAAGATCCCCAAGAAAAAGGTTTCCTGCACTCCCAGGAAGCAGTTTGCAAAAAGACCACAGAGGTATCCACCCTAGCCAGAAATGGCAATGTGCAGGACAGCACGTGTGCAGTTTTCCAATTCAGTTATCTCACTGTTTTTTGCTGAAGTAGAGGGTGCACATCACCTCCCTGTGTTGTGCAAGGTTGTGTTAAAAGGCGACTGTAGCTTGTGTGGGATGAATGTTTAAGGACAGAGAGTCTATCACACTGAAGACCTTTCCCTTGAAGGAGAATCAGCAGCAACTACAGAGGTGGAGGTTATTGATTTGCGACTTGGAACTATTTCTTTGAGAAACAGAATGGAAGGGACAAGGTTTTGAGAGGCTTTAGCACCCTTCACTCGCCAGGGCAGGACGCGATCGGGTGCACCGTTTTTAAATGCCGCCCCGAACTCGCGACCCCCTTCGGACTCCACACCACGGTCTCCGGACCCCCACCCCCCATGCATCAACTTATCTCGCTTATCGCTCCACCTCGCCCATCTATTAAGAGCAGGGCACCCCCGTGTCTGTACCCTGGCATGGGAAACCTGACACCTGGGAACCTTGGCATTGCCTGGCCAACACCCTGGCTGTGCCCTTGCCAGCCTGGCAGTGACACCTAAACACCGTGGCAGTGTGAGGGTGGCACTGCCAGGGTGCCTGAGTGGCAGTGTCAAGGTGCCCGAGTGACAGCAGGGGTGCCAGGGTACCACCCTGCCCACAGCCCAACCACCCAGGAGTCTCCGATGGCCTGGGAGACTCCCTGCGATCCCTAATACCTGGTCCGCGTTTATGTGGTCCAAAGCTTAACAGCGCCACAGTGAGGTCGCCCAGACACTGGAGAATCGGGCGGTGACATATTTAAATGTTTAGGGCAGCACATAGTGGTTAGCACAATTGTTTCACAGCACCAGGGTCCCAGGTTCGATTCCCGGCTTGGGTCACTGTCTGTACGGAGTCTGCACGTTCTCCCCGTGTGTGCGTGGGTTTCCTCCGGGTGCTCCGGTTTCCTCCCACAGTCCAAATGTGTGCAGGTTAGGTGGATTGGCCGTGATAAATTGTCTCTTAGTGGTGGGTGGGGTTGCTGGGTTACAGGGATCGGGTGGAGATATGGGTTTGGATGGGGTGCTCTTTCCAAGAGCCAGTGCATAATCGATGGGCCGAATGGCCTCCTTCTGCACTGTAAATTCAATGAACATGAATGAAAATCTATGAATTATGAATAAATGAGCGGAATGACTCAATTAAATATGTAAATCTGTATCTCGCCCAGCCACATTGCGATGTCTCGCGAGATCTCGATAGACCTCGCGAGGCATTCCGAGCGTCGCAAATCTCACGAGAGGCCAGACGCTAGATTTAACGGCCTTGTCGTGCCACTGAGTTGGGGATGACGAGGCCATTAGATCGTGCCCAGTGTCATTTCAGAAGAGATGTCAAACTGAGCCACTCTCTGCCCTCTCGGAGGGACATGAAGAATCTGATGAAGCTATCTTGAGGAAGTACAGGGGAGTTCCTCCTTGTGAACTGAACAATATTTATCCCACGACCAACATCACCAAACAATGGGTTATGTGGTGATTATCCCATTGTTAATTTAGCGTTTCGGAAGAACGAGAGAGAGAGACGTCAGAGATCGATGTGACCACAAGAATCTCTGTTGTCTTTATTCACCCAACTAGTCCAACCACACGATTGGCCCTCCTTCATCTCAGCAAGTCTGAAATTGGCCGTATTCACTGACCATGACCGCATGAATAAGATCGAATACATTTAACAAACGCTGAATATTTCATAGCCAGTTATAGAAAATAGTTACTCTTTCAAATAATAATGGCTGCAATTCTCTGGCCGTTTGGATTCTGTTTTCCCGCCAGCACCGCACCCCCACCCATGGCTTTCCTGGCAGCATGGGGACGATTCAACAGGAAATCCCATTGGGTGATTAGCACTGCTACCTCACAGCGCCAGGGATCCGGGTTCAATCCCGGCGTCGGGCGACTGTCTGTGCGGAGTCTGCACGTTCTCCCCTTTCATTCGTGGGTTTCCACCGGGTGCTCCGGTTTCCCCCCACTGTCCCAACATGAGCGGGTTAGGTGGATTGGCCGTGCTAAATTGCCCTTTAGTGTCCACGAGGTGTGGGGTTATAGGGTTGCGGGGATAGGGCGAGGGAGTGGGTCTAGGTAGGGTGCTCTTTCAGAGGGGCGGCGCAGACTCGATGGTCCGAATGGCCTCCTTTTGCACTGTAGGAATTCTACGTGAGCAATCATCAAGCACCCGACTTCACTCGCCCTCGCTTTACGTGCGAATCACTGCAGTCATACCGGTAGGAAAACAAAATACACGGACGAAATCAGCTGAATCTGGCAATCTGCCCGTCGACAACAAAATGGCTGGTTGGCCGCACTCAGAACCTTGATAGGTCGCATGTGGCCCCAGGCCGCAGGTTGGCCACCTCTTACTATCTTTTATTTTTTTTCTTTCAGCAATGTAGGCATCTCAGCTGGACCAACATTTATGGCCCATCCCAAATTGCCCCCGAAAAGGTGTGGGTGAGCCACCTTCTTGAACCACTGCAGCCCGTGTGGGGGAGCTATACCCACAGCGCTGTCTAGGGAAGGAAGTCTGCTTTCTGACACACTTTGGCTGTATGTGCGATTCCCGTCACACACAGCGCAGTAGACTCCGCAATGCTCTCTGAAGTGGCCGAGCAAGCCCCATAGTTGCCTCAAACCTTCTAGGGGCAACTAGGGATGGGCAATCAAAACCAATCTCGCCTGCAACGCCCACAGCCCGTGAATGAAAATAAATAAAAATGTAAAAGACCAGTCTGAAAAGTCATGCAAAACATCCGACTGCCTTACGTCTCCCAACTGTTCTGTATCACCCCTGAATTTTCAAACCCAACAGAGCAGGTCTATTTAAAGGGAGTGGGTGTCAGTGTTAGGCAAGACGTTAACATTTCTACAGCTGCTAATCCTGCCCAGTGATTGAATTGTTTGATGTGGGTTTTCTGTTTTGATTCTGTGGGATACAGGCTGTCTTTAAATCCCTCAGTGAACCTTTAATTTCGGCCGACAGAACATCGTTGTAACTTTCTGAAACTGGGTTGTGCCAAGTGAGGCAGCGCTGTTTCACACGTCTGCGGCGCCATTTTCAGGGCGGTGGAGTTTCCCTTCCCGCCTGGCAAACGCTGACTGCCGCGCAGTGATTTTGACTTGCCATCAATTAATCACAAGACGAGCAGTGAACGAAACTGAGGCTTTAATAAGCTGAACAGAAAGCCTCCTGGCCTCTGACCCCAAACTGGGGCACGGCTGGAGGTCAGCCACCTTTATACCGAGCCCGGGGGGAAGCGGAGCCATCAGGCAGCGGTTTACCACAATACAATACAATAAGGGCAGTACGGTAGCATGGTGGTTAGCATAAATGCTTCACAGCTCCAGGGTCCCAGGTTCGGTTCCCGGCTGGGTCACTGTCTGTGCGGAGTCTGCACGTCCTCCCCGTGTGTGCGTGGGTTTTCTCCGGGTGCTCCGGTTTCCTCCCACAGTCCAAAGATGTGCGGGTTAGGTGGATTGAACATGCTAAATTGCCCGTAGTGTCCTAAAAAGTAAGGTTGGGGGGGGGTTGTTGGGTTACGGGAATAGGGTGGATACGTGGGTTTGAGTAGGGCGATCATTGCTCGGCACAACATCGAGGGCCGAAGGGCCTGTTCTGTGCTGTACTGTTCTATGTTCTATGTTCTATATAATATACTAACAGTGGTTTACCACATTAACCCCTGTTAAAAAGAGTCCAGCGGGGGTGAAGTGGACTTAAAGGTCACGTCTGTCGGGGGCCTTGACCTTCCGCCGTGATCGCCTCACTCCCGGCTGTGGTGTGGGCACCGGTGTCGAGACCTGTGCATCCGGGAGCATGGTGTCCTCTTCTTCACCCAGTCGTTGAGTCGGTGGAGGGGGGGGGGGGGGGGGGGCGGTATAGGGATGGGGGTGGTGGTGATGGTCGCTGGGGGGCCTGCGAGTGCCAAATCCCGAAGTAACCGGGTAGTGGTGGAGGGAGAAGGTGTAGGGTTGGAGGTGGTGGTGATGGTTGCTGGGGAACCTGCCGGTGCCAAATCCCAGAGGGAGACTATGTCCTGCCACCCGTCATGATGTGCCACATAGGCATATTGTGGGTTGGCATGGAGGAGCAGGACCTTCTCGACGAGGGGATCCAATTTATGACCCCTCTCATGCTTCCGGAGGAGGATGGGCCCTGGGACTGTCAGTCAGGACGGGAGCGAGACCCCGGAGGTTGACTTCCTCAGGAAGGCAAACATACGTTCGTAAGGGGTCTCATTGGTGGCAGTGCACAGGAGCAACCGGATGGAGTGGAGCACATCGGGAAGGACCTCCTGCCAGCGGGAGACTGGGAGACTTCTGGACCATAGGGCCAGAAGGACGGCCTTCCAGACCATCGCGTTCTCCCTCTCCACCTGTCCGATGGCCCGGGGGTTGTAGCTGGTCGTCCTGCTTGAGGCGATGCCCTTGCTGAGCAGGAACGGACACAACTCGTCACTCATGAAGGAGGAGCCCCGATCGCGATGGATGTAGGTGGGAAACTGAACAAGGTGAAGAGACTGTTCAGGGCCTTGATGACAGTGGCAGAGGTCATGTCAGGGCACGGGATGGCAAAGGGGAATCGTGAGTACTCGTCAACAACGTTGAGGAAGTACATGCTACGTTCAGTGGAGGGGAGGGGCCCTTTGAAGTTGATGCTGAGGCGCTCAAAGGGATCGGAGGCCTTTACCAGGAGCGCTCTGTCTGGCCGATAGAAGTACGGTTTGCACTCCGCGCAGACCTGGCAGTCCCTGGTCATGATCCTGATCTCCTCGATGGAGTAAGGCAGGTTGCGAGCCTTGATAAAATGAAAAAAACGGGTGACCCCCGGGTGACAGAGGTCATTGTGGAGGGCCCGAAGTCGGTCTTCTTGTGCGTTGGCACATGTAACGCGGGATAGGGCATCTGAGGGCTCAGAGATGGGGGAGAACATAGAGCTTAAAGTTAGTGTACTCTACGCCTTGTACCGAAAGGGTCGCGACACAGTACCCCCAGATTTCTACGGAATGGGATCCGGAAGCCAGGGAGATTTTCTGGGTCGTGGGTAAATTTGAGAGGGAGCAGCCCCTTACCGTATCTGGGTGGATAAAGCTGATTGTGCTCCCGGAGTCGTGAGGCAGGCCGTCTCGTGCCCATTGATCCGGATGGTCATCATGGATTTTGTGAGGTGATGAGGTTGAGACTGGTCGAGCGTGATGGAGGCGAGCTTCGGAAGGTGATGGGTGGGCCGGTCAGAGGTAGCGGCGGCCAGTGTACGACCGGGTGAGCAGGGCTCCCAGGAGGCTGCGGAGTGGTCCCAAGATGGTGGCCCCCACGGGTCGCGCGTGGCATTGAAGGCAGAGTCAAAAATGGCAGGCCCCATGGGTCGCGCGTGGCGGGTGAAATCGAAGATGGCAGCAAAGATGGCGGCCCCCACGGGTCGCACATGGCGGGTGGCGCGGCAGCTGGGGGCGGCTCCAACAGGCAACAGGCAGCACTGCTGGGCCTAGAAACCTTAGGGACAGGTCGGGTCTCGCAGACTTTGGCAAAGTGGCCCTTCCTCCCACACCCGTTGCAAATCGTGTTCCGTGCAGGGCAGCGTTGTCTGGGATGCTTACCCTGGCCACAAAAGTAGCATTTCGGGCTTCCGGCATTGGCGGGCTGCTACGCGGCACAGGCTTGCTCCGGACTCGAGTCAGATGATGGCGGCGCCCACAAGGTCCACGAGGGTGCCACGTGGTCGGGGGTGTAGGCCTCCATGTTCTGAAAAGCCCCTTCTAGCAAGCGCTGGCGGATGTAATTGGATTTAATGCCCACGACATAGGCGTCCCTGATCAGCAGCTCCGTGTGTTGGACAGCCGACACTGCCTGGCAAGCACAGTTCCAGCCGATACCGCCTGGCAAGCACAGTTCCAGCCGACACTGCCTGGCAAGCACAGTTCCAGCTGAGTGCCCGCAAGGCACGCAGGAATTCGGCTTGTGATTCTCCAGGGCGTTGTCGCCTCGTGGCAAAGAGATGCCTGGTGTACACCTCGTTTACTGCCTTTACGTACTGTCCCTTCAGCAGCATTATCGCCTCCGTATACGAGGGGGCGTCTCTGATAAGAAGGAAAACTTGCGGGCACACCCGTGCGTTGAGTATTTGAAGCTTTTGGAGGTTGGTGACGTCGTCGGTGGAAGATCCGAGGTAAGTTTCGAAGCAGCTTAGCCAGTGCTCGAATGTCGCAGTGGCGTCGGCTGCCTGTGGGTCCAGCTCCAGGCGATCAGGCTTGAGTGATGAATTCATCTTAAAAGTTTAGCTTATTAAATTGACGTGCCATCAATTAATCACAAGACGAGTAGTGAACGAAACTGAGGCTTTAATAAGCTAAACAGAAAGCCTCCTGGCCTCTGACCCCGAACTGGGGCAGGGCCGGAGGTCAGCCATCTTTATACCGAGCCCGAGGGGAGGCAGAACCATCAGGCAGCGGTTTACCACGATACATGTAGTACAGTAACAGCTTACCACAATACATATAACATACTGACAGTGGTTTACCACAGATTTCAAGCTCCAACGAGTGTAAACTGGTTGGAGGCGTGTCTTCTGCCCCTCATTCGAGCAGAAGACCCACCTTAGAGAGTCGTCAGCCAATCTGATTGGCCGCAGTTCTCTCGTCCCAGCAGAGACAGTTCCCCATGTCTCGGGATTCGGAAAGCTTGGGAGATCTCAGGACAGGGAGGGTAGGGGAGGCCAGCGGACGGAGGGGGACGGACGGAGGGGGGGGGGTGTGAGGCTGGGAGGGGAGGCAGGTCCTGCATTACCTGACCTTTAGGGTGGGAAGTGGTTTGGGGGGGGGGGGTCAGAATGGGTCAGCTGATGCAGGAACCCCACCCTCTCCTCTCATCCTTCCCATCCAGGCCTGAGCCCAATTTATCTTTGGGATTCCTTCATTCCCTGGACACCTCGCGCCAACCAGACAATTGGGGCCGGGTGGGAAATAGCCCTCATGTGGTCAATGATTGGCTCCTAAAGGGCTCCGATTGGGGAAAGGATGTCCTGGATGTCCACAGCCTTGTCCACCCCAGCGTAAAACTGCACAGCGGTCAGGGCAGGACGGAGCCAATGGGAACCCCCCTGAGCAAATTTCCGTTCACCCCTCCCCACCTCTGGGGCGGAATTCTCCGACCCCCCGCTGTGTTGGGCAATCGCCCGGGGCCGGCGTAAATCCCGCCCCTGCCGTGGCCGGAATTCTCCGCCACCCGGGAGGAGGCGGGGGCAGGAATCGCGCCACGCCAGTCGGCGGGCCCCCCGCGTCGGTCAGCGGGCCCCCCACGGCGATTCTCCGGCCCGCGAGGGGCCGAAGTCCCGCCGCTATCAGGCCTCTCCCGCCGACGTGGTTTAAACCACCTCTGTGCCGGCGGGATTGGCGGCGCGAGTGGGCCCCCGGTGTCCTGGGGGGAGGCGGGGCGATCGGACCCCAGGGGGTGCCCCCACAGTGGCCTGGCCCGCGGGGCACACCAATTGGCGGGTGGGACAGTGCCGTGGGGGCATTCTTTTACTTCCGCCGCCGCCACGGCCCCCACCATGCGGAGGCGGAAGAGACACCCTCCACCGCGCATGCGCCGGTGGTGACGTCAGCAGCCGCTGACCCTCCGGCGCATGCGCGGACTCATGACAACCGGCGAAGGCCTTTCGGCCAGCCCGATTGGCGTAGCACCAAAGGCCGTTGGCGCCAGTCGGCGGAGCGGGAGCCACTCCGACACGTGCCTAGCCTCTTATCCGCACCTTTGGGGAGGCCCGACGCCGGAGTGGTTGGCGCCACTCCGCTACGCCAGGACCCCCCGCCCCGCTGGGTAGGGGAGAATTTCGCCCCTGTAATCTTCTCTCACCCACAACTCTCCGGGATGACCCTAGTCTGCTTAATTCGGCCCCTTGACATTCTCAACTTTAGCCACTTTGCCATTGCCGCTCACGCCTTCTGTTGTGTGGCCTCTAAGCTCTCAAATTCCCATCCTAAATCTCTCCACCTCTCTTTCCTCTTTTGAGAAGACACTTCTCAAACTCCCTAATATCTCCTTATGTGATTCAGTGCCATATGTTGTTTTATAGTGTTCTTGCGAAGCATCCAGGAATGTTTTATTATATCAAAGGCAGCATATAAATATGAGTTGTTGATCTCTGGAGTTCTTGAATGACCCACGTTGATCCAGTTGAAATGAAATGAAACAGCAACCTGCATTTAAATCAAGTCTCAACGTAGCAAAAGCTCCCAAGATGCCTCACAGGGGCGTTATCAAGCAAGAGTTCTGACTGCACCGTGCAATAGGTGCAGGCGACCAAAAGTCTGGTCAAAGAGGTTTCAAGACCGAGTTAAAGAAAGAGAGCGGTAGACCGCAAGATGTAGGCCCATCGAGTCTGCTCCACCATCCAATGAGATCCCGACAGATCTGATAAGCTGATCCTCAAGTCCACTTCTCCGTCTTAGCCCCGCCACCCTGGATTCCCTCACCGATTAAAAATCTGTCTATCTTAGCCTTTGAACACATAATACCATCGGACGTGAGAAAGTAGGGAAAGAGCATGGGGAGCGGGTTGCTCTCCCAAAGAGATGGCGCAGGAATGATGGGCTGAATAAGCTCCTTTTGTGCTGTACGATTCTATGTTCTAAAATGGAGGGCGGGGTTTGACAGAGTTTACAGAGACGGCGGGGGGTGGGTGGGGGGGGGGGGTGGAGGGGGGTGCTGGAGGGATGAACGGTGGGAATTGTAAATTCAATGCACTATCGGAGACGTGTAAGGTAGCTGTTGATCCACTTCGCTCCCACGGATCAGCCTCAGACTAACCTTGGCCAAACAACGCTCCCGTTAGCGCCTCCTTTGCGTTGCCGAAACCCAGCTCACGGCACACGACGCTGGCAGCCTGGAGGTTCCATCCATCGTCGCAGATTGTCCCCCATTGGGCGTTCTTCAGGACTTCTACCCTCCCTTCACCAGTCTGCGCTCCACCCTTCAGTCGCACCAGAGCTTGCTGAGAGAGGGAAACATAAATGACTTGTGAAATGCTCATTGGCAGCATAAATATCATCAATGCATCCACCAATATTAGTGTAAAATATATTTCATCGGGCCTGTCAAACAGCCTCCTCTGTGGCCCTGGGATGGCCCAAAGTTTCTTTTATTCCTTCATTGGGTGTGGGCATCGCTGGGCCAGCATTTATTGCCTTTCCCTAAGTGCCCTTGAATTGAATCACGTATAGGCCAGACCGGGTAAGGGTGGCAGATTTCCTCTCCTAAAGTACATTGGAGAACCCCAGATGAGTCTTTACAACAATCGACAATAATTTAACGGTCGCTAGGCTTTGTTTTTCCTGGAATACAAATTCAAACCCAAGGCCCCCAGAGAATTCCCCTGGGTCTCTGGATTGCTGGTCTGGTGCCAGTGACACTGCACCCGCGCCTTCCCCTAAGTGCTTTACAGCCAACGAAGACACCGTTGTAATGTTGGAAACATGGCAGCCAATTTGTGCAGAGCAAAGTCCCACAAACACAGGGCCGGCTCAAGGCACCGGCAACTCGGGCAGTCGCCCGGGGCGCCATGTGCTAGGGGGCGCCAGAGGCTCGGGTCCCGCGCATGCGCAGTTGGGCCGGTGCCAACCAGCGCATGCGCGGTGGCCGCCTCCCCCCCCGGTCCGCCCCCTCGGTCCGACCCCGCTCGGTCCGCTCCCGCCCCCCCCCCCCCCCCCCTCGGCGTCCGCCCCCCCCCCCCCCCCCCCCCCCCCCCCTCGGTCCCCCCCCCCCCCCCCCCCCCCCCCCCCCTCCTCCCCCTCGCCCCCCCCCTCGGCCCCCCCTCGCCCCTCCCCCCTTCGGCCCCTCCCCCTCGGCCCTGCCCCCCCCCTCGCCCCCCACCCCCCCCCCCCCCGGCCCCCCCCCTCCCCCCCCTCCCCCCACCCTCGGCCCCGCCCCCCCCCAAGGGCACCGAAGTTCAGCTTGCCCGGAGCGCCAGCAACCCTAGGGCCGGCGCTGCACAAACAACAACAATGACCAGATATTTGGTTCATTGGGGGGATAAATATTGCCCAGGACATCAGGGATAACACCTCCTCGCATGCCACCCCCCCCCCCCCCCCCTCCCAGCCCCACCAGGGGGCAATTGGGAGTCTCGGGGGATAGATTGGGGAAGGGATCTAAGGAGGTCACCTTAATGGAGGGTAACTGTGAGCAGAACGTGGCTTCTGATTAAGGCACACCGCCTCTTCCCGCCCAAGATCTAACTTTATTTTTGGGACTCCGCTCCAATGCTACAATCCACCCGTAAGCCTAAATATCAAGGCTGGCTGGGAAACTGCCCTTGACTGCCCATCAATTAGCCACTAAGGGGCCTCAATCGGGGCAGGGCCAGGCTTCCTCTCCAAGGCCTTGCCCGCCCCAACGTAATATCACCATCAGGAATCCCTTCCCTACCATTTCGCACTCCCTCACCAACGCCCAACAAAAACCCACTAAGGCAGGGTAGGAGGGGGGATGGTGGTGGTGGTTGGGAGGGGGGGGCTACAGGAAGCATAAAGTTCTGGCCTATAAAATTAGAATCCCTACACTGCAGAGGAAGGTCATTCGGCCCATCGAGTCTGCACCAACCCTCTGAAAGAGCATCCCGCCCAGGCCCACTTCCCCACCCTATTCCCATTACCCTGCAACCCAAATTAACTTTTGGACATTAAAGGGCAATTTTTGCATGGCCAATCCACCTAACCCGCACATCTTTGGACTGTGGGAGGAAACCGGAGCACTCGGAGGAAACCCACGCAGACACACGGGGAGACTTGCAAACTCCACACAGACAGTCACCTGAGGTTGAAATTGAACCAGGGTCCCTGGCACTGTGAGGCAGCAGTGTCAACCACTGTGCCACCGTGCTGCCCCTATGTCTTTCATAATCTTGAATGTGTATCAAATCAGCCTTCTCTTTTCTAGAGAATAGAGCCAGTCTGGTCAATCTTTCCTGATGAATGTGATCTCTGAATGAAAATAAAGGCAACACCAGTAGCTGAGATAAGACATCCCTCAGGGTTGTCAGCAGGTATCTAGGTAATCCTGAGGCCCAGGCTAAAGCTCGGGGGGGCATGGGTTCAAATCCCAACACGTCAACTGGTGGAATTAAATTATGTTGGAAAAAAAGTTTGGATTTAAAAGGCTAGTCTCAGTAATGGTGACCGTGGGCGGGATTCTCCGACACCCCGCCAGGTCGGAGAATCGCCGGGGGCCAGCGTGAATCCCGCCCCTGCCGTGTCCCGAATTCTCCGGCACGGGTCGGCGGGCCCCGTGCCGGTCGGCCCGCCCCCCCCCCCCGGCGATTCTCCGGCCCACGATGGGCCGAAGTCCTGCCGCTGTCAAGCCTCTCCCGCCGGCGTGGATCAAACCACCTACCTTACCGGCGGGAGCAGGCGGCGCGGGTGGGCTCCGGGGTCCTGGGGGAGGGCGTGGGGCGATCTGGCCCCGGGGGGTGCCCCCACGGTGGCCGGGCCCGCAATCGGGGCCCACCGATCGACGGGCGGGCCTGTGCCATGGGGGCACTCTTTTCCTTCCGCCTTCGCCATAGCCTTCACCATGGCGGAGGCGGAAGAGAACCCCTCCCCTGCGTATGTGCGGGGATGACGTCAGCAGCTGCTGACGCTCCAGCGCATGCGCGGATTTCCGCCGGATGGTGAAGTCCCTTCAGTCCTGACTGCCGGGGCGCCAAAGGCCGCCCACGCCAGCCGGCGGAGCGCCAACCACTCCGGCGCGGGCCTAGCTCCTCAATGTTAGGGCTTGGCCCCTAAAGGTGCGGAGACTCCCGCACCTTTGGGGCGGCCCGACGCCGGAGTGGTTCACGCCACTCCATCCCGCTGGGACCCGCCACCCCGCCGGGGAGGGGAGAATCCCGGCCCATGAAACCATTGTCGATTGTCGTAAAAACCCATCTGGTTCACTAATGTCCTTTAGGGAAGGAAATCTGCCGTCTTTACGCAGTCTGGCCTACATGTGAGACTCCAGACCCACAGCAATGTGGTTGACTATTAACTGCCCTCTGAATGGGCCAAGCAAACCACTCAGTTCAAGGGCAATTAGGGATGGGCAATAAATGCAGCCTCAGCCAATGCCACATCCCACGAATGCATTTTTTAAAAACACACTGCGCGCGTCTCTAAAGCAAAAGACGCCTATGTTCAGCAACTGGGGCGTCTCGCGTCCCTTCACATCACAAACAAACAGCAGGAAACATCCAGTCATCAATATTCCTGTTCCCAGCCGGAGAATTCAGTTCGCGAGGAGTTTCTAAGAAGTGACAGGACATTAATTGGCCCAAATTTTAAAAAAACAAAGTTGCGTTACGTTGGAGCCTCTGCTAGGAAATTAACTCTTGGCTAATGTTGCGTGGAACATGGAGGGGATACTGACCACTCCTAGTGAGCTCAGAAAATATTCATCCACCAAGTCCAAAATCACACAAATGCACATTTCTAAAAAAAAAAAAAAAAAAAAAATTTCCTAAAAGGAGCAGTTTTTGGTTGGATTTAATTACATATAGAAACTCGACAATCTGTGTTGCAGACGTGCGATTCTGCAAACCTGCTTTTCCCATACAGGCTCCATGTAGACAGCTCTCTCAGCCCACGTGTTGAAGTGGGCAATGCCCAGGGGTCCTCCCACTGTTGACTGCATTTTGGAAATGGAAGGGCGCCAATTTTTACTTTCTGATTTCCCAATGGCGTTGTGAACTTTCACCCTTTGCCCAGTCTGCATGATCGGATAGAAAGGGATATGGGGAGAGCGGACATCACAGCTGGGATAGCTCCCGAAACCGGGAAGCCACTCGGAAAAGGTCTTTGGATTACAAACGAACGGTTGCAAGTCTGAAAATCGGAAAGATGCAAAGCGGCAGTCAGCAAAGGGAAGGAAGGAAAGAGCTGACGAAAGTGCTAGCGGGGAGGATTTTCCCTCGGGGATCAGGACCCCAACTTCAGGGGGGGGGGGGGTGTTGGGTTAAGGGTATAGGGTGCACACGTGGGTTTGAGTAGGGTGATCATGGCTCGGCACAACATTGAGGGCCGAAGGGCCTGTTCTGTGCTGTACTGTTCTATGTTCTATGTTCAGGGTCAAACCGTGGGTCCCCACCCCACGATGTCAGGCGGGCAGGGACCCATGTTGATTTTGCCTGGATTGAACCATTAGTGGCCAGAGGGGTGCACCCACCGACGAACTATGAATGACGCGCGGGCTCAGGAAGCTGATCATCCTGACACTCCCTCTCAGCAACCTTTGAAATATTCGAGGTCACAAAATGGCCGCCAATGCCGGGACATCATGGCGGAGGAAGAGCAACCTCAAAGACTTCCTGATGTGCTGGGTCCCTTATCTACCTCTTTGAAGGCCAGCTCCAGGGACCAGCCATGTTCCTGACACCAGATTGGGGGCGGAGGGTGGGGGAGGGGCGCCACAGCCAACTGGACAGTCCACCTTCGCTAATTGAACAAGCTAATCTCCACCTGCGGGTCGGAAACCATCCCTTCCCAAAAATGGCTCAGTGATGATAAACTGGCACGCCAACTGGCATCACACCATTACCCCCCCCCCTTCCCCCCCCCATCTCCATTCCCTCCCCGTCGGCCTCCAAATAATCTTTCCCGGTATTTACATTTTGCCTTTGTAGACCTCAGACTGTCGTAATTTAGAGGCTGGAATAAATTTCCCCCTCGAAAGTAGTGATCTCCTGGGAGCAGAATGTGCGGCTGTCGGTGAATTAGTGAAGGTTAGGGGACTGGATAGGCAGCCACTTTGGGAATAGTGGGGTTTTGGGGTGGAGTGAAGCGCAGGAAAAACCCGCAACTATTCTGAGAGGTGGGAATTGACTGCAGAATGCACCTATTTACATCCGGAGACAGGCTCCCCACCCGAGCAATGCCACAGAAGGTTTGACAATAGATCCGGCGGCGTGAATTCTCATCGTACCTTATCTTGAAAGGCCTTCTTGAAGCGGTTTCCATTTGCCTGCGCGAATGCGGGCCCAGCCACACAACTGATCACCACGTGCATCCCATTCTCACAGGGGAGCTGCTTCTTCCCTGCCGAGACCTGGACCTGGCACCTGTTTAGATGGGCCTCGTTCCCTTTGCACGACACCTTGTGTATCCAAAAGTTCTTCTTCTTGATGGCCCAGTACAGCCTTTCAAAGATAAAAGAGGCAGGGAATGACAAACACCGTCGCCATATCCTGCGGCTCCAATTACACTGTCCACTGATTCCACCAATCGTGGTTATCCCCCGGAGAGCCACCCATATATCGGGTAAATTATGCTAGCTATTTGACGTTCGATTTCAGCCTCGGGTGACTGTCTGTGCAGAGTCTGCACGTTCTCCCCGTGTCTGCGTGGGCTTCCTCCGGACGCTCCGGTTTCCTCCCACCATCCAAAGGTGTGCAGGTGAGGTGGATTGGCCGCGCTAAATTGCCCTTAGTGTCCAAAAATGTTAGGAGGCGTTATTGGGTTACGGGGATAGGGTGGAAGTGAGGGCTCAAGTGGGTCAGTGCAGACTCGATGGGCCGAATGGCCTCCTGCTGCACTGTATGTTCTATGTTTATAACCTTTGATTCCCTCACTGATTAAGCCTTAAACATATATAACGGCCCAGCCTCTCTGTAGTAAAGAATCCCCTAACCTGCACATCTTTGGACTGTGGGAGGAAATCGGAGCACCCGGAGGAAACCCACGCAGACACAGGGAGAACGCGCAGACTCCGCACAGACAGTGACCCAAGCCGGGAATCGAACCCGGGTCTTTGGCATTGTGAGGCAGCAGTGCTAACCACTGTACCACCGTGCCGCCCCTATTCTTGGAAGATTACTACCAGTGCATCCACTGTCCCTGTAGCTACTTCCTTTAGTATCCTGGGAGGACATTAGTTTCCCTGGCGATTTTTATTCAGTAATAGTTATTGGTGGTGGGCTGCCTTCTTTAACCGCTTCTTTAACCGCTGCAGCCCATGTGGGGTAGGTACACCCAATATGCAGGTAGGAGGGGTGTGCTAAGAATTTGACCCAGCAGCAGCGAAGGAATGGCGATGCATTTCCAACCCACGATGGGGAGTAGTTTGGGGGTGGGGGGGACTGGGAGGTGGTGCTGAGTTTGTCACTTTGGTGGTAGAGGTGGCGGGTTTGGAAGGTGCTGTTGAAGGAACCTCGGCTGCTGAATATTCCCGTCTCATTCCAGTTGGCATGAGAAGGCGGTGTTCCATGAGGCCAAACACAGAAGCCAACAGATGGCAGGAGAATGGGGCGTCGTCATGGGGACAGCAGAGATATACCCAACCAGTTTTGACAACTCCAGACAGCACCGAACTAGAATGGGTCACTCCACACGTTACCATGACTCGCAGATGAAGTATATGCTGAGTGAGAAGGCAGAAGGTCACTCGTATTTACACAGAGGTAATTGAAATAGTGGCAGTTCGCTGGAAATAGTCCTCATAAATAGTCCTCATAAATACTTTCCCGGTTTGGTCATTAAATAGGTCACACCATAATGTCATTAGCACATAATAAACTCTCTGTTCCTGTACAACAAACCTTCAGCATTTAAATCTAGACTAATGCAAACCTTCTGTTTCCTCAGAATCTTTCTAAATGGTTTTGGTTTGGCTGTCAAAATGCGAAATTTATTCACCATTGCAAGAAGGTCACAGAGAGGGTTTGAAGACTGCCTGCTGTTCAAACAAAAATGTTTTTTATGTGTCTCCGAAAATCAAAGTTAGCATTACCTGGTTTTGGGGTTCTTCACCTTGAGGTCCCACTGCTTCCTGTGACAAAGGAATGCAAAAGATTAATGTGTCAGCGGGGAGCATTGATGTAAGGCATCAGATTTAGACACCTGGTGAACAGGAGATGTCAAATCCCCTATTTTTAGCTACATGCATTCACAGGATTAGAATCGGCTTTAATCTCAGAGGATTAACATTTTCGTTTTCGTTTCACTTGGAAATGACTTGTGAGCGTGTACGAATGACACAAATAATCAAATTGCTTACTCCCAGGATTCTTCCGAATGGTATTTAGCAAGACAAAGCTTTGTCAGCAAACAAACATGTCCTTTGTTGGGAAGGAATGCTAAATAAGGAGTCAGCGGTCTCCCAGATAAACCCGTATCACAAACAAACACGTCAACGATTAACAGATTACTTAAGAAACTGGAAAATGACTCCTATTAAAGGGATGCCGTGCATGACGAGCGCCCGATAAAGAACGTATGCATTCCTTTACATTTCATGGCCAGAGAGACGAGAAACAAAATGAGTCACCAAGGTTATGTCCTCCGTCTGGAGGGAGAATGGGAAGTATTGTCTATTTCTCTCGGGAGCAGGGTAGATGACTCTCTATGAGACTATTTCCAGGCAAAGTGTTGTGTCAAGACTTGGTCGAGCTCAATGAAGCTTATTTCGCAACCAGCTGAGTCCAAGAACCGGACAGGGAGGCGAGTGGATTTTGTTTGCCACTGTGTGTTAATGTACTACCGTTATTGATCTTATTGGCCAGTAATCTAAAGATCATATCCCATTGGCAAGTGGATGTCTATGAATGGGGTTTGAGCAGAATGCTGGATTTGGGCTCCTCCCCGAGCTCACACCATGGCCAATTTTTAAAAATCCTCTCGTGGAACTTGAGCATCACCATTAAGGCTCTTAGTGAGCTACCTTCTTGAACCGCTGAAGTCCATGTGGTGTGAGTACAGCCACTGTGCCGTGAGGGAAGGAATTCCTGGATTTTGACCCAGCCACAACCAATATAGAACATAGAACATTACAGCGCAGTACGGGCCCTTCGGCCCTCGATGTTGCGCCGACCCGTGAAACCATCTGAAGCCTATCTGACCTACACTATTCCATTTTCATCCATATGTCTATCCAGTGACCACTTAAATGCCCTTAAATTTGGCGAGTCTACTACTGTTGCAGGCAGGGCGTTCCACACCCCTACTACTCTCTGAGTAAAGAAACCTTTAAAACAGAGATGAGGAGGAATTTCTTCAGCCAGAGGGTGATGAATCTGTGGAACTATTTGCCACAGAAGGCTGAGTGTCTTTAATACAGAGATAGATAGATTCTTCTTTTTTTAAATTTAGAATACCCAATCGTTTTTTTCCAATTAAGGGGTAAATTAGCGTAGCCAATCCACCAACCCTGCACATCTTATATTTCCAAGTCGGGATGATGAGTGACTTGGAGGGAACTTGAGGTGGTGGCAAACAGGCAATAAGCTGAGAGGCAACAGCCTCCCAAGGGCTAAGCGCCGAGGAAGAGACAACACATTTGGGAAGGGTCAAAAAACTGGATCCATGACACTTTCAGATAGACTCACCGCTTATCCCAGCAATGACAGCAGAAATATCATTCTTTAAAAGCCTATTCAGACTTATGGCCATCCCACACAAATAACCCTGCGCGGTTTGAATCGTGAAACATGGCAAATGCAGTTCTGCTGCACACAAAACCACGCACCAACCTTCACCTGTCACAGCAACGGTCTGTGTTACTTTAATAATGGAGTTTCCAATAGGCTGCTGCCAAAAATATGCTGCTATTTATGATATATTTCAGCTCTATTAAACTTTGGTCTTTATCGTTAGAATAATTTATTTTTTTCCCAGAAAACTGAAGGGAAAAGGTGTTTGTGGATCCAGTATGTATTTTGCCTCTGGGACATGAGCTTGACCGTGGGCCAGACTAGCAAAACATGAAGGGAATGATCTGATCAAAATAACACAGAGTGTCGTTGTCGGCAGGGTTGTTATGGGCGGGATTAGTGGGGTCATTCTGGGTGGGATTAGTGAGGTCATTCTGGGCGGGATTAGCGGGGTCATTCTGGGCGGGATTAGCGGGGTCATTGTGGGTGGGATTAGCGGGGTCATTGTGGGTGGGATTAGCGGGGTTGTTATGGGTGGGATTAGCGGGGTCATTCTTGGTGGGATTAGCGGGTAGTTCTGGGCGGGATTAGTGGGGTCATTCTGGGTGGGATTAGAGGGGTTGTTATGGGCGGGATTCGCGGGGTCATTCTGGGCGGGATTAGCGGGGTTGTTCTGGGCGGGAGTAGCGGGATCATTCTGGGCGGGATTAGCGGGGTCGTTCTGGGTGGGATTTCTGGGGTCGTTCTGAATGGGTTGAGCGGGATTGCTCTGGGTGTGATTAGTGGGGTCGTTTTGGGCAGGATTAGCGGGTAGTTCTGGACGGATTTAGCGGGTAGATCGGGGCAGGATTAGCGGGGTTCTGGGTGGGATTATTCTGGGTGTGATTAGTGGAGTAGTTCTGGGCGGGATTAGCGGGTAGTTCTGGGCGGGATTAGCGGGTAGTTCTGGGCGGGATTAGTGGAGTAGTTCTGGGCGGGATTAGCGGGTAGTTCTGGGCGGGATTAGCGGGTAGTTCTGGGTGGGATTAGCGGGTAGTTCTGGGCGGGATTAGCGGGGTTGTTCAGGATGGGAGTGGCGAGGTCATTCTCGGCAGGATTAGCAGAATCATTCTGGGCTGGATTAGCGAGGTCATTCTGGGTGGGATTAGCGGGGTCGTTCTGGGCGGGATTAGCGGGGTCATTCTGGGTGGGATTAGCGGGGTTGTTCTGGGCGGAATTAGCGGGGTCATTCTGGGCGGGATTAGCAGGGTCGTTCTGGGCGGGATTAGCGGGGTCGTTCTGGGCGGGATTAGCGGGGTCATTCTGGGAGGGATTAGCGGTGTTATTCTGGGCGGGATTAGCGGGGTCGTTCTGGGCGGGATTAGCGGGGTCATTCTGGGCGGGATTAGCGGGGTCGTTCTGGGCGGGATTAGCGGGGTCGTTCTGGGCGGGATTAGCGGGGTCGTTCTGGGCGGGATTAGCGGGGTCGTTCTGGGCGGGATTAGCGGGGTCATTCTGGGCGGGATTAGCGGGGTCGTTCTGGGCGGGATTAGCGGGGTTGTTCTGGGCGGGATTAGCGGGGTCGTTCTGGGCGGGATTAGCGGGGTTGTTCTGGGCGGGATTAGCGGGGTCATTCTGGGCGGGATTAGCGGGGTCATTCTGGGCTGGATTAGCGGGGTTGTTCTGGGCGGGATTAGCGGGGTTGTTCTGGGCGGGATTAGCGGGGTCGTTCTGGGCGGGATTAGCGGGGTTGTTCTGGGCGGGATTAGCGGGGTCGTTCTGGGCGGGATTAGCGGGGTTGTTCTGGGCGGGATTAGCGGGGTCATTCTGGGCGGGATTAGCGGGGTCATTCTGGGCTGGATTAGCGGGGTCATTCTGGGCGGGATTAGCGGGGTCATTCTGGGCTGGATTAGTGGGGTCATTCTGGGCGGGATTAGCGGGGCTTTCTGGGCCGGAGTAGCGGGATTGCTCTGGGTGTGATTAGTGGGGTCGTTCTGGGCAGGATTAGCGGGATCATTCTGGGTGTGATTAGCGGGGTTGTCCTGGGCGGGATTAGTGGGATCATTCTGCATTGGATTAGCGGGGTTATTCTGGGCGGGAGTAGCGGGATCATTATGGGTGGGATTAGCGGGGTTCAGGGCGGGATTGGCGAGGTTGTTCTGGGCAAGATTAGCGGGTCATACTGGGTGGGATTAGCGGGGTCGTTCTCGGTGGGATTAGCGGGGTCGTTCTGGCTGGGATTAGCGGGGTCATTCTGGGCGGGATTAGCGGGGTCGTTCTGGCTGGGATTAGCGGGGTCATTCTGGGCGGGATTAGTGCGGTTGTTCTGGGCGGGATTAGCGGGGTCGTTCTGGGTGGGATTAGCGGGGTCGTTCTGGGCGGGATTAGCGGGGTCGTTCTGGGCGGGATTAGCGGGGTCATTCTGGGTGGGATTAGCGGGGTCGTTCTGGGCGGGATTAGCGGGGTCGTTCTGGGCGGGATTAGTGGGGTCATTCTGGGTGGGATTAGCGGGGTCGTTCTGGGCGGGATTAGCGGGGTCGTTCTGGGCGGGATTAGCGGGGTCGTTCTGGGTGGGATTAGCGGGGTCGTTCTGGGCGGGATTAGCGGGGTCGTTCTGGGTGAGATTAGCGGGGTCATTCTGGGCTGGATTAGTGGGGTCATTCTGGGCGGGATTAGCGGGGTTGTTCTGGGCGGGATTAGTGGGGTCGTTCTGGGTGAGATTAGCGGGGTCATTCTGGGCTGGATTAGTGGGGTCATTCTGGGCGGGATTAGTGGGGTCATTCTGGGCGGGATTAGTGGGGTCATTCTGGGCGGGATTAGCGGGGTTGTTCTGGGCGGGATTAGTGGGGTCGTTCTGGGTGAGATTAGCGGGGTCATTCTGGGCTGGATTAGTGGGGTCATTCTGGGCGGGATTAGTGGGGTCATTCTGGGCGGGATTAGTGGGGTCGTGCTGTCTCTGGGGTTTGGGCCCATAGTAGGGCAGCCAATGAGAGCAGCTTAGAAGTTGTTCCTGATGAGAAAGTAACTGATACTGTGCTTCCCCCCCCCCCCCCCCCCCACCCCCCGATCGTCACCTCTTCCTGTCCTGCTCTTTGCCCACTAGACCATGCAGATGCTCCCTGTGAATCTGTAGGCCACACAGTTTCATTCAGGTCTCTGTGTACTGCCCAGTAGCTGGAAAAATAGAGAAAGGACGAGGCCATTGACTGACTGTTTGATTGATTGATATTTATTGTCACATGTACCGAAGTACAGTGAAATGTATTTCTCAGCCCCCTGGAACCTCGTCCACCATTCAGCTAGACTCTGTTAATCTACAAATACAGACAGAATTGGGTTCGCGTGCAATGCCCCCCCCCCCCCCCCCCCCAAGTTCAAATGCCCACCGTCACTTGTCCGGTTCACACACGGAAAATAACCACCAGGGCAAGATGCTGAAGGTGCGCTCGTCCCCATGAGAGTCAACACTTCCAAGAGAGGCAAGGGTCTCAAGGGATGTGGAGGCAAGGCAGCTGACTGGGACTGAGGTGACTGTATGGTCAAGCAGGCTCAAAGGGCTGAATGGCCTTCTCCTGTTCCGAAATGTGGGAAGCCCGGCGAGGAGAATGGAACATCCCATTGACGTGCAACACACTGCCCCCCCCCCCCAGCAAACACAATGGGCTGGATTCGCCGCCCCCTCGCGCCAAAATCGCGGCCAGCGCAGGGGGCGGAGAATCCAGTTTGATGCAGATATCGGGCCCGGTGCCGATTCGCCGATTCTCCGGGCACTGAAAAGCGGCGTCACCGGGGAATACGCAGCACCGCCTGGGGCCATTGCCAGAGGCCCGCTCCGGCATCCTCCCCCCCGCGTGCGGCCGAAGTTCCGTGTATCTAACCTGGTCGGGATACTCGCGCGGTGGTTGCGGACTCCCTGGTCGGGGACGCGCCGATCGGAGGCCAAGGGAGGGGCCTTTTAAGCGGCCGTGGAATGTGGGGATTGAGGGTCGGGCGGGCGGCCGATTGGGGTGTCTTCTTTGTGGGTCTACCTCCGCAGTCTGAGTCCGCCATGAAGCACGGCGCTGCCGCTGGAGGCTGCCACCGTGCACCTACGCGACCTCCAACCTGGAAAGTGCGGGGACCCGTATCTGTAGCAACCGCTGCGTTTTATTCTGGGACCCTGCTGATTCCCTGCAGGGCTGGGAATTCGTGTCCCTTTAATCCAGGATTTTCAGGAGGAAAACCCCACCGTTTTGATGCCAGCGTGGGGGCATAGGCCCAATCGTGAAGAATCCAGCCCAATACCTTCATATTTACGTTTATATAGAGCTGTCTGTGTGGACTCAACAGAGAAATCAAAGTTCCAAGCTGTCATTATTAACCCAGACTTCAATGCGGAGAACCTGGCCAGTTATTCTCCAAGGAGCCAAGGGCAATATTTACTGAGCGAGAGTTTCAAACAGGATCTTCTCGACGTCACTCGTGTCTGCACTGCTCGTGGCTCCTCCCCCGTCCTGTTCTCCAGCACAAGGGGCACTCAATCCAGAATGATAGTCATTCAGGTCTTTTAGCGGCTCAACCCTGGTTTGCAAAATAAGTGCCCCAGGCCCGGAAATTTAAGCAAGAATACCCTCAGTGGATTCTGAGATTATCTCTGTAATGTTACCCAGACCCTGGAACTAGGAGAGATCACCATTTCCTGCCTCAGTAAAATTAGTTGTACCAGATGCACATGAACTTCACAAAGCACAGCACTTCCCAGAATGAAAAGAGTTTCCTCCAGGGTAGTTTAATAATCTTATGAACGATAAAATCCCCACAGTGTAGAAGGAGGCCATTCGGCTCATCTAGTCTGCACCGACCCACTGAATGAGCATCCTACCTCGGTCCACTCCCCAACCTTCCCCTTAGGGGCTAGTTTAGCACAGTGGGCTAAATAGCTGGCTTGCAATGCAGAACAATACCAGCAACGCGGATTCAATTCCTGTACCGGCCTGCCCGAACAGGTGCAGGAATGTGGCGACTCGGGGCTTTTCACAGTAACTTCATTGGAGTCTACTTGCGACAATAAGCGATTATTATTATTAACTCCACCTGACCTGCACATCTTTGGACACTAAGGGGGAATTTTAGCATGGTCAATCCACCTAACTTGCATACCATTGGACTGTGAGAGGAAACCGGAGCACCCGGAGGAAACCCCCGCAGGCACGGGGAGAAAGTGCAAACTCCACACAGTCACCCAAGGCCAGAATTGAACCCAAGTCCCCAGTGCTGAGGCAGCAGTGCTAACCACTGTGTGACTTGCCACCACGAGCCCCAGTAACCATCCTGCCCCGTGCCCTGTGCAAGTAGAAAATAAAGAGACTTGTAGTTCATCGGAATTTCTATCCATATCCGGCTTCAGGTTCCGTTCCACCGCTGCTTCAGCTTTTACCCAATCTGCTGAATGTCACGTTTAGGTGCTGACTCTGGCTTGGCTGTGGTTCCACGGAGATCAACACCCACTGGGAATCTCGCCCAAGAGGCTATTCTTCACTCAAGAGACCAGCAGACTGGTGTGCTATTTGACTGTGGAAGGCAGTGCGGGATTCGTTGGTCCTCCAGGCAAGCGGTTGTGTGGATTACACGAATAGGCGCGTATGGACAAGGGAGGGAACACACAGAAGGGAGCCCAGATCTCCTTCTCCAAAACTCCCGCCTGACACAAAGAGGTGTCCTCGGTCCCGTCTGATGTTAAGGCCTCAGGAATCTAGATTCAAGATTAAAATCTAACACTGCTGTTTTGCCTCCTGCGTCAGCCTTTGCCTTTCTGAACCAACTCACTGCCTATAATTAACACTAAGAGGTCAGTTCTGGTCTGGCAAGTGGAGCAGGGCATGCAAATTATCGGTATGTAATCTACGGCATCCCATTGCAAGGGAAGGGCTTTAAATTAAAATATACCACCAGATATATTAGTGTGGATATTTGCAATGCAATGGCATTGTTTTTTACCAGTGGAAAATTCCAGTCTTTTTCTTTAACGCTTATTATTTCCAAGTCATTGCAATCTCAGCAACTGGTGGCAAGAATTAATAAAAAAAGCAGAGTAAACAGTTCTGATAACTTGCCATGAAACCTCATTTATCACACCAACACTTAAAAATTCCAATACATTTCTTGTGTTTTGCCAGTTTGTTACTTCTTTTGCATATCGCAGAGCTATGGATTGATGACACTCGTTCCCAAGAATGCAAAAGGTTTAGCTACAAGGGTTTTAAACTATCTGAATCATAATAATCATGATAATGTTTATTGTTACACGTAGCCTTACATTAACACTGCAATGAAGTTACTGTGAAAAGCCCCACGTCGCAACATTCCGGCGCCTGTTCGGGTACACAGAGGGAGAATTCAGAATGTCCAATCCACCCAACAAGCACATCTATCGAGATTTGTGGGAGGAAACCGGAGCACCTGGAGATCTAATAGAATATTCCAAAAGGGAATTGGATAAATACTTGGAAAGGCAGGAAAACTGCAGGGCTATGTGGAAAGAGCAGCCGAGTGAAGAGTTCTTTCAAGTTGCCAGCACACACACACAATGGGCTGAATGGTCGTCAGTTGTTCCATAATATCTTATTGGCGAATGGGAAAATTATCAGAAGAGAGACTGTCTGCCCTGGCTTGGGATCACGAAGTGAGCTCCCCATGGGAGGATGCCGTCCTCCACGCTGAGCTCTTACTGCTCGGCCTCAAAATCACGCAGCCCCTTAGGCAGATACACTTGTTGGCTCCCCGTATAAGACGACATGGCGTAACGTTGCCAATACTGGATCCTTCTGTCTCCAATCGTGAACTTGTGCAATGGTGACCGGCAAGGTGTCCATAAGGTTTAGGGTCGATACGACCTCGTCAGTCCTTGGTGGAGATGGGGGAGACGTGTCGGCAAAGGCAGCCAGCTCAGAGCGTCCGCATTTGCGATCTGCGTGCCCGGCCATTGCTCAAACACATAATCGAACGCCACTTGCAATAGAGCCCATCGCTGTATCCAGGCAGATGCTAGTGGCGGAATCGCCTTGTCCTCTTCAAACAATCCGAGCAATGACGTGGTCTGTCACAATGGTAACCGACGCCCAGGGACCATACTGGAGAAATTTCTTCACCACGAAGACGAGGTCCAGCCCTTCTTTCTCCATCTGTGCATTGTTGCAGTCCACAGCGGCCAAAGTCCATGAAGCGTAGGCTATTGGTCTTTCCTGCTGGTCATCCATCTGGTGTGCAAAGATCCTCCTGTTTAACCCTGGTTTCCCGTCTGTATTCTCTTTCTTTTCTGTTATTTTGCTTTCATAACTTTTGTATCTGGACAATACCTGGGACCTGTACCTTTAAGATGGACGTCACCTTTAATTTTAAAAGCAAAGGAACCCCCCCCCCCCCCCCCCCCCCCGGGCAAGATGTGCTGTTTGGTCTGACCTCAGGAAACCCCCGGCAAGAGGTGCTGTTTGGTCTGACCTCAGGAAACCCCCAGCAAGGTGTGCTGTTTGGTCTGGCCTTAGTGATGACACATTTTGGTGGAGTTGGCTGACAGCCAACAAACGACTTTGAATTCCCGGGGCTTAGCCAACACTCGGTGCTGATCATTCGGAAGGTTCCTCACTTTGTGGGACTGGGTGTTTCGCTTTTAGTTTTTGTTCTTGATCGAGAAGGCAGAGGGCCATGTTTCTGCTCTCTCTCTAAAGACCTGGCAAAAGAGGAGAACTCTCATTTCAGTGAGGCTGATCGTTACTCTGCTGGAGGTGGAGGCAAGTCGGAATTAAACAGACCCGAGGGGGATCTTCCGTGTGAAGGCCCAGGTTAAGACAAGTTAAAGTGACTCCCCAAAGGGGATCCCAAGGCCTGAGAGTCCAGCCTGAATGTTCCAACCAGAAGAGCCTGGTTAGCAATTCCACTGGGGGGGGGGGGTTTCAGCATTCTGCCGCCTGGGAAGATAGCCGGCTACAGTGATTTCAATATCAGCATCAAGGACACTCATCTCACTTTCTTCCATTTTAATCCCTATTATTTTACCCCTTTCCCCTTAGTGTGTCTGTCTTGTGTGTGTTTGGGGTAGAGGGTGCGACGGTACAAGAGGGAATAATAGGTTGTTAGCTGGTCGATATTTTATCATAATTATTGAATGTAGTATCTCTCGTGTTGTAAATAAACAGTTTTTTTTTGTGTTTCACTTACAAATCAGATACCTGTAAGTCATTGGAGCAGTCAAGGGTCAAAGATCTCAGTAAATATCTGCCAATGTTCGGTTAATTCACTGAAGTTGGAACTCCACCCCGGGGTTGGTGGGGCTGGAATTGACCATGCACTCAAAGAACAAAGAACAAAGAAAAGTACAGCACAGGAACAGGCCCTTCGGCCCTCAAAGTCTGCACCGACCATGCTGCCCGTCTAAACTAAAATCTTCTACACTTCCAGGGTCCATATCCCTCTATTCTCATCCTTTTCATGTATTTGTCAAGATGGCCCTTAAACGTCACTATCGACCCTGCTTCCACCACCTCCTCCGGCAGCGAGTTCCAGGCACCCGCTACCCTCTGTGTAAAAAACTTGCCTCGTACATCTACTCTAAACCTTGCCCCTCGTACCTTAAACCTGGGCCCCCTAGTAATTGACCCCTCTACCCTGGGAAAAAGTCTCTGACTGTCCACCCTGTCTATGCCCCTCATAATTTTGCAGACCTCTATCAGGTTACCCCTCAACCTCTGTCTTTCCAGTGAGAACAAGCCGAGTTTATTCAACCTCTCCTCATAGCCAATGCCCTTCATACCAGGCAACACCCTGGTGAATCTCTTCTGCACCCTCTCTAAAGCCTCCACATCCTTCTGGTAGTGTGGTGACCAGAATTGAACACTATAACTAAGGTTCTATACAGCTGCAACATGACTTGCCAGTTTTTATACTCAATGCCCCGGCCAATGAAGGCAAGCATGCCGTATGCCTTCTTGACTACCTTCTCCACCAGTGTTGCCCATTTCAGTGACCTGTAGACCTGTACACCGAGATCTCTCTGACTGCCAATACTCTTGAAGGTTCTACCATTCACTGCATATTCCCTGACTGTATTAGACCTTCCAAAATGCATTACCTCACATTTGTCCTGATTAAACTCCATCTGCCATCTCTCCGCCCAAGTCTCCAAACGATCTAAATCCTGCTGTATCCTCTGACAGTCCTCATCGCTATCAGCAATTCCACCAACTTTTGTGTCGGCTGCAAACTTACTAATCAGACCAGTTATAGTTTCCTCCAAATCATTTATATATACTACGAACAACAAAGGTCCCAGCACTGATCCCTGCGGAACACCACTAGTCACAGCCCTCCAATCAGAAAAGCACCCTTCCATTGCTACTCACTGTCATCTATGACCTACCCAGTTCTGTATGGGTTCTTTAATGGATGTTTCTCTGGTTGGCAATCAGTAGCTAGTTGTGTCCCTCAGGGATCCGTGTTGGGCCCACAATTGTTCACAATTTGCAGAGATGATTTGGAGTTGGGGACCAAGTGCAATGTGTCCAAGTTTGCAGACGACACTAAGATGAGTGGTAAAGCGAAAAGTGCAGAGGATACTGGATGTCTGCAGAGGGATTTGGATAGGTTAAGTGAATGGGCTAGGGTCTGGCAGATGGATTGGATTGGATTGGATTTGTTTATTGTCACGTGTACCGAGGTACAGTGAAAAGTGAAAAGTATGGAATACAGTGTTGACAAATGTGAGGTTATCCATTTTGGTAGGAATAACAGCAAAAGGGATTATTATTTAAATGATAAAATATTAAAACATGCTGCTGTGCAGAGAGACCTGTGTGTTAGTGCATGAGTCACAGAAAGTTGGTTTACAGGTGCAACAGGTGATTAAGAAGGCAAATGGAATTTTATCCTTCATTGCTAGTGGGATGGAGTTTAAGACTAGGGAGGTTATGCTGCAATTGTATAAGGTGTTGTTAAGGGTTATGGTGTTCGGGCCAGAAAGTGGAGCTGAGTCCACAAAAGATCAGCCATGATCTCATTGAATGGCAGAGCAGGCTCGAGGGGCCAGATGGCCTACTCCTGCTTCTAGTTCTTATGTATCCACCTTGCCAGCTCAACTCTGATCCCGTGTGACTTCACCTTTTATACCAGTCTGCCATGAGGGACCTTGTCAAAGGCCTTACTGAAGTCAATATAGACAACATCCACTGCCCTACCTGCATCAACCATCTTTGTGACCTCCTCGGCAAACTCTATCAAGTTAGTGAGACACGACCTCCCCTTCACAAAACCATGCTGCCTCTCACTAATACGTCCATTTGCTTCCAAATGGGAGTAGATCCTGTCTCGAAGAATTCTCTCCAGTAATTTCCCAGCACTGACGTAAGGCTCACCGGCCTGTAGTTCTCTGGATTATCCTTGCTACCCTCCTTAAACAAAGGAACAACATTGGCTGTTCTCCAGTCCTCCGGGACATCACCTGAAGATGATGCCCAGGGTGTTATAACAGCTGGGATAATCCTGCCCCGATTCCGTATGGTGAGGCCTCGCAAATTACCAAAAGGGGCTTTGAGGTGTTGTAATGGGTTCATAGATTTACATAGAATTTACAGTGCAGAAGGAGGCCATTCGGCCCATTGAGTCTGCACCGGCTCTTGGAAAGAGCACCCAATGTCAACACATCCACCCTATCCCCATAACCCAGTAACCCCACCCAACACTAAGGGCAATTTTGGACACTACGGGCAATTTATCATGGCCAATCCACCTAACCTGCACATCTTTGGACTGTGGGAGGAAACCGGAGCACCCGGAGGAAGCCCACGCACACACGGGGAGGATGTGCAGACTCCGCACAGACAGTGACCCAAGCCGGAATCGAACCTGGGACCCTGGAGCTGTGAAGCGATTGTGCTATCCACAATGCTACCGTGCTGCCCCTTCATAACCCTGACATAACCCTGACGATGACAGCCGTCGCCTTACCCTGCAGAAGGCTTCTTCTTGCAACGCACTCCACACCCATTCTTGATGCTTCTTCAGTAGCACATGCAGTGGTACAAGGACAGTCGACAGATTAGGGATAAACTTCCCGTAATAATTCACGAGGGCTTAAGAATGACTGCAACCCGGTTGCATTCTCTGGCGTGGGGGCTTGTTCGATTGCTCGCACCTTCTCCTCTACTGGGTGCAGGCCATCTCGATCGACACAACACCCTAAGTACGTGACCTCTTTGGTGTAGAAAACGCATATTCCTCACCCGAGGTGAACACCTGTCTCGGAAGACCGGCGGAGGACTTCCTCCAGATTGTTCAGGTGCTCCTATTTGGTGGAGCCGATGATCAGGATGTCATCCAAGTAGACCGCCACTCACAGCAATCCTTGGAGGATGTTCTCCACGACTCTCTGGTAAATAGCGCAAGCGGATGACACTCTGAACAGCAACCTTGTGTATTCATAGAGGTATTAATGGTCACAAATTTTCTGAAATCTGCATCTAGCTCCAATTGGAGGTATGGGTTACTCATAACGAGCTTCGAGAAAGAGTGTCCTCAGCCAGCTTTGCGTAGAGGGCCTCTATTCGCGGCAACGGGTATCTGTCCAAAAAAGAGGCCTTATAATTCCCGCACAAGCGGACGGTTTTGTCCGGTTTCAGCAGGGCGACTACAGGCCCAGCCCAATCTGCAATATTGTACCTGCCGGATGATTCCTCGGCTTTCCAAGCGGTTGGGTCCGTCCTGTACCTTTGTCAGCAATGTGTGGGGAACTGGGCGGGCTCGGAAATACTTCGGGTGGGCCTCAGGGTCTACGTGAATCTTGGCCATGGCCCCTTTGATTTTACCCAAGCCCTCCTGGTAAACCCGATCCTAAACACCCTCTCGTCCTATCTCCCCGTTCCTCTGGCACAGCTGAGTCGCTGGCTGTGAGCAATTGTAGTTTGCTCCTTCGGCAGCTTTGGGAGATGGGAGGGGGAGAAGGGCGACAGCAGTTATTACGCTCGCAGTTTGCCAGAACTTTGCTTGTCTTGCAGCTGGGCCAGAGCTGTGAAGTTCTCCGCCACTGGGAGAGACGGCAGAGCAGCTGCTGCCTGAGGAATGTCCTGGCACGGCCCCGTGGCAGGCTCTGTAAACACAGCCTGGGAACAGGCCCTTCACTTCACACTGAATGGCTGACCAATAAAACTGACGGAGGAAGCCCATACATCCCCTCATCACCACTTACCCCATGACCTTCAATTACTTCGGTTGCTTCAACTAGCTTGGCTCAACGTTACCTTTTAACCATTTGTTCCCCGAATAATCGTGGCTATGAAGCATCGGCCACTGGACAGCACTGTGCTGCTCCCCAGTTGTTTGCGGTGTAGTTTCAAACTGATGTAACGGTCTGTATTTGGGATCTTGCTGCTGAGAAGCAGTTGTGACATTGTTCTGCAGCACAGCTGCTGATTTTCACAGTCGTGTGCAGCGTTTGAAGACATAATGATGCTCGATGAACATTCTTCATTCCACGTTCTACCCTCCATAAACCTGAGGTCAACCAAACCTTTGCTGCCCGATCCTAAACTCACACCAAGTCATGCTCTCCCCCCCCCCCGTCATGCTCGCTGGCCCCCCGATCAAGCAACATCTTGGTTTTGAAACTCTTGCCCTGGTTTTCAAATCTTCCCATGGCCTCGCCCCTCACCATGTCCCTGATCTCCTCCAGCCTCACGACCCCCTGAGATCTCTGCACTCCTCTAATTCCGACCTTTTGAGCGTCCCGGATATTAATCACTCCACCATTGGCTCTCATGCCTTCAGCTGCCTGAGCCCTAAGTTTAGGAATTCCCTCCCTAACCCTCTCTGCCTTTCTCCCCCTTTAAGATGCTCCTTACAAATCCGTGATCCCCACAATGGAACCATTCTGGTAAATCTACACTTCAGTCCCGGTGTAAGGGTCAGCCACTTATTTTTGTATATAGGACTGGTGAGGATATAGAGGGCTTTGACCTACTTGATTCCTCCCACCCCGTTCACTAACCCTGCTCTCTTCTTAAGAAAGCACCAACTTGTTCCTAGGTCTGATCATGACCTTAACCGATCTTCTGGGCTGCCCACTAAACTGCTGGCCACTCTCTGAGACATTTTTGCGTTTGATTTGTGTCCAATTGAAAGTTGCCTTGAACCATCACCTGATTTCTGATGAGGATTCTCCTCTGAGAGAATGTTAAACATACACACATATATCGAAGCTTGGTTGTACCACACCTAGATGTTCTTAGATACACTTCCAGTCAGATTGTAGAAATGGATGTGGAGGCATTGGGTGATTTGGAAAAGAGGTTATCACAATCAGGGATGAGTAAACAGGCTGGGGTTGCCTGCTCCAGGAAAGGAAACACAAAGGGTTGGCCTAACAGAGTCTTTAAAATGATGAAGGAGTTTGAAGGGGTAGGCCTAATGAAGATTAGGGGAAGGTGATGGTGTAGTTGTAATGTCACTGGGCTAGTAATCCAGAGGGCCAGGGTGTTCTGAGTTGTGTCTTTCTATCTTGGATTCTAGGCACAGGACTTGGTCCTTAGACTATAGATATGCTCTGGTATCTGCTTAACACGAGTTTATTAGTACGACATCTAAACAGGTTACAGAGTAGGCACGTTGCTCCTAAGCATGTTTCCAATCTCTCAGAGAGAGAGAGAGAGTCTAACACATGACTGACTGGTGTCAGAGACACATCATCATCTGTGTCATACATTAGCATATCCCATCTGCTAACGCTTTATATTACACAGGTTAAAGTTCTGGGGACACGGGTTCAAATCCCACCATCCATGGAATGTGGGTGACGCTGGCTGGGCCAGGATTTATTGCCCATCCCAGAGGGCTTTTAAGAGTCAACCACATTGCTATAGGCCTGGAGTCACATGTAGGCCAGACCGGGTAAGGACGACAGATTTTTCCTTCCCTAAAGGACGTTAGAGAACCAGATGGGTCTTTACGACAGTTGACAATGGTTTCATGGGCATCAAGAGACATTTAATTCCAGATTTTCATTGAATTCAAATTTCACCATGAGCCCTGGTGGGATTCAAACCCAGGTCTCCAGACCCTAACCCTGGGACTCTGGATTACTAATTTAGTAACAATATCACTACGCCATCGCCTCCCCAAATATACTGGATATAAAGTTAATCTTAGTAATGGTGACCATGGCAACCATCACCAATTGCTATAAAAACCCATCTGGTTCACTAATGTCCTTCAGGGAAGGAAATCTGCCATCTTTACCTGGTATGTCCAATACGCGACTCCAGACCCACAGCAACGTCCCCTCCAAAATGACCGAGCAAAATACTCTGAGTTTTACAGGCAACTAGGAATGGGAAATTAGCGCTGGCTTTGCCAGTGACAGCCACATAACCTGGAGGAATAAGAAAAATGTTTCCACCCATGGGAGATTCCGACTCCCATATGTAGTTTTACGCGGGACACATTTAATGTTTCTGCGCCGAGAAGGGCAAAATCTCTCGTTAGATTCATGCTGTGCAAAGGTGCTTGTATGTGTGGGGGTTGGTTCAGTTCCTCCCATCCCGTTATAAACATCGACTGGGATTGGAACACCTATCAATGTTGCCACGACAGCAGGTGGGGTTTCGGGCACGGGCAAGAGACCTGACCTGGGGACCCACAGGAATGCTCCTTGAAGGCGGCGGGGGGGGGAGGGAGGGGGGGGGGGGGGGGGTTTAAAGAATACATTTATTGGGAAGGCTGGTCTTTCAAAGCTGGTGGTCCAGACAAGGTCAACAGCTAATATCCAACTGGGCCTGAAGGACATCGTCAGCCCTTGACCTTTAACTTTCCAATTCGTAGGTTGGTCAGATCCAGCCTGTTAAAATAGCTTTGAGGCGCGGAGATAGGGTGAATATGTCACTGCAGCAGTTGAACCCCTGTAACGCACTGGGTACAGGAGGAGTGGCGCTGAAAGTCAGGGTTTTAGCCAATATAAACGTTTCCCAGAAATTAGATATTTTTCTTCAGCGGTGATAATCATTACAAAATGTTCAAGTTATTGGCCAATGACTGGAAACACAAGTAACTATAAAAAGTGTGCGGGAAACCACGACCAACTTGGCACCCAGCAAACGACTCAAAATATCTAAACTGTTTACATCCTATATATAAGGAGGGTAAATAAGGGAGGGGGCCCAATGATGGCGAAGGCATTCTATAAAATATACTGTTTTTGCTTGTGGTTGTTCCTCAACTGTGGAGATCGGAAGCTGGCGTTCCTGAGCTCCTTGTACGCCATATAAAACATCCTGAACATTCTAAAAAGCAAAATACCGCGCACGCTGGCAATCTGAAATAAAACCAGAACATGCTGGGTTAACTCAGCCGCCCTGGCAGCATCTGTGGAGAGAGAAACAGAGTTAACGTTTCGAGTCCTTTGACCCTTCTCCAGAACTGTTCTGCAGAAGGGTCCCCCATTAGACTCGAAGCGGTACCTCTGTTCCCCTCGTCACAGACTCTGCCAGGCCAGAGCTGCTGAACAAGTTTTGTTTTTAATCCTGAACATTCTGCTGAGGGCCTTGTGTGTTTTTCACAAAATTGCACACGTTCTACGCCAACACTTTGAACATAATGAAACAACCCCGGCCCAACAACGGGGCGGAACCAGAAAAATAAATTGCCGCCGAGCCTCATCAAGAGGTACGTGCACGGACAACCAAAGACTTGGTTAAATAAGTGGATTTTGAAGAGTGTTTATAAAGGAGAGGGAGAGAGACAAAGAGGTTGAGGAAGGGCATTTCAGAACTTAGGCCTCAAGCAGCTGAAGGTGCGTCTGCCAATGGTTGGAGAGATAAATACCATGGAGGCACCGATTGGCCAGATTGCACCGGTATGTGAGGGTCACAGGGCTGGAGGAGGTTACAGAGATAGGGAGGGACAGAGGGAGGGAGGGACAGAGGGAGGGAGGGACAGAGATAGGGAGGGACAGAGGGAGGGAGGGAGAGGGATAGGGAGGGACAGAGGGAGGGAGGGACAGAGGGAGGGAGGGACAGAGATAGGGAGGGACAGAGGGAGGGAGGAACAGAGGGAGGGAGGGACAGAGGGAGGGAGGGACAGAGATAGGGAGGGACAGAGATAGGGAGGGACAGAGGGAGGGAGGGACAGAGGGAGGGAGGGACAGAGATAGGGAGGGACAGAGATAGGGAGGGACAGAGAGAGGGAGGGACAGAGGGAGGGAGGGACAGAGGGAGGGAGGGACAGAGGGGAGGGAGGGGACAGAGGGGAGGGAGGGACAGAGATAGGAGGGACAGAGATAGGGAGGGAGGGACAGAGATAGGGAGGTTCAGAGGGAGGGAGGGACAGAGATAGGGAGGGACAGAGGGAGGGGAGGGACAGAGATAGGAGGGACAGAGGGAGGGAGGGACAGAGATAGGGAGGGACAGAGGGAGGAGGGGAGGGAGAGGGACAGGGAGTGACTAGAGGGGAGGGACAGAGGAGGGAGGGACAGAGATGGGGAGGGACAAAGATAGGGAGGGACAGAGGGAGGGAGGGACAGAGATAGAGAGGGACAGAGGGAGGGAGGGACAGAGATAGGGAGGGACAGAGGGAGGGAGGGACAGAGATAGGGAGGGACAGAGATAGGGAGGGACAGAGGGAGGGAGGGACAGAAGGAGGGAGGGACAGAGATAGGGAGGGACAGAGGGAGGGAGGGACAGAGATAGGGAGGGACAGAGGGAGGGAGGGAGGGAGAGGGAATTCAAACTCCGGGATCAGAATTTGAAATTTAAGGGGCTGCTGTCGGCCTGTGAAAATTCTAGTCGATGCAGCCCTGATTTCGGGTCACTCCCTATTGAGAGACTCAGAATGACAAATGGTGGGATTTTCCAGCATCCCCTCCCTCACCCCTCCTCCCTCACTGGAACCTTCCCAATCCCGCGGTATTCGTTCCGGCAGCTGAGGCAGCTGGCCATTGGCCGTCAGTGTGATCTTCCGGTCCCACCGATATGGAATTTTGTGTGGTTCACCCGCACCGCCATTGGGGAAGCCAGAAATTCAGCCCAAAGTGCTTCACAATAAAAAATGATGAGATTCAAGATGGCGCCGGAGCATGGCGATTCTCTGCGAGCTCTCTCAACCAGGCCGCTTTCTTTTATCTCTTACCACCGTTCTGAACTGTTAAAACTCTTTTCCACTTCCTATATAATTACTAATAACGCTCTGCTCTTGTTTGGCCCTTGTTCTGCACTGTAACCAATCACTATTTGTTGATGTAACGCTGTCAATCTACTCGGTCAATTATTCTTTTGTCTACTATGTATGTACTGTCTACGTACCCTTGGCCACAGAAACATACATTTCACTGTAACTGGCTACATGTGACAATAAATATCAATCAACCAATCAAAAAAAAAAATTTTTTAATTGGCTTCCATTCCCACCTGGCTGTCCATGCCCAATGTGTTATGGTCTGGGCAGTGTTTTATCAGGCTCAATTGACTTGACAACAAGCCTAATTGACCTTTTACTATTCAGTTAAATCAGGCAGGCGGCTTCCGATTTCAGCGCCTACCCATCCCTCTTATTAGTGGGGGAGAGTTAGGGGGTAGGTGGGATGGGGACCTGCCCTATTACACACGCCCCTTCGCCAGAAACATACCCACTGGGAGCAGGTACAATACAGCCCTTGGCTATCCCTCGGGATTGGTACTGGGACAGAGATCAGGAACCCAACCGAATTATCCTCCCACTTTGTCCTCAGTCAGGAATGCTGAGGCCATTTGGAGAATCTTGACTGCTACCCTGGCTACGATCAACGAACTCTCGCTCGACAGTGAACCGCACTGGTTGGTCAATGAAAACAAACCCCAAAGACTTGCATTTCCCTAGCACCTTTCACAACCTCAGGACGTCACAAACAGTTTTACCACCATTGAAGCCCTTCTGACACGTGGTCAGATGTCGCTATGTGGGAGACGTGGCAGCCAATCTGAGCACAGCAAGCTCCCATAAGCAGCACGAGACCAATAACAACCACAACATCTGTTTCAGTGACGTTGGTCGAGGGTTCAACTCTCCTGAGCGTCACGCTGTCAAGGTCAGGGTGGATTTTCACCCACCCAGGTTCCGTGATGAGTTTAAATTAGGGTTGAAGTAAGTATAACTTTGCCCAGAAATTAGATAATCATTGCAAAATGTTCACATTATGCGCCAATACTAAGGTGGTAGGAAACACAAGCAGCTATAAAAAGTGTGAGGAAAACCACGTCCAACTTGGCACCCAGCAAAGCACTCAAAATATCTAAACTGTTTACGTCCTATATATAAGGAGGGTAAATATGAGAGGGAAGCTAATAATAGTGAAGGAACTGTAAAATATACTGGGCGGACTTCTCCGCTCCCCACGACGCCTGGGAGTATATCCCCCCCCCCCCCAACGCTTCCCCGCTCTCCGAATCGCCGCTTGCCGTTTTTCACGGCGAATGCCGATTCTCCGAGGCCGATGGGCCGAGTGGCCGGCCGTTTACGACCTTTTCACGACAGCGGCAACCACACCTGGTCGCCACCGTCGTGAAACGGGCAGCAGAAACCCGTTTGGGGCTTCTAGGCGCCCGATTGGCACGGGAGCACCACGGCCTTGCTCCCGAGGGGACAGGCCCGCAATCGGTGCCCACCGATCGTCGGCCCTTGCGTCCAAAAGGGACGCACTATTTTCCCTCCGCCGCCCCGCAAGATCAATCCGCCATGTCTTGCGGGGCGGAAAAGGGAAAAGACGACTCCGCGCATGCACACGTCGGAGCCATCAACGCGATGACATCATCCGCGCACGCGCTGGTTGGCGCTGTCATACAGGCGCCAGCCGCGCATCATTCTTGGCGCGCAGCCTTGACGATGGTCATCAAGGCAGCGCCGCCGAGACCCCTGGGGCCCCGCTCCTAGCCCCGATGGGGGGGGAGAATCGGGACCCGGGAGGGGGCGCGGAGGCTGCCGTGGGTTGCGGAGAATCGCGGCCACTGGGCGGGTTTCTCCATTGCCCGACGGCGATATCGTAATTGGCGATCGGGCGGAGGATCGATTCTGGCGCCGAAATCGGGACCGGCGCTGGTTTGACTCCGGTTTGCGAGTCTCTCCCACCCCCCTCCAAACCGGCTTCATCGTGAAGCGCGGCACACGCGGTCGCAATGCCATTGGCGCCTCATCGGCCAGCCCTCCCGTGATGCTCCGCCCCCGATGAGCCGAGTTCCCGACGGCCGGGACACGTGTCCTCACAGTAATCGTGAACCCATCGCAGCGGCTGCCAACTGTGTCCAGCGCCACCACATTCGGCCATGATCCGTGCCGCTGGCCAGGGGGGGGGAGGGGAGCGCGCAGTTTAACGAGGGCTGCTGGGACTGGTAGGAAGTGGCCAGGGGGTGGGGTGTGGGGTCACAGTTTGCGGGTTGGGTCAGAGCATGGCTGACGCCATGTTCCACGGCGCGACCCGCGTAAGTGCACATGCGCATGCGCGGCCTGGGACACGGCCATTCTCCGGCCATTTTTGGCACAGGAGGTGGGAGTTTTGGTCGGCGCCGGTGCTAGCCCCTCACCGGTACCGGAATCGGTGAGGGGTGCGCGGCGATTCTTTGTGCGTCGACCTCGCGTGGATTTTCCGTTCGAGACGGCATTTAGCCACAAGAACAGAGAACCCGCCCACTGATTTTGCTTGTGGCTAGTCCCCAGCAGAGGGAGTTGGAGGCTGGTATCTCTGAACCCCTTGGCAGTACCATTAGAAAAAACTATCAAAATATTCTGGTGGGTGAGGGACCGGTGATTTCCACAGAATGTCCCACATTCTGGAGCATGTAAACCTTGTCAGGGCAGTAATGCTAAACATTGCCAGTCATTGGTTGAGCCTGAGCTGTAGTATTGTGTGCACTCCACTTCAGATAGAGGGTGAGGGCCTTGATAAAGATGCAGCGGAGATTAACCATACAGGGGATCAGGAACTTTGGTTAGGTGGAGAACCCTGAGGAGCTGGGATTATTCCTCTTCAAACCGGCATGGACTTAATGGCTTCTTAATGACTATGTGGCTGGCATGTAATAGAACTCGCCACAGCGGGTTACATGGTGGACATGCCCGCATAATCGCTGGGGAGACCACATAACCTATGCCCATTAAGACCAGCAGCAGAAACACACTGATGCAGGGAACCGACCCTAATTGGCTAATTAGATTAATTACTGAGCTACTGCTTTATAATCTTTATTATTGTCACAAGACTTATATTAACACTGCAATGAATTTGCTGTGGAAAGCCCCTAGTCACCACACTCCGACACCTGTTTGCGGACACAGACAAAGAATTCAGAACGTCCAATCCACCTAACAAGCACGTCTATCGGGACTTCTGGGAGGAAACTGGAGCACCCGGAGGAAAACCACGCTGACACGAGGGGAACGTGCAGACTCCGCGCAGACAGTGACCCAAGCTGGGAATCGAACGCGAGTCCCTGGTGCTGTGAAGCAACAGTGCTAACCACTGTGCTACCTTGCCGCCCAAAGTTCTTTATTCCTGAGCCCGCCGGGATTTAGTGGGAACTCGGATTCTCTCAAACTCACACGGGTTTCCCTCGATTCCTGCTGGGTTTGCCGGTGGCCTCCGTGGGATTAGAGTAGGTGGGTGCTTGATGGCCGGTCCAGACATGAGGAGCCAGAGGGCCTCTCTCTATGCTGTAAAACCCTGTGACCCCTTATAAAGGCACGCAGTGGCCCACTGAGGGACCATTGGGAACGGGAGAGCGCAAACTGAGAGCAACCGCATTTCCCTTGCACCTGACCCCCCTCTCCCCCCATCCCTCTCGATGACCTCCAACCCAATCCACTCTCGAATTCCAGCAGCAGCCAGTGCTCCGGGTGACGTTGCCGGCAGTGGAGAGCTGTTGGCCTCTGATTGGCTGACCGGCAGCTTTCTGCAGGGATAATTTCCACCGCCCTGGTCCTAAATCTCGTAGCTGGCCTGCGCTGGTCAGCAAAGTGCCTGACGCTCATTTAGTTTGATTTGGCCTCCCCACAGAAATGGCCTGGGCCTCCCAGGGTTTGTAGGACTCATGGACAGGGTCCATATCAAGAACATTGGGCGCGATTCTCCGCCCCCCACGACGGGTCAGAGAATAGCGGGAGGGCCTTCCCGACATTTTTCCCGCCCTCCCGCTATTCTCCCCCCCCCACCCCCCGCCCAACTCCCGACACGAATCGCTGCCGCCGTTTTTTTACGGCCGGCAGCGATTCTCAGCTGATAGATAGGCCAAAGTCCCAGCCCTTTACGCTGTTTTTACGAACGGCAAACAGACCTGGTCTGGCCGTTCGTAAAAACGGCCGTAAAAACTCGTATTTTATAACCATGGCACCGATTGGCACGGCAGTACCACGGCCGTGCCAAGGGTGCCATGGGCCCGCGATCGGTGGGCACCGATCATGGGCAGCGGGCCCGATGCCCGCGCACTATTTCTCCTTCCGCCGTCCCGCAGTATCCATTCGCGGGGCGGCTGAGGGGCATCCCGGCCCGCGCATGCGCGGGTTTCGCGCAAATACGCGATGACGTCATCCGCGCATGCGCGGGTTGGAGTCTTCCAATCCGCGCATGCGTGGCTGACGTCATATGACGCGTCAGCCGGCGCTAACTCCGGCAAGCGGGATTAACGAAATTCGTTAAGCCCGTGATGCCGGAGCTTACGGCGTCGGGCTGCTAGCCCCGACCGGGGACCAGAATCGGTTCCCGGTCAGCCTTACGATTTCTCCCGTTTTGGGAGAATCGCGCCCATTAGATTTCACCCAATTACTCAATGAGAATGTGGAGTGTTGGTTCAATAGATGTCGTTCGGAATTGCAATCGATGTTGGTGAAGCTCCCTCCACTGACCGGAGGATGGATAACCAGATGACACAGATTAAGATAATTGAAAAAAGAACAGGAGCTGTATAAGAGCTTCCAATTAGCCCCACTCCTTTATTCTGTCTCAATAACCATGCAAATTCCCATTTCCCAAGTATTAGATAGAGAAATACAGCACAGAACAGGCCCTTCGGCCCACGATGTTGCGCCGAATTTTTGTCCTAGGTTAATCATAGAATTTTGGACAATTTGTCATGGCCAATCCACCCAACCTGCACATCTTTGGACTGTGGGAGGAAACCGGAGTACCCGGAGGAAACCCACGCAGTCACGGGGAGGATGTGCAGACTCCACACAGACAGTGACCCAAGTCGAAATCGAACTTGGGACCCTGGAGCTGTGAAGCAATTGTGCTATCCCACAATGCTACCGTGCTGCCCTTAAGAAGTTAACCTACACTCCCTTATTCTACCCTAATCCAAGTACCTATCCAATAGCCGTTTGAAGGTCCATAAATTTTCCGACTCAACTACTACCACAGGCAGTGCATTCCATGCCCCCACTACTCTCTGGGTAAAGAACCTACCTCTGACATCCCCTCTATATCTTCCACCATTTATCTTAAATTTATGTCCCCTTGTAATGGTGTGTTCCACCCGGGGAAAAAGTCTCTGACTATCTACTCTATCTATTCCCCTGATCATCTTATAAACCTCTATCAAGTCACCCCTCATCCTTCTCCGTTCCAATGAGAAAAGGCCCAGCACCCTCAATCTTTCCTCGTATGACCTACTCTCCATTCCAGGCAACATCCTGGTAAATCTCCTCTGCACCTTTTCCAAAGCTTCCACATCCTTCCTAAAATGAGGTGACCAGAACTGCACACAGTACTCCAAATGTGGCCTGACCAAGGTTTTGTACAGCTGCATCATCACCTCACGGCTCTTAAATTCAATCCCTCTGCTAATGAACGCTAGCACACCATAGGCCTTCTTCACAGCTCTATCCACTTGAGTGGCAACTTTCAAAGAACAATGAACATAGACCCCAAGATCTCTCTGCTCCTCCACATTGCCAAGAACCCTACCATTAACCCTGTATTCCGCATTCAGATTTGTCCTTCCAAAATGGACAACCTCACACTTGTCAGGGTTAAACTCCATCTGCCACTTCTCAGCCCAGCTCTGCATTCTATCTATGTCTCTTTGAAGCCGACAACAGCCCTCCTCACTATCCACAACTCCACCAATCTTCGTATCATCTGCAAATTTACTGACCCACCCTTCAACTCCCTCATCCAAGTCGTTAATGAAAATCACAAACAGCAGAGGACCCAGAACTGATCCCTGCGGTACGCCACTGATAACTGGGCTCCAGGCTGAATATTTGCCATCCACCACAACTCTCTGTCTTCTATCGGTTAGCCAGTTTGTTATCCAACTGGCCAAATTTCCCACTATCCCATGCCTCCTTACTTTCTGCATAAGCCTACCATGGGGAACCTTATCAAATGCCTTACTAAAATCCATGTACACTACATCCACTGCTTTACCTTCATCCACATGCTTGGTCACCTCCTCAAGAATTCAATAAGACTTGTAAGGCAAGACCTACCCCTCACAAATCCGTGCTGACTATCCCTAATCAAGCAATGCCTTTCCAGATGCTCAGAAATCCTATCCCTCAGTACCCTTTCCATTACTTTGCCTACCACCGAAGTAAGACTAACTGGCCTGTAATTCCCAGGGTTATCCCTATTCCCTTTTTTGAACAGGGGCACGACATTCGCCACTCTCCAATCCTCTGGTACCACCCCTGTTGACAGCGAGGACGAAAAGATCATTGCCAACGGCTCTGCAATTTCATTTCTTGCTTCCCATAGAATCCTTGGATATATCCCGTCAGGCCCGGGGGACTTGTCTATCCTCAAGTTTTTTCAAAACGCGCAACACATCTTCCTTCCTGACAAGTATCTCCTCAAGCTTATCAGTCTGCTTCACGCTGTCCTCTCCAACAATATGGCCCCTCTCATTTGTAAATACTGAAGAAAAATACTTGTTCAAGACCTCTCCTATCTCTTCAGACTCAATACACAATCTCCCGCTACTGTCCTTAATCGGACCTACTCTCACTCTAGTCATTCTCATATTTCTCACGTATGTGTAAAAGGCCTTGGGGTTTTCCTTGATCCTACCCGCCAAAGATTTTTCATGCCCTCTCTTAGCTCTCCTAATCCCTTTCTTCAGTTCCCTCCTGGCTATCTTGTATCCCTCCAGCGCCCTGTCTGAACCTTGTTAGGATCAGGTCTCACCCATGAACACATTATGGAATACAGGATTAGTTTAAGCAAATTACTGGAACGTGGACAAGCACATCAGGAAGGTACATCTACATCAGGGGTGGGCAAACTTTTCCGTGCAAGGGCCACATTCAGAAATTCACAATTTTAAAGGGCCGCATAGTATATTAAGTAAAATAATTACTTCACCTTGTATTGAACCAAGCCCTTTTTGAAGTTACTGAATCTACTTCCACCTCACTTTCAGGCAGAACATTCCAGATCACAACAACTGGCTGTACAAGGAACGTCCTTCTCATCAGCCCTGGGTCGTCGGAGCAATGGAACAGGAAGAGGCCATTCAGCCCCTCGCACCTGAACCGCCATTCAACGTGATCACGGCTGATGTGTGACCTAAGTTCGTATAACTCCCCAAAATACTTTGGGATGTCCTGAGGGCGTGAATGACGGTCTCTCTCTAGGCTGCACTGGGAGAATGGTCATCTACCAGCGGAAGTCCATGGACATCAAAGTTAGATGATTCCAACTTCCCAAAAATTTTTAATTTTTTTTTTAATTTTTAATTATTTTTTTAAGGTTAATGGGGGGGGGGGGTTGGTGGGTTACTGGTATAGGGTGGATACGTTGACTTGAGTAGGGTGATCATTGCTCGGCACAACGTCGAGGGCCGAAGGGCCTGTTCTGTGCTGTACTGTTCTATGTTCTATATGAGGCGCCCAGAATCATAACCGGGTGAAGTAATTATTTTACTTAATATACTATGCGGCCCTTTAAAATTGAGAATTTCTGAATGTGGCCCTTGCACGGAAAAGTTTGCCCACCCCTGATGTAGATGTACCTTCCTGATGTGCTTGTCCACGTTCCAGTAATTTGCTTAAACTAATCCTGTATTCCATAATGTGTTCATGGGTGAGACCTGATCCTAATCTCCTCCCAGAAAATAAACAAGCCTTAAAATAGCGCAGAATATGTTGTGCTAATGGGAATTTTTAAAAAGACAGAAACCGGCTGTTCCAGGGAAAATAGGTTTCTATCCTGTTTGTTAGTCTGCGCAGGAGCAGCGTGGAACACTTCAACATTCTCCTTTGCACTGCTGTCTCCATGTTTCACGATGCCTGCTTCTACAGGCACGTCAACGGGCAGGATAAGAGGTGACAGCCAATCAGACGCCCGTTTTGCTCCTGCACCAGCAAAGATATTTGGGCAAGGTGCAAAAAACCAGCAACTGATTTGCTTTCCGCCCAACAACAGAAGTTGGGATGAGACAACAGCAACAATAAATTGCATTTTCCTTTAATGTTGTAACCCCCCCCCCCCCGGAGGCATTTCACAGTCTAAACAATCTGACACCGAGCCACATAAGGAGATATGGGGACATATGGCCGAAGTTAAGCTTTAAGGTGCATCTGGGACTGGGCGGAGTGGAGTTGGAGGACCACAGGGAAGTTTTCAGGGAAGTTTTCAGTGGCAATTGCAAAGTGTCGGATCTTGGCAGCTGAAGGCAGGAACACCAATGTTGAGGATGGCTGGGGTGCCGGTATTGAAGATGTCCAACTCTCTCAGGGGATTTTGAAACTAGAAACGAGAGATAGGGAGGGTGAGGCCAAAGAAGATTTTAATAATCGAGGAGTTGCCACTTCTATAAGTTCTATAATGGAGCCTTCAGATTGTGAGGGTAAAGGTCAGCCCCACCAACGAACAGATTTTTTTTTTTTTTAGTTCAATTCTTGAAGGATTTGAACTCCCAATGTTTTGGGTTCCCGGTCAGCACTGCGACCTCGGCAATGATTGTTACCAAATCCTACCGACAGCCCATCTCACCGCGGCACCCAGAGTAAAGGTAAAGTCACCGTAGTCCCAGATGACCACAGGCTGCTTTCCCCTTTGAGGGGAGGGGAGAGCTGACTGGTGGTGATTTAACCTGAGGATCACCCACACCTCAGGCAGGGGCAAGGTTGAGAAGACGGGGCCTACATGGTGCGGTGAATGCAACTCACGCTGCTGGCCTTGCTCTGCATCACAAACCAGCTGCCCAGCCAACTGAGAAGAGAGAATACCGCCGCCAGCAAACGGCACGCCGCCACGAAACACCCGGCGAGGGAAGCGGAGAATCCCGCCCAAGGAATAACTCATTCCACTGCCAGGAGGGTTGGTAACCACACGACACAGATTCAGAATCATTGGTAAAAGAACCGGAGAGGAACAGGAGGAGAGTTTTGTTCATAGAATTCATAGAATTTACAGTGCAGAAGAAAGCCATTCGGCCCATCGGTCTGCACCGGCCCTTGGAAAGACCACCTCACTTTTTTTTAAATAAATTTAGAGTACCCAATAATTTTTTCCAATTAAGGGGCAATTTAACGTGGCCAATCCACCCATCCTGCACATCTTTTGGATTGTGGGGTTGAAACCCACGCAGACACGGGGAGAATGTGCAAACTCCACACGGACAGTTACCCAGAGCCGGGGTTCGAACCCAGGTCCTCAGCGCCCTAGGCAGCAATGCTAACCACTGTGCCACCGTGCTGCCCAAGACCACCCCACTTAAGCCCACCCCTCCACCCTATCCCCGTAACCCAGTAACCCCACCTACCCTTTTTTTGTGGACACTAAGGGGCAATTTATCATGGCCAATCCACTTAACCAGCACGTCTTTGGACTGTGGGAGGAAACCGGAGCACCCGGAGGAAACCCAGGTAGACACGGTGAGAATGTGCAGACTCCACGCAGACAGTGACCCAAGCCGGGAATCGAACCTGGAACCCTGGAGCTGTGAAGCAACAGTGCTAATCACTGTGCTACCGCGCTGCCCACCAGGCAGCAGGTCGCCACGATCGGGAATGCGCTGCTTAAGAGAGGTGGAAGCAGGTTCAACATAACTATTAAAAAGGGCATCGGACATGCACATGAAAAGGGAATAAGTAGCAGGATGAAAGAGAAAGAGGGAGAGAGTGCAGCTAATTAGATAGCTCGTTCAAAGAGCTGCCACAGGCACAATGGGCCGAGTGGCCTAGCACTGTGGTGTATTGTTCTATATACAAAGACAGCTCCAGCTTAAAGCGTGCAGTTTGAGAGCTGCCAGCACTGCTCCCGATTGCTACATGGAATGATGTCACGCTGGTTTGAAAGAGAGCTCAGGGAGATAGACAAAACCTGCAAATACTTGGAATTCACAGTGTTTGTTGACTTGACCCAAGCGCTGGATCCCTTAAAGGAGCAGAATGTTCCGCCCACATTCTTATTTTCCTGCCTTTTGCTGTTTCCTCGTGGAATCCTTCAATCCTGCTCCGACATTCCGGGATGAATGCCAGTCACAGCAGCCCGAGAGCGTGAAACAAAAGTCGTGCCTCTACTTTTGACTCTGGCAGCCTGTCGGAGGAACTCACTGGGTACAGAGTGTTTCTTCCGTCACCACAGCAAATGAGACGTCGGATCCAAAAACCCGGGAAAGTATTCCCCCGCATTCCAACATTACTAAATTGAGTAAACAGGCGTGACATTTTCTGCATCTGGAGCACTGAGGAGGTTCTTTACAAACTCTCCGGATGCTCAAAATACAAAATAAAAGCTAAGCTGGTCAGGCAACATCTGTGGACGGGGGAGAAACGGAGTCCGGAATTCCCCCCCCCCCCCCCCCCCCCCCCCCCCCCCTCCCCCCCTTCCCGGCCCGGTGGGATATTCATTGCCAATGGCCCAATCACATCAGAACAAAACAGCACCTGACAAGAAGTGATCAACACGAGAAACTGGCTCCTTTTCTCTCTCTCTCTCTCTCTCCGCACAGGTGCTGCCGGACCTGCGGAGCAGCTACAGCGTTTCCCGTTCTTTATTTCACCCCTGGTGTTTGTCCAGAGTGACGGAGGAGCAACTGAACTTTGTCACCTTCCATCGCCATCAGTATTGCGCCCTGCCATTGAGAGTTGCTTTTAAGAAGCGCCTCGTTCTGCCTCCTGACCTCATTTCCAGGCGGGAAAGTCATCAAAGGATTGTGCGGGGCAAATGGTGCTGAGGTGCAACATCAGGCATGATCTAGCTGAATGGTGGAGCATGCTCGAGGGGCCGAATGGCCGACTGCTGCTCCTATATTCCTGTGCAGTTAATATTAATGGTCATACCACATCTTGTCCGGCACCGTTCAGGTTCAGGGGTTAATAACTGAGGGTCTCGTTCACACACAGAGTGGTGAGGGTGTCACATTCACTTCCACAGTTAACGGCTGAGACAGATTCAACAATAACTAGCAAGGGGGAACGTCAAGGTCTAGATGGACGGATGCAGGAAAAAGGATTGCGAGAGATGAAGGTCAAATGGGAATAGAACTGATTGTTTGTGTAGAGGTTAAGTGCCATCATAGACTTGTTGGGCTGGAATAATTTTCCTGTTGTATTCCAGGGCTGAACCCTGACAGAGGTCACAGTCCATCCGGTGGACCTAGATGTATGGGATCAGGCAACTCAGGAACAGGAGTAGGTCATTTAGTCCCTCAAGCCTATTCCGCCATTCAATCAAATCCTGACGGATGTATGACCTAATTCCATGTACCCGCCTTTGCTCTGTATCCCTTCCCAACAGAACCGAACCAGATACAGGATCCTTCATTATTCCAATGCACTCTCGTTCATGCTCTCCAATAACTTGAACTTATAATTCTGCTCCCCATATCCTAACTCACACCAAGTTCCATTCGCCCATCGCCCACTATGCTCATTGACCTAATGTGTCTAGGGCCTTGCACCTCCCTTTGCCCAGAACCCCCTCCGGTCCCACAACCCTCCCAAGCTGGATGCTTTCCTCCCATCCTGGCCTCTCAATGCAGCCACGATTTCATCACTGCTCTCCTGGTGGCCGTGTCCTCGGCTGCTCCAAGGCCCAAGGCCTGGATCTACCTCCCTGAATCTCTCCACCTTTCTTAAGGTGCTGCCTAGAACCTGTCTCTTCATTCACCTGTCCCCCACATCTCCTTATATGGCCCTGCATCAGTGTTCAATAACTGCCCCTGTGTGTGGCACTTTGGACTGTCTAAAGGTGCTAGAGAAATACAAGTTGTTGTTGTCAGAGGCAGCTCTGCAATATAAGTGGGGGGGGGCCACATGGACTCGTCATTGTTTGAATTTGTTGCTCTGTCTCTGTATAATTCCACAAGTGTGGCGATTATAGCTGGATGCACCGTGTGTGTGTGTGTGTGTGTGGTCCCACTCATTGGGGGCTGAAGGGTGAGATTTATATTCCCTCAGGTTATACACTCTTGTGACTGGCGGACGTGAGCTCAGATTTGAAGCTGTAACCTTTCCCAGTCGAGGCGGCAAGATGACTTGTTCAGTATAATGCAGGGCCTGTAAAGGGGATGGAAACAAATGGGGTTTGCAACTTCAGGGATCTACATCAGAAGAGAAAGACAACCCTTTGAACTGTGCTGCGTGTCGGGTGGCACCATCGATCGGCCTGGGGGGGGACAGAGGTCTCAGCGTCTCATCCTTTACCGTGACAGGCGCTGCTGACTCATTAGGAGGGAAAACAAACACTGAAAGCAGCTCTCCACGACAGCAGTCAGCGTGACCTTTGCAGCTGGCTCGGGGTGATGAAGGGAATAAATATTTTGGTGAGGGGGTTGAAATGATGGTGGCTCTGTCTTCCTCTGCTCACGGCCCTGACCCTGATGCCGTATCGCGCTGACCCCTGGATCCTTCCATCGCCGCTATACTCCAGGACCAAAAACAGTCCCATAAATGTCAGAGTTGTGATATCTTCCCCCGGAGGAGTGCTTCCCAAAGCACCATTCGCAAAGACGCTGCACTGCTCCATCCCATTTTCCCTGTCAAATCCTCATTCTGAAAAGCTCCATTTGTTCATCGCTGTGTTTGAAGTGGAGCAGTCCTAACTTGTCCAACCTCGCCTCTTAACAGACGTCCTTCAATCCGTCTCCGAACACTTTCTAAGGCCGTTACATCCAACCCAGCCCAACTCTGCATAAAGACAGCCTCGTCAGGGGCAGCACGATGGCGCAGTGGTAGCACTGCTGTCTCACGGCGCCGAGGTCGCAGGTTCGATCCCGGCTCTGGGTCACTGTCCGTGTGGAATTTGCACATTCTCCCCGCGTTTGCATGGGTTTCGCCCCCACATCCCAAAGATATGCAGGGTAGGTGGATTGTCCACACTAAATTGCCCCTTAATTGGAAAAAATGAATCGGGAGGGAATTTTAAAAACGACAGCCTCGTCAGGGGCAGCGATATAAGGTAACCAACACCCTCTCCCTCCCTCCCTGTGACAATGGAGGTAATTTAAATCGTCTAGAGTCGAGTGGATTTTTGCTGGGTGTCTTCTGACGAAACCTGTCATCTTCTGCCTGGTCAAAAGCCTTGCAGACAATTAAGAACTGCTCGCCACGTCTGAAACCACCATTCATCATCCCTGACCATGAACAAGCTCCCGATGCACACGCCATGTCCACCAGGAAGTGACCGGGTCGCTTCAGTCAAAACATTCCGATTCGCTTGATTTTCCGAGGCCGAAATAATTCATCTGTCGGGCGCGCGCACCCGGCAGGCCCGGGAGGGCAAATCCAGTCCGTGGTCAGTCCCAGGATTCCTGCTGGCTGGCCAGTTAGTGGGCAGCCGTCGTGAAACCGGCTCCGGGAAAGGCTCCGTGCTGCCGGGTGGGCGGGAAGCGGGTGGACCCTGAGAAAAGGGAGGCTGCGGCCTGGTGCTGCCTCGGGGGGAGAGCCGCTGCGGAATTGCCCAACGGAGCTGCAGACATATAAACAATGAACTGCAATCGAAAAACTATACGATGCACCGTCAATTGGACTCGAGTCGTAGAGAGAATCCAAATAACAGGCTTTAATAAGCTAGATGTGTGCCCGGCAGTGGTCGTACAGAGAAAGGCCGACTGCCAGCCGGTACCAACTCTTATACCCTGCCTTGTAGGCGGAGCTACCAACCTCTCGGCCAATCGGCAGGGAGTCACATGACTAGCCACAGCCAATTGGCTGAGAGGCACATGACTTGCCTGGGCCAATGGGCAGCGAGTCTGCTGTACCAATGGCAGCTTGGTTTTAAGGTAATATGATCTCCCTAGTCATACTACCACACTATACAAAGTTGAAACACAAACCTCAGTCCCCAGCCACCTTTTAAAATTTTATTTCAGCCCAGGCAGCTCATCCCGGCCTGAGCTGGATCCAGGTTGCAGCTCAACGTAAAGGCCGCCTGGCCACTCAACCCGCCCGCCAACCGCAAATTTTGTGCAAGTGCGCGAAGACATTGGGACGCGTGTCGGGCATCTTCTCCCGGGATTTCACGCACTTCTGGGCCAGAGGCGCACCCACCCAAGCAATTAAAGTTTCTGGCCCAGGATCTTCCAAAGGGGAGTCGGTGGGGTTTGGTGCCTCCAGCTGTAAATCATGAGATTTGCCGTTCTACTAATCCAGTCTCTGGTCATTCCAAGACCATTTGGGAGGGGATTTAGATTCCGACATAAGAAAATGGCCCTTTGGGTACAGTACCACAGAGACGGCTAACACCACTAGCCATGTACCGCAGCGAGTGGGAATATTGGCCGTGGGGTGGAGAGGAAATGATGCAGAGAGAGGATTGAATTTCCATCACAACGCATCTCGAAAAATAATCACACTTCACTTCGGGTGAATTACCTTGAAGTGGAATCTGTTTTTACATGTGTAAATGTACTGCAGCCATTTTGCCCAAGTTTCCATAATAGCGATTTTAATATAACAGTTAATATGCTCTTAATTAAAAAGAAAGCGGGCGGGATTCTCCGTAGACGGGACCCTCCGCGGGATCTTCCGCTTTGCCGCCAGTGCACTCACGCCTGTGGATTTGCTGATGGCGTGGGAGTGCCCACAAAGGGAAACCCCATTGGCCGACTGCCGGGGCGGAGGATTCCGCAGCTGGCAAGGGTGCGTCACAGCGGGAAACGGGTGCGAAGGGACAGAGAATCCTTCCCGAATTCAAGATGCCCGAGAAGCTTTAATGAAGAACCAATGGAGTGCGGTGGGAGACACAGAAGCCAAATTGCACACAGCAAGATTCCACAAGCAGCAATTAAATCAATTACCACACGAGCATAAGCAATAGGTTAAGGAATAGGATATGCAGTCCTTCGAGCCAGCCCCGCCATTTATTAAGATCACGGTTGAGCTGACATTCACTCAGGGCGAAATCAAATGGCTACGCTGCGGCCAAAAGGCAGCTCACCACGGCGCAGTGTGGCAGATAGAAGCCAGGAGGCAATGCTCCCGGGATCTACCCAGCTCGCAACGCTTCGTGAGATCCAACGCGAGGGGCTGGGGGGTGGGGCATAGTGCCTTCGGACTGGTGGGGTTTGGAGAGCTTGGAGATCGGGACGCCATTTAAAAATAGGGGCCCGATATCTCGCTACACTGAAGTTCCGGTGAGAGGCGCTCCGCACCGTAAAAAACGGGGCTGTGTGGAGCCTTGGCCACGCGCTCACTGCTGAGGCCCCGTATACAACGCAAGTCGCATTGTACAGCCATGTGTTTCCCGACGCTATGGGACATGGTTCCCAATTAGTTGAATCGAGCCCTCGATCCATTTTCCTGCCTACGCTCCATAACCCTTCATTCTCCTGCTGATTAAAAACCTCTCGGACTCAGCCTTGAAAATGTTCAAGTCCGCGGCCTCCACAGCTTCCGGGGGTAAAGAATTCTGAAGATCCGCCACTCCTTTGGAGAAGAAAGTCATCCTCAAATCTGTCTCAAATGACCATACCCCTTATCCTGTGGCTGTGCCCTCTGGTCCTGCATTCTCCTGTGAGTGGAAACATCCTCCCAACATTTACCCGGTCTAAGCCCCTATTTGAAGTTCACATTGATTGAAGGACAGTGTTGGTCAGAACACAGGCGAGGTTATCCCCTCTGCTCTTCGAAATAGGTGGGGGAGGGGCGGTATTCTCTAACCCCGGGCCGGACCGGAGAATCGCCCGGGGTGGGGGGGGGGGGGGGGGGCACCCGATTCATGCAACGCCGCCCCGACGCCTGTCTGCCATTGCCCCCCCCCCCCCCCCCCCCCCCCCCCCCCCCGTGATTCTCTGTGCGGGATCGGCCGCCGAGTTAGGTGGAGTCCCGCCGGCGCCGTTCACATGTGGTCCTACTCGGCCGGACCTCTGCGTCCATCCTGCGGGGGCGGCCTGGTGGGAGGGAGGGGAGGATCCGATTCTAGGAGGGGAGGGGGGGCCTCCACCGTGGCCTGGCCCACAATCGGGCCTACCGATCGGCGGGCCGGCTTCTCCTGGTGAAGGCCTGTATTACTCTGCGCCGGACCCCCTGTAGCTCTACGCCATGTTGCGTCGGGGCCGGCGCGGAGAAGGAAACTAGCGCATGCGCGAGTTCACGCCGGCCACAGCGCGCGTGCGCAGACCCACGGCGCCCGTGTGACGTCGGTATCGGCAGCTGGAGCTGCGTGAGTCACTCCAGTGCCGTACTGGCCCCCTGGAGGGCTGAGGATCACAGATCCTGGAGGTCTGTTGACGCCATCGTAAAACGCGACGGCGTTTACGACGGCGTCAACACTTGGCCTCAGGATCAGAGAATCCCGCCTGGGATCTTTTGCATCGAGTGTTTGGCATCAGCCTCGATTACATGTTCAAGTAGCCACAAGTGAAAAGATCTATGGAAAAAGCTGCTTTGCTGCATTCAAGATCATTTCACACTTTACTGAGCGAAACATTCACTCCAGAAGACTGAATCAAATATTTGCTTTGAGTTGAAAGGTTGTTTTGAAATAAACGTATACAAACCACATTGCCCAACATGCGGTTCATTAGACGATGAGAAAGGACTGCGACCCCTCACTGTCCATGTAAATTAGAGGAAAATAAACTACACAAGAGATGTCAAAATGTGCCCAATTCATTCCAGTGAAACAAAATCATTCTTGTGTTTAATTAAGCATTTCTCCGAGGTTGCCAAGAGTCTGGATTTGCAACACCACATTCCCGGGCTGCATTCCGGAAGGAATGGGAAAATAAGGAGGTCACTGTTTCACAGAGAGGTGGGGGCAGGAGTACAGGGAAGAGTCGCTGGAATGACTCAGAACGTGACGGTCTTCATGTGAGGATTTGCTTGGCCAGCTGTGAACAGCTATTCAGTGGCACGCTACGCACATCACACTTGAGCAAACATATGATTCAAGCTATTCGAGAGGCTCAGCGACACATTCGGAGAGAGGACAAAAGCCCATTCCTTGCTTAAACACCGTGCGTCAATTGTGGAGTCAACCTTTAAACAGGATGGTAAGATGAGGGTCGAGGGTGGGGGAGGTGGGGAGGGGGAGGAGGGGGAGATGATCCCGTGTTTGTTCAGGTGTCACTTCCAATGGAGAGCACATTCTTTCACCACCACACGCTTGGAATGGATCTTGTCTGGGAAATATTTTGGTAATCTTCTCACTGATAGACTAGGCTGTGGTTACAGAGTACTCGGCTGCCATTCATCCATGCTGATTAAAAGGTCGAAGTACAAGTTAAGAAAGTGTCATTTTCTCCACTTTGGAGTCACCGCTATTTTGAACGTTCCTGCACTCTGAATTCTAAAGAAGTGGAAAGGTGGCCTCGTGTACAATTTGGAGCTCACAATCAGGCCATTCGGCCCAACTATTCCCTGCCAGTGTTTCTGATCTGTACACATCCTCCTCCCAACACTATTCATCTCAAGGACCCCTTCCCTAGGGGTCTGATTGCGGGGAAAGGTCAAAACTGTCCGGTTAAGTGGAGTGAGTGGCAATTGACACTGCAGGGCTTCCATAGAAAGGGGCGAGGCAGGGGACTCTTTACGTCTGTCCAGCTGGCCGGCCAGACACCTGAAAATGAAATGAAATGAAAATCGCTTGTTGTCACGAGTAGGCTTCAATGAAGTTACTGTGAAAAGCCCCTAGTCGCCACATTCCGGCGCCTGTCCGGGGAGGCTGGTACGGGAATCGAACCGTGCTGCTGGCCTGCTTGGTCTGCTTTAAAAGCCAGCGATTTAGCCCAGTGAGCTAAACCAGCCCCTAAGAGTGCTTGGCAGCGAGACATGTTTGTCACCATCAGCTCCTCTGCACCTTATGGTTCAAAGCTGTATGTTCAACACTGGAAGGTAGGGATTGGAATCGGCCATTCAGCCCCATGAGACTGTTCCTCCGCTGTGAGCCCTCCACCTTCTCCCGCCGGATCAGTGAGCCTTTCTGAAATACCGATGCTCTGAACTAGCGACCTGACTAAGCTGAAGTCCAATTTTCCATCTCTGAATTAGAGTTTGGTGTTGTTTGCCTCCTGTCTTGAATATCTACGTTACGCTCGCCTGTCTGAAGACAGGTCTGACCTACGATGCCATGTTCTCCATCACTGGTAGGGCAAGGAGGCAGGTGCTGACTCCCTCCGAGCCGGAATGGGGGTCGAGTTGCCATGGTAACACCCGGATTCACGTGCATGCTGCAAGCGGTGGGTGGTGGTGACAGACATTTCTATCCATCGCACGGCGTATCAGGAATCTCTCCCATTCTTACTACCCGGACATGACGGTGTGTCAGAAGCTTAACAAGCTGATCCTCGACCTGTTTGGCCGCCGCCGCAAAGATACCTCGCTGGGCATCAGGTTCTGGGCCGGGACCCGAACCGGGGGCCTCTGGCCACAGAGACAGGGACGCGACCCACTCCGCCACAGGGCCTCCCTAGTTCAATATACCGGGCAAAACAAACTATCTGCTGCTCAGAACGGGAATCAGAGCTGTAACCCTATCGAGGGAAAATCCAGCCAACTGCCCATTAAACCATCAGCTTGGACAAGTACGTCTGTCACTCGCAGTCAATAAACGTGAGGAAGGAATAGAAGGTTCCGTCGGCAGGCCTCCTGAATGGCATCGCCACCCGGGCAGTAGCGGCTGCTAATAATACCAGCGGTGGCAGGGCAAGGTCCTGAAGTGGGCATTTAAAAGCCTCAGTTGGCATCGGGGCGGGATGGCCGTTCATGTATGGGTCTTCCTGCCACGGATTTAACCGCGAAGGAGGGGTAAAGCAGCGGGACTTTCATCCGTCACCGCGAGCTGGTGAAGTGCTGCCCCTGGCGCCAAACCCACCACGAGGGCGCCAAACCCACCATCTGTCCTTTCAGGCGGATGCTCTCGATCCTCCTCCACCAGTGAAAAGCGGGCCAGTTCTCTCCAATACTGGTTTAGCTCACTGGGCTAAATCGCTGGCTTTTAAAGCAGACCAAGCAGGCCAGCAGCACGGTTCGATTCCCGTACCAGCCTCCCCGGACAGGCGCCGGAATGTGGCGACTAGGGGCTTTTCACAGTAACTTCATTGAAGCCTACTCGTGACAATAAGCAATTTCCATTTCATTTTCATTTCATTTCTCCTCTGATTTTGGCATCCCGTATACCTCTCCCCCCCCCCCCCCCCCCCCCCCCACAACAACCCCCATTCTGGCCCCACTCTCCCCACATCCCAAACTTGTTCGCCAAGGTTTTAGTCATCTTGTTCCTTCTCCAGGGCATATCTGCCTAAACCTTTCTTCTTCGGCATTTCTGTCTCTCCTTCCACCTCCTAGCAACCCCCACCCCGCGACCTCACGCCCGCCATCACTCACTCGCCTGTGGCCTGGGGAACCAGCGAGGGGTACGGGTGGATGTGGTCCCTGTGGCAGCCGTCACCACATCCCCAGTGGTGCTGACGGAGCTGCCGGCTTCGAACTGGCCAACATCTCTCAGTGGGCAGGCTTTCCACCCCCCCCCCCCCCCCGAGTCCTTCATTCCAGGTGACGTTCTGCTGCTGGCCCATCCAGTACCTGGGTGCCACATGAGGGCGGAAGGGTGGCGCAGTGGTTAGCACTGCTGACTCACAGCGCAAGGGACCCGGGTTCGATTCCGGCCTTGGGTGACTGGGCGGAGTTTGTACGTCCTCCCCGTGTCTGCGTGGGATTCCGCCGGATGCTCCGGTTTCCTCCCGCGGTTCAAGGATGTGCAGGTTAGGTGGGGTTATGGGGATAAGGCGAGGGAGAGTTCTTGCAGAGAGTCAGTGCAGACATCGATGGGCCAAATGGCCTCCTTCTGCACTGTAGGAATTCCATGACCGGGCAGGCCTTCCGGCACAGAGGCAACGCGGGTTCTCGCTGGCCCTCCAGTTGGTGGGAGATGTGAACAAAGTCACCTTCATTAAACACTGCCCCGTGAGAGATAAAGACCCACTCCAGAGGCCTATTATCCTGGCTGATACTTCAATGATGCACTGAGGGAGTACCTCACTGTTGGCTTTACCCTATATCTAACTGCACAGCATCCACTCGAGGAACCCCAGTTACCCACACGTACTTGGTGCAAAGTAATGAAGAATGTGCCGACTCCCTGCAGTGGCATTGTTCCAATGTCTAACCATTGATTTCAACAAATTCTGACATTGAGTTTTCAATGTTCCATCTCTGCTAATTAATCACGTTTTACCACGTCATTCACAAAGCATATTTCCCCAATAATTCTGACAGAGAAATATTGGCTGAGATTCTCCCTTCCGGGGGCTATGTCCCCACTCAGGCGGGAAAACCGGCGCCCACGACTCCAGCGTCAACGGGCCCCCAAGGTGAGGAACTCTCACCTGTCTCGGGGGCTAGGTGGACACTGGTGGGGTTGGCGCCACTCCAGCGAGTTTGCGCATGCGCGGAACGGCCGTCGTTTTTTGGCGCATGCGTAGGGGGTTCTCTTCTTCACGCCGGCCATGGCGGATCCCTACGGTGCCGGCGCGATAGGAAGAAGTGCCCCCACGGAACAGGCCCGCCCGCAGATCAGTGGGCCCCGGTCGCGGGCCAGGCCACCGTGGGACTCCCCCTCCCCCACCCCACCCGGGGTCGGGTCGCCCCGCGCGCCCCCGAGGACCGCCCACGCCGACTTAGCTGGCCCATCCCGCCGTGTGGAACCATGCATAAACCACGCTGGCGGGACTGGCCAAAAACGGATGGCCGCTCGGCCCATCGGGGCCCAGAGAATCGCCCGGGGGCCGCTGCTAACGGCACCCGACCGGCGTGGCGTGAGTCCCACCCCAGCCCGAAAAACAGCGCCGCCCACCGTGGATTCTCCGACCCGGTGGGGGGTCGGAGAATCCTGCCCATTGTGTTTGAAATAAAAGCGTTCAGCTAAACACATTGCTGTTCCTACGGCAACTGCAGCAAGGCTCTGGATTGGACTTAAGGCTTTTAATGGGGATTGGTTAAATAGATCAGGTTAAATCCGAATTAAACCAGCCCACAATGGCCTAAGTTTGGCTTCATGCAGGGCAAAGTACGGGTTTAAACCATGAAAAGCGACACTGAGCTCTGAAACTTGGGTTGGGACCTTTCCCACTTTATGCTGAACATCAGTTGGATTAAATCAAGGCCGACACACTACACCCAAGTACATTAAACGCACGCCTCACATTAACTACACTGCCAAATGAAGCACTGTAATTATTAGCAGTGTTTACCGAACACACATGCTTCTCCTCCTTCGGGTTTGGCTGTAATTAAAAGGAAAACAAGTGATTTATGAGGTTTGCTGATATTGCAGTTTAAAGATGTAAACAGTCACTCCTTGACGGCTCAGCGCACCTACACATCATCACCACTGCCGTCAGCGAGGCAGAAAGACTTGCATTTATATTGCACCTCTCACAACCACTGCATGTCCCAAAGCACTTTAAAGACAATTAGGTGCACTCACTGTTGCAGTGTAGGAAGTGTGACTGCCAATTCGTGCACAGCAAGCTCCCAAGAACAGCAATCTGATCATGGCCAAATGATTCTCTACTTATGACCGTTGAGGAATAAACGCTGGCCAGGGAACTGGGCATTGCTCCTCTGCCCTTCTTATAAAAATAGTGCCATGGGATCTTTTCCATCCAATGGCAGGGACAGATAGAGCCTCGGTTTAAGGTCCCATTTAAAGGGCAGCATCACCAACAATGAAGCACTCCCTCAGTACTGCACTGGAATATCAGCCTTGATTTTTGTGCTCACATCCGGGAGTTGGACTTGACCTGGAACCTTCAAAATCCAATGGTGAGAGTGGAACCCACTGAGTCACGGCTCACTTTAAGAGGAATGGTCTGTCCCAGCATTGCTGCCATCTTACCCTGGCGCCTCCTGGTGCCCGGGTGAAGCCGTTTCCCAAATCTTGACTTCTGCTTCCTGGATTTGGATTTTGCACCAAACCCGATGCAAAAATGCCTATTCTCGGCATGACGGATCAGAGGAAAATAAGATCCAGGAGCAGCTGGAGGCCATTCTGTCCTTCAAGACTGATCAAAAAGATCAGGCTGAGTCTCAATCCTGGTTGCCCCCCCCCTCCCCCTCCTCCGCAAACCCTGGACTCCCTCCTCAATCAATAAACCTGGGGGGGGGGGGGGGGATTGAAAATATTAACTATCTTCTGAGAGAAGAAATTCTTCCTCATCTCCATCTCAAATGTTCTAGATCCCCCACAAAGAGAAACATTCCCTCAGCACCCGCCCTGTCAAGCAGCTAATGCTTTAACTTCCTCATTTTCGCAGCAGGAAGCACTTAGCTGCCTTTGATGTGGTATGGGGCTGTTAATCATAACAAGAGTTTTTATAAACTTTGTGGTTAACATCAAAGCAGGGTAATGGTGATAGATGCACTCAAGCATGAAGGAATCGATCAATGAACAATCCACAAGCAACTGTCACTGGAGTAATAAAAGTGTCAATCACTGGTTAATGCAATGCATTGCTGTGTGAAATTGAATGGAAGATTTGCATTTCAAAGGCTGTCAAAGGGACCTCAAGCCCTTTGAAGTGTACTGGGCTTTGGAGGAAGCCTCTGACACTTGTAACAGCGGCTGCTTTGAACACCTCTGTCTGAGGCAACGGATGTTAGGGAAGGGTCAGTGAAAATGTAATGATCTTTCAACCTAATGCCTGGACCGTTCTCCAGCATTCAGATAGGGGTCTCTGTTTAGGGGGGGGGGGAGTCTCAGTTGGAGGGTTCTCTGTTGGGGGGAGTCTCAGTTTGGGGGGTCTCTGGTGGAGGGGGGTCTGACGGCTTGGCAGGATTTGCATTTTGGGAGAGGGTGGCTCTGATGGCTTCGAGTGCCGGGAAATATGTGGCTAAACGCACTTGCTAGGGGCGTTTGTTCCCTTCTGGGAAGATTGCACCATTTGAGTTAGAACGGAATAAAGAGATATGTTGACAGCCCTGGGAGGAGCCATTTATCTGGCATAAACATTGCCATGCACCAAATGACCTCTTTCTGTGCTACAAACGCCATGAAATGGAGTGAAATGCCTGACCTTACCTGTAAATCTTCATGTTGGCTTTATGCTCTCCTGGGAAGCCCAGCATTCCACACACCACTCTGCTGTCATTGAGATTCCAGCCCGCATCACAGATCTGTTTCCACTTCCCCTGGTACTTCACTTCCACCACTCCTTCCGTGACTGGGTTGCGTCTCCTGGCGGAGGCTAAAAGCGGCCGAATGCGGACTTTTTCCACCTTGTTCCCACCCTGGTGACAGAAAGAAGACAGCCGGAATTATAAATGGTGTGCGAGCCCTGGATCGCATTAAAATAGTGGAGCGCCGGCGTGTGAGGCACTGCGTGCTTTTAATCGAGCAACATGGTCAGCAGCTCTCCGCTCCGGTTGTCCGATATAAATATCCTGGTTATATAATCAGCGTAATATCTTCCACAGACACAGAGCGGGTGACAGAACACATGGGGCTGGATTCTCTGGTCGCCGACGGCGAAATCGCATTTGGCGAACGGCCGGAGAATCACATTTCCCGACCAAATTGGGGGCTGTGTCGCTTTTGCGATGTTCCGCCCCGTCCAAAGCGCCGTACTCGCGCGACGTAGCGACGGCCTCAGGACATCGTCTGAGGCCCTCCCCCCCCCGACCGGCCCAGTTCCCGTCGGCGTGAGGGGATTTTATCAGAGGCTTGGTGCACTGTTGGGGCGGGGCGGGGTGGTCTTGGGTGCGCACTATTTGGTGGGCCGGGTCCGCGGGTAGCCTCCGCCATGAAGCCGGGCCGGGCCGCTGCCGCCGTGCCCTTGCATGGCCAGGGACCCGGCAATTCTCCGAGCCGTATCGGCAGCTAGAGCCGGATGCTTTATGTTGCCGACATGCTAGCCCCCGGCCAAACAGAGGATCGGTGGCTGTTTAGCGCCATTTTTTCGGGCACAAAACACCACCGTTCCCACGCCTGCATAGCCTCAAAATCGGAGAATCGGAAAGTGACCAGTGTGGCCTGAGACAGCGATCGCTTCAAGCTTTGTGCAAGCTGAGTCCAAAATAGATGAAAAAAGTGTAAGTAATAAAGAACAAATTGATGCAACAAGAGAAAATCAAAGACCCTCCGAATCCTGGGGCTGGTTTAGCACAGGGCTAAATAGCTGGCTTTTAAAGCAGACCAAGGCAGGCCAGCAGCACGGGTTCAATTCCCGTACCAGCCTCCCCGGACAGGCGCCGGAATGTGGCGACTAGCGGCCTTTCACAGTAACTTCATTCAAAGCCTTCTCGTGACAATAAGCAATTTTCATTTCATTTTCATCCTGTCAGCAATTAGCTTCGCACATGCGTGGTACAGCTGTTACCCAGCCTTACCGCTAATGATTTATGTATCGTGCTTTTTTAAAAAAAAAATGTAAATTAAAGGCCAGAGACTTTAAAGGTTTGCATCAGCACTACAATCAAATTGTTGCGAGAATCTCCATGGAAACGAGCAAATGGTGCACGAGGAATGCCCCCACCTTCCTGTGTCCCTGGTCACGTGTCAGCCTCTCAATACCTTTCAGCATTCCGAGGGATGGGAAACCGCACGGGCCCTCAGGAGCACCATTGAATCCCTCTCCAAACATAACACAAGGTCATATTTCTCATACATTAATCATTTACATCAAAGCCTTCTTTATGTTCTTTGATTCTGTTTTTTTGTTGTTGTTGAAGATAATGCTTTGAAGGGTCAGGCATGGAAATTTAGGATTCCCACCAAGGTGAAACAAAAAAGGAACAAAGTGGGGAGGTGAGAGAACTATCAATCAGCCGGCGCGGAGCGTGGCAGCATTTGAAAACCTGCGGATCGCCGGGGAAAGCGTTGATTGAGGCCTTCTGCACTCCTGACGTCCTGGAAAGATTTGGGCTAATGGAAGAGATGACTTGCCATTTAGGTTTTTGTTCCGCTCAATCATGAAGCTCCAGCTGAAGATTTCTTCATCGAATAAATATTTAAGCAGAGTTTTAAATGTTTATGCGTGATGAATATGGGTAATTCCTTTGAGATACATAGGGAGGTGGGTCAAGGGTCGCTCATTTGACGTCATTCAGAATACTGGAGCCTCAACAAATACTGGACTCAGTTCCTCTGACTTAGTGGTGTCAGGTTTGGAGGTGGGAGGGCTCTGCGTGTCAGGAGGAGCTGGGTTGGACCGCTCCCCAGTGCTTTGCCACCACTGGGGACTTTTCCAAGGGCAGGGACGGTCTTGGATCGACTGCCAGCCCCACAGAGGCGAGGTGTGCCAATTGTCACATTGTCAAGTACCCAATTAAGGGCAATTTTGTGAGGCCATTAGCATTTTGCTAGCCCCTCCCCAGGAACAATATCTCGGCCGGTGTCTCCGAGGCTCCGCGCCGAAATGCCGCTAGGCGTGAGGGCGGAGAATGCAGCCTCAGATCCGCTGATCGGACCCCGGGACGCGATTCTCTGCCGACCGGACAATTGCCGCCAGTCGCACATGCACGGTCGATGCAGCGCCGGTCGGGGGCCATTGAATGAGGCCCCCACGGCGATTCTCCCCGGTCGACAGGCCGAGTTCCTGCCGGCGTGGTTCACGTACTTCCACCCAGCGGGAGCTCAGCGTCGCAGCTGCGGTGCCCATCCTGATGGGGAGTGGGGGGGATCAGTCTCTGTGGGGGGGGGGTCTCCATGTCGGCCAGGCCCGCGATCGGGGGCTACCGATCGGCGGGCGCGATCTGGGGGGTGCCTACCTTCATCCGCGCTGGCCTGCTGTGTGGCTCTGCCATGTTGCATGGCCGGAGTGGAAGCAGCCACCGCGCGCATACGCGGACCAGCGGCCGGCCACCGGCGCATACGCGGACCAGCGGCCGGACACCGGCGCATACGCGGACCAGCGGCCGGCCACCGCGCGCATACGCGGACTAGCGGCCGGCCACCGGCGCATATGCGGACCCGCAGCGAGCAGTTCAGGGCCGCATACGGCAGCTGGAGCAGCGCGGTGCACTCCGGCACCATGCTGGCCCCCTGTGGGCTACAGAATCATTGGGCCAAGAGGCCCGTTGACGCCGGCATGAAATACTCGTCAACACTTAGCTGCCCTTTTACAGAATCCTAGCCCTGATCTTCTGGTTAGGCCGCTACAGCCTTCCGGTCTCAACATCAAATTCAACAACTTCAGATGATTAGCTCGACTCCACCTCGACCCCTTTGTTTTCATCCCATCTCATTTTTAAAATGAGGATAGGGTGGAGATGTGGGCTTAATTTTCAAATTAAGGCGCAATTTAGCGTGGCCAATCCACCCACCCTGCACATCTTTGGGTTGTGGGGGTGAAACCCACGCAGACACGGGGAGAATGTGCAAACTCCACACAGACAGTGACCCAGAGCCGGGATCAAACCTGGGACCTCGGCGCTGTGAGGTGGCAGTGCTAACCACTGCGCCACCGTGCTGCCCCGGCTCTTACCTTCTTGGTCAATCTCCCATGTGGGTTCTTGACAAAAGTCCATGTAGACTACATCAACTACACTGCCCTCATCTACACACCGAGTCACTTCCTCGAAAAATCCAATCAAATTTGTTGGACAAGATTCCCCCCCCCATGCTGACTATCTTTGATTAATCCTTGTGGAGATTAATTCTGTCCCTCAGAATTTTTTCCAAATAATTTCCCTACCACTGATGTTAGAGGTTTGAGGGATCTTACTGTGTGCATATTGGCAGCTTGCTTCCCACACGACAGCAGTGACTGACTTCGGGAGCATTTCATTGGCTGTAACACACTTTGAGATGTCCGGTGGATATTTCAGAATAAGCGTTTGAATCGTACAGAGTTCATGTGGGACTCAGCGCAGTACCATCCACACAGTGATTCAAGGGGGCACATGATCCAGACCTAGGGTCAGTGTGGTATTGAATAGAGCTGGTACAAACACAGGATCATCCGGCCCCTCCAGTCTGCTACGCCACCTGCCTACCACCCCCCCCCAAACCCCCTCCCGCCGGATAACCTATCACCCCCTTGCCAAGATCGAGATATGGAGATAGCTCCTTTCCTGTACCTTCAACTAAATGTATAGTAACAAATGGTTAACAAAGACTTGCTGTGAACATACAATGCCTATGAAGACTTTGTTAACAGATACATTCTTTAACCAACCCTTGTACCAGACATGAAAACATTGATGTAAATGTACGTCTTTCTTCTTTCTTCTTCTATTCCAACAGCTTGCAAGATGTTAAAGAACAGGCTCTGTTGCGGTGAAGAGGCCCTTCAATAGGTGGAGAGAAATCAATGGATATGGTTCGGGGTGGAGGGTGGGGGGAAACAAAGCCTGGATGTGTAATTAATAGATGCATTAACTAATATTTTAGCTCCGTATCTCTCTCCAAATACCCAGGCTCCACAAATAGATTATGGCTTGTTATTATCATACAGATGGATATCCTCCTTCTGAAACGCTGCAATATGAAACCGTCTTAAGAATCATTATGAAAGGTTCAGGAACGGAGATCAAGACAAGAGGACACAGCAGCTGTTTGCCAGCTGCATTTGAGCAGCACAGAGGCCCCCGTCAATCACTCTTCACCTTGTCCGGGGAGGATCAAAACAGCAGCTGTCACCATGGTAACAGGGCAGGAGTAACTATGAGCAAACATGGGGGCTCTATTCTCAAAGACGGGGGGGGGGGGGGCATCGGATGGCAGGCAGACTGTGAGTAGCGACCACCCTCTGCACTCCTGAAGGAACTGGTCCAATCAAGTGGTTTGGATGAGAAGCAAGGAACAAGGTACAAAGATCAAAGTACAAGGGACGGACAAGAACTCAAAAAGGAAACAGTTTGGAAACAAAGTTCCAGTCAGTACAAGCTGCCTTTCATTTAACTTCATTGAACCGGCACCTGTCTGGGGCTGGGGGCGAAGGTTTTAGTTCCAATGTTCATTTGGCTTCAACCCAACCCAGACTCAAGAAGGGTCCAAGAGAGTCTCAATTCAGTTTCAAACTGGTCATCGTAAATTGGGAGAGTCTCAATCACAAGGAAAAAAGGTTGCACTGTTGATTGAGGTGGAGCCTGGAAATACCGCCCTGCTGCATTGAAGATGAATCCTTAAGGCTGGACTTGAGGTATTACTATGAGGTAGTGTGGACAAAGAGGGGCTTCAACTTGCAGCCAGCCATTCTGTGCTAAAATTGGTGATTGAAGTCTCTGAGATCGCTGATAAGGTGAAGGGGGGGTTTGGGGAAGGGTGCGAGCTTGGGAAAGAGGGATGAAAGAATTGAAAATGAAAAATGAAATGAAACGAAAATCGCTTATTGTCACGAGTAGGCTTCAAATGAAGTTACTGTGAAAAGCCCCTAGTCGCCACATTCCGGTGCCTGTCCGGGGAGGCTGTTACGGGAATCGAACCGTGCTGCTGGCCTGCTTGGTCTGCTTTCAAAGCCAGCGACTTAGCCCTGTGCTAAACAGACTTAGCCCTGTGCTAAACAGACTTAGCCCCTGTGCTCAACAGAATCTGTTTGTTGGTAGCGTCAGATCGGAAAATAAAAGCAGCAAAGAGTAAGCAAAGCAAAATAAGGAGGAGAAATTTGTACATGAGAGACATTTACATGTCTGTGGCATCTTGCTATACCTCCGGACATCCCAAAGCAGTCTGCAGCAGTGGAAGACTTTACTGTGGTCGCAGCCATTTTACACACAGCCCAATCTGACAATCGGTCATATGGAGAATCTGTTTGTTGGTGGCGTGAGATCGGAAAATAAAAGCCCCAAAGAGTAAGCAAAGAAAAATAAGGAGGAGAAATTTGTACATGAGAGAAAGCTAGCTAGCAAAATAAAAACAGATAGAGTTTTGACAGGTAGTTAAAAAAAAGAATAAGTAAAGTGAATGCTGATCCTCCGGTGCAATTCTCCTGCCCAGATTCATCGGTTGCACGTGAAGTCTATGGACTATTGGCAGGCACGCCAAATCTCTCGTGGTGGAACCCAACCATGGACCGGGCTGGGAAATCCCAGTCAGTGAGTCTGGGGAATCAGGGAAATATAAGGAAGCGGTGGATGGAACTGAGCAGATATTTTGCGTCCGCCTTCGCTGTGGAAGACACGACTAACATCCCGTAATAATTGTAAATCAAGAGATGAACGGGAGGGAGGAACGCGAAACAATTGCAATCACCCAGGGGAAGGATACAGAGAAACTTGTTCCTTCTAAGGCTGACGGGCTCCCAGGTCGTGAGTAAGTTGTGCCTGGTGAGTCAGCAAAGGGAGACAGATAGGTTAAGTCAGCGAGGAAAAATGTAGCAGACGGGGTGGAATGTAGGACAATGTGAACGTTTCCACTTTGGCAGATAGAATTAAAATGCAGCATGTTAGGAACAGAGTGAATAGAAACACGAGAAGGTTATCCAACTAAATCATGGCTAATCTTCATGTCCATTTTATTGCATTATCCTCACTCACATCCTATGACATCTTTAACATCTAAAAATCTCTAGATCTCTGTGTGGTAGTCCACCATTGTTGTATTGTGTATACTGTATACGAGGGTATTACGGTAAGGCCCCTGTACTACAGGTACGGGGGTAGATCCCAGCCTGCTGGCTCCGCCCAGTAGGCAGGGTATAAATGTGTGTGCACACCGAGCTGCAGCCATTTCGCCAGCAGCTGCGGGAGGCTCAACATCCCTGCGTAATAAAGCCTTGATTACTCTCTACTCTCGTCTCGTCGTAATTGATAGTGCATCACTCTGTTTTGAACATAGTCAATGACTGATCCTCCCCATCCCTCTAAGGTGGAGAATTCCAAAGATCCACTGACCTCTGAGAGAAGAAATTCCTCCTCGTCCCAGTCCTAAACGGTTAATCCCTCATTCTGTGACTCTGCTCCCCTGGTTCTAGAGCCCCTCAAACTGGGGAAACATCATTTCTGCTTCTCCCCTGTCAGAATGTTCTCTGATTTAATGAGATCACCTCTCACTCTTCCACACACTGGAGAATAGAGGCCCAGTCTCCTCAATCTCTCTTCAGAAGATAATTCCATTTTACATAGGAACATACATAGAAAATAGAAGCAGGAGAAGGCCATTCGGCCCTTCGAGCATGCTCTACCATTCATTACAACCATGGCTGATCATCAAGTTCAATATCCTGATCCCGCCTTCCCCCCTATCCCTTGATCCCTTTAGCCCCAAGAGCCTATAGCTAATTCCTTCTTGAAATTACACAATGTTTTGGCCTCAACTACTTTCTGTGGTAGTGAATTCACAGATTCACCACTCTCTGGGTGAAGACATTTCTCCTCACCCTCAGACCTAAAAGGTTTACTCCTTATCCTCAAACTATGACCCCTAGTTATGGACTCCCCCACCATCGGGGCAGCACAGTAGCATTGTGGATAGCACAATTGTTTCACAGCTCTAGGGTCCCAGGTTCGATTCTGGCTTGGGTCACTGTTTGTGCGGAGTCTGCACATCCTCCCCGTGTGTGCGTGGGTTTCCTCCGGGTCCTCCGGTTTCCTCCCACAGTCCAAAGATGTGCAGGTTAGGTGGATTGGCCATGATAAATTGTCCTTGGTGTCCAAATTGCCCCTTAGTGTTGGGTGGGGTTGCTAGGTTGTGGGGATGGGGTGGAGATAGAACATAGAACATAGAACATAGAACAGTACAGCACAGAACAGGCCCTTCGGCCCTCAATGTTGTGCCGAGCCATGATCACCCTACTCAACCCACGTATCCACCCTATACCCGTAACCCAACAAACCCCCCCCTTAACCTTACATTTATTAGGACACTACGGGCAATTTAGCATGGCCAATCCACCTAACCCGCACATCTTTTGGACTGTGGGAGGAAACCGGAGCACCCGGAGGAAACCCACGCACACAGGGGGAGGACGTGCAGACTCCACACAGACAGTGACCCAGCGGGAATCAAACCTGGGACCCTGGAGCTGTGAAGCATTTATGCTAACCACCATGCTACCCTGCTGCCCTATGTTGGCCTTGGGTAGGGTGCTCTTTCCAAGAGCCAGTGCAGACTCGATGGGCCGAATGGCCTCCTTCTGCACTGTAAAATTCTATGATCTATGATTCTATGATCGGGAACATTCTTTCTGAATCTACCTTGTCTAATCCTGTTAGAATTTTGTAAATTTCTATGAGATTCCCTCTCACTCTTCTAAACTCCAATGAATATAATATTTGGGCAGCATGGTAGCATGGTGGTTAGCATAAATGCTTCACAGCTCCAGGGGTCCCAGGTTCGGATTCCCTGGCTGGGTCACTGTCTGTGCGGAGTCTGCACGTCCTCCCCGTGTGTGCGTGGGTTTCCTCGGGTGCTTCGGTTTCCTCCTACAGTCCAAAGATGTGCGGGTTAGGTGGATTGGCCATGCTAAATTGCCCGTAGTGTCCTAAAAAGTAAGGTTAAGGGGGGGAGGTAGTTGGGTTACGGGTATAGGGTGGATACGTGGGTTTGAGTAGGGTGATCATTGCTCGCACAACATCGAGGGCTGAAGGGCCTGTTCTGTGCTGTAATGTTCTATGTTCTAATATCATTTTCATTTCATTTCATTTTTTCATATAATCCACACCGACTAGTCTCTCCTCATATGACAGTCCCGCCCTCTCAGGAATAGCCTGGTAAACCTTCGCTGCACCCCCTCCATAGCAAGAACATCCTTCCTCAGATAAGGACTTAGTCTGGTGCAATCTTTGTTCCACTTCCTGTGACAAATATATGGTCTAAAACTCTGCAATTATATCGGTGGAATCTGGGTGTCTTAATACATGGATCCTGCGCTTTACAAGTTGGGGAAGTGGGCGGCACGGTAGCACAGTAGTTAGCACTGTGCTTCACAGCGCCAGGGCCCCAGGTTCGATTCCCGGCTTGGGTCACTGTTCTCCCCGTGTCAGCGTGGGTTTCCTCCGGATGCTCCGGTTTCCTCCCACAAATCCCGAAAGATGTGCTTGTGAGGTGAATTAGACATTCTGAATTCTCCCTCTGTGTACCCGAACAGGCGCCGGAATGTGGCGACTAGGGGCTTTTCACAGTAACTTTACTGCAGTGTTAATGTAAGCCTACTTGTGACACTAATAAAGATTATTATTACTTTTGTTAAAGAGAAGGGCGAGGAGAGATTCGATAGATGTGTTCAAAACCATGAGAGGTCCCGAGAGAGAATATTGAGGAAAATGCCCCCTTTGGTGGAGGTGTTGAGTACCAAGGGCTACAGATTTAAGGTGATTCGCAGAAGAATACAAAGACGTCATGTGAAAACGTTTTTAATGCAGTGAGGTGTTGAGTTCTGAATTGCGTTGCCTGAGAGTATGGTGGAGGTAGATTCAACGGTCGCTTTTGAAAGGGAATTGTCTAAGCACGGGAAGATTAAAAATGTGTACAAGAGAGCACAGGGATTGAAACAGCTGAATTACTTTTGCCGAGAACCACCGCAGACTCGACAGGCTGAACGGCCTCCTTCGGTGATGTAGCCATTCTATGAATCGCAAAAAGTTAGTCAGCGAGCAATTAGGAAGGCAAATAGAATGTTGCTGTTTCTCGGAAGGAGAATTGAATATAAATGTAAGGATGTTTTGCTACAGTTGTACATGTAATTGGTGAGACCACGTTTGGCGTCTGGTGTACAATTTGGAGCTCCTTATTTAATGAAAATATAATTACATTGGAAACAGTTCAGAGAAGGTTCACTCGACTGGTGCCTGGGATGGGTGGGGGGGGGGGGCGGGGCAGGGGGGTTGCATGGTTATCTTACGAGGGAAGATTGTGCAGTCTGGGCCTGTACAGAAGAAGAATCCCAGTCTGGGCCTGTACGTGGTGGAACAGGCCGAATGTTCACATGGAATAAGCAAGGCCGGGACATAGAGAGAACTCTTCTGATCATTTTTGAAAGCGTGCTGTAGGATCTCATACATCCACCTGTGAGGGAACAGATGAGATCTCGGCTTGTCCTTCATCCAAAAGGTGACAGCTCTGAGAGGGCAGCACTCCCCCTGTACTGCACTGAGTGCAGACTATGGCCGGGAATTCCTGCCCCTCCCCCACCCTCCCCCTGCGGTGGGCTTTCCTGCAGCCGGAGACCGACGTTGGCCGACAGGTTCCCTGGCAACGCGGCTGGCGATCCATGGAAAACGCAACTGACTCTGGCCGGACTGGAAAATCCCACTACAGGCCAATAGCGAGCTTCCGGAAACCCGGAGCGGTGGGTGAGGGGGGTGGGTGAGGAAAATCCCAGCCTTTGGGTTCACTGACGTAAATAATCAAATCATGATGAGCAGCAATGTAACCAATTTCTACTACATGCCCCTAGCCTGCAGTGTGAAGTCAGAAAGTGACCCCTGTCACGTCAGTCCCCACAGAAGGTTCGAGAACTTTAGGGTGAATTAAAAACCACAGTGCGAGCTTCGGTATAGCTCGATTTTTCTGAACAGACTTGTTCAGATGATTCCGTATTAGTTCCTCTGACTGTTGAATCAATATTTGCCGCGAGAACGTCTTCTCCATTCAGTGAGCGCACACTCTGCTGAGTTCAGTCTCCTTCCTGACTCTGTGCTCAGGAATGTGAGGCTTCCTCTGACCAGGCAAGGCACATCACTGCCCTTATCTGAGAAAGCTGTTATTGTCTGCACGCCAGCATGTGTTTTTCCAACCAAATGACCTCAGCCAGCAGCTCACATTCCACGATACTTCCCATCGTTACGGAGAATGAATGGAGCTGCTGTGTTTCAAACATGCCTCGATTGATTACACATTGTGCCATTCATCCCTTGCGTCCAAGTCCGCTTTCAGGAACCGAGGGAAGAGTTTGGTTTTGGGAATTCACGGGGTTGCTCACGGATGGTGTGTTCCCGTTAGTTCGACTGAACGTTGACAGAAAGCAACAACAACTTGCATTCATGTGGTCTACTCTCTCTCTCTAATGTAGCAAACTGTCCACCAAGACAATTCAGAGGAACATAAATCAGGCAGCTATTGACAGCCAACACAACAGGAGATTTTAGGACAGGTGGGAGGCATGTTTTAATAAACGTCTCATGTGAGGAGAGAGGTGTAGATAGGTGGACAGCTATTGGGAACAAAATTCCACCTCCAACGGAGGACAACGGGAAATCCAGGATGTGAAAGAGTTCAGAACTGGAGAAGGTTATTAAGACTTCGTTCACATTTCTTATCAATCGTATTTTGTCAAAATAATCTGTTGAAAAGTTAGCTTGTTTCCAAAATCCTCGAGTACATGCAATGCACTTTAAATCAAGATCTATCTCGAGGCGAGTGAAGCCAAAGCTTGGGAATGTAATTTTTTTCACATCAAAAGCTTTTTGCACTAATCTTTCCCAACGCAGCTACAATAGGTTAAATACACTTCCTCCACACTGTCCCCATCAAACACTCCCAGGACAGTTACAACACAGGGTTAGATACAGAGTAAAGGTCCCTCTACACTGTCCCCATCAACACTCCCAGGACAGGTACAGCACAGGGTTAGATACAGAGTAAAGCTCCCTCTACACTGTCCCCATCAAACACTCCCAGGACAGGTGCAGCACGGGGTTAGATACAGAGTAAAGCTCCCTCTACACTGTCCCCATCAAACACACCCAGGACAGGTACAGCACGGGGTTAGATACAGAGTAAAGCTCCTTCTACACTGTCCCCATCAAACACTCCCAGGACAGGTACAGCACAGGGTTAGATACAGAGTAAAGCTCCCTCTACACTGTCCCCATCAAACACTCCCAGGACAGGTACAGCACAGGGTTAGATACAGAGTAAAGCTCCCTCTACACTGTCCCCATCAAACACACCCAGGCAGCGCCGGCCCTAGGGTTGCTGGCGCCCCGGGCAAGCTGAACTTCAGCGCCCTTGGGGGGGGTCGGGCCGAGGCGGGGGGGGCGGGGCCGAGGCGGGGGGGGCGAGGGGGGGGGGCCGAGGCGGGGGGGGGGGGGGGGGGGGGGCCTAGGCGGGGGGGCGGGGCCGAGGCGGGGGGGGCCGAGACGGGGGCGGGGGGGCCGAGGCGGCGGGGGGGCGGGGGGGCCGAGGCGGGGGGGCGGGCCGAGGTGGGGGGGGGCCGAGGCCGGGGGGGGCCGAGGCGGGGGGGGCCGAGGCGGGGGGGGGCCGAGGCGGGGGGGGGGGGGGGGGGCGAGGCGGCGGGGGGCGGGGCCGAGGTGGCGGCGGGGGGCGGGGCCGAGGCGGCGGGGGGGGGGCCGAGGCGGGGCCGAGGCTGGGGGTGGTGGACGGATGGGGGGGGGCGGAGGGGGCCACCCTGGGGAGGGCAGCCACCGCGCATGCGCTGGTTGGCACCGGCCCAACTGCGCATGCGCGGGGCCCGAGTCTCTGGCGCCCCCGAACACATGGCGCCCCGGGCGACTGCCCGAGTTGCCGGTACCTTGGGCCGGCCCTGCACCCAGGACAGGTACAGCACGGGGTTAGATACAGAGTAAAGCTCCCTCTACACTGTCCCCATCAAACACTCCCAGGACAGGTACAGCACGGGGTTAGATGCAGTGCTTGATCTACCGATCACGTTGTGCCTGAAAAGCAGCGTGCCACGGCGCAACATGTGCGGTAAAGGCCAAGAGCCACCACTCCCGGGATCTACCTGGCTTGCCACGCCTCTCTGGATCTAACACCATCTCGGGAGACGTCGCGATGTGAAGCCGGTCCATTGTGGGTGTGAGTACGTTTTGGCAGATCTGCATATTAGAGCATGACAGCTAGACTCACTCTGATGTGAAGTTCCCTGAGGTAACCAAGGTGTTGGGATCTATCCCCTTGGCCTTGGAGAGCTCAGGCAAGTGCCGTTTAGTATTGGTCTCCACATGCAAGGACTAGATAGAACGGCACTGATCGGGGTCTCCCAGGGGATTGGAGGCCCCAGGTGTGCGCCCTCTGTGCAGGGTGGCACCTTGACAGGTGGTGCCAGCATGGCACCCTGGTACTCTCAGCCTGGCACTGCCATGGTGTCCATGTGGCACTGCCATGGTGCCCAGGTGGTGCTGCAAGCTGGCAGAGGTATTGCCAGACAGGTAGTTCCAAGCTGGGATTTTTTGCGTGGTGGGATCGGGCCTGGGGGTGCCCTGTGTATGTGAGATGGGATGGGAAATCTTATAGGCGAGTTGGGGGTTTGGGGGCCACATCCGGGGGTCGGGAGACCAGGATGATCTCCCCCAGCGCAGAGGAGTTTGGGCGAATAGGGCTCCTCAGAAAGGGGACTAACAGCAGCCTCGGCAATGCATTCCCCACTGGGCCCCGTTTCCAACTAGCGATACGTTAGACAGCGTTGTCCTTTTTTGGCACAGCGAGTGCCGGGAAACACGCTGCTAAACCCGCTCACTATGGGACACAGTTCCCCTTTGCTTTGATCGCGACCACAGAGTAAAGCTCTCTCGACGCTGTTCTCATTCCTGCTTCCATTCAGTTCTTTCTCCTGTCCGCAGATGAGAGAAATTAAGCTTTCCTCTTCAAAATGTGCCCACTGGGCCCTCTGTTGGACATGCTTTCCCCCTCCATCCCTGTGTCACAAAAGCGAGCTTCCATAAATCCACTGCTCTATTCTATTGCATTTTGCAGCAAGCCAAAGTGTAGCAGCTCCTCATTCCCCCCTCCCCCCAGCTGTACAATTTGTAAGCACAGCTGATTATCTTGCCCCAGGTCCAAATATAGAGAGAGCGAGCAGAAGTTTAATTTCTCTTCTCCTCTCCCACACTCTCACTGCACAGCTTCCACAAGCCTGACCACTCTGGAACTGAGAAAGTGAGGTGAACAGGCACAAGCCTGGGGGTGAGGAAAGGCAAAGTACATCGAGAAGAACGTCATGGCAACCTTGGTTACTCGCCGCCCAGGCTTCTGCCGAAACTGGATTGGCCGAATGTTATTTTGGAAAATAATCTGCTCCATTAAAATTCGGCACATCGAGTTTGCTCTGCCATTCAATCATGGCTGATATTTTATCATCCCCATTCTCCTGCCTTCTCTCCATAACCCCTGATCCCCTTATTAATCAAGAACCTATCTATCTCTGTCTTAAAGACACTCAGTGATTTGGCCTCCACAGCCTTCTGCGGCAAAGAGTTCCACAGATTCACCAGCCTCTGGCTGAAGAAATTCCTCCTCATCTCTGCTTTCAAGGATCGTCCCTTTAGTCTGAGATGGTGTCCTCTGTTTAGCACAGGGCTAAATCGCTGGCTTTGAAAGCAGACCAAGCAGGCCAGCAGCACGGTTCGATTCCCGTAACAGCCTCCCTGAATAGGCGCTGGAATGTGGCGACTAGGGGCTTTTCACAGTAACTTCATTTGAAGCCTACTTGTGACAATAAGCGATTTTCATTTCATTTCATTTTTCATTTCTGGTTGTAGTTTTTCCTACAAGTGGAAACATCATCTCCACACCCGGTAAGTTTCAATAAGAACCCCCTCATCCTTCTAAACTCAAACGAGTTCAGACTCAAAGTCCTCAACCCTTCCTCATACGACCACTTCTTTATTCCAGGGATCATTCTTGTGAACCTCCTCTGGACCCTTTTAAGGCCAGCACATCCTTCCTTAGATACGGGGCCCAAAACTGCTCACAATACTCCAAATGGAGTCTGACCAGAGCCTGAGACTGCTTCAGAAGTTCATCCCTGCTCTTGTATTCTAGCCCTCTCGAAAGAATGCTGACACTGCATTTGCCTTCCTAACATCCGACTGAACCTGCACGTTAACCTAAAGAGAATCATGAACAAGGACTCCAAAGTCCCTTTGTGCTTCACAGGAGCAGGAAAAAATCAGACCTTATCCACAGGAGATGTTAAGACAAGTAACAAAACAAGTTTGGTTTTAAGGATCATCTTGAAAGAGTTCTGGGAGATGACATCAGCTTCTGAGCTTCCTGCTTAGAAATCTTGATGTGGTCGTAGCAACTCCCTCATGTCAGAGATTAATTGCTCATTTAATAGTGGATTGAGCCCCATATTCGTAGGTCAGTTGGGGTTTCCAACCCTCCATGATTCTCCCGGAATCTCCAGGAATTGGGGGTTAATCAGTGGGCCATTATTACGAGCGCAGTTATAGAGGGGCTGTAAACAAAAATGTTCTTTTTGCTTTTTCATTGAGCACTTTAACTTCCCAGATATATAAATATTGGTTCTGGGGACGAGAGTAACAGTTAAGACTAATCAAATTGGATTCCAAAGAGTTAGTGCATGATCCGGTGGCCACGTTGTGCCCGAAAAGCAGCTTGCTGTGGCGCAGTGGGGCCAATTAAAGCCGGGAGACCCCGCTCCCGGGATCTAACCGGCTCGCAACGCCTGGCGAGATCCAGTGCGATCACGTGAGACGTTGCGATGCCATTGTGGGGCAGATCGCTTTTTGGCAAATCTGCAAATTAGAGCGAGACAGCCAGTCTCACTGTGCAGATCCCCGAGGTACGTGAGGCTTTGGGATTCATCCTCTTCACCACACAGACCTCGGGCGAGCGCCGTTCAGCACTGCTCCCCACAAATGGTGACCAAACAAAACGGCACTCATGGGGGTCTCCCCACTGCTTGTGCCACCTGAGCACCCTGGCAGTGTGAGCCTGCATACCCAGGCACTGCCACCTGGGAGCCAGCCTGGCACTGCCAAGGTGCCCAGGTGGCACTGCCAGGGTGTCAAGTTGACTCTGCCAATGTGCCAAACTGGCATTTTATGTGCACATGTCATTGGGCCAGGGATGCCCTGAATGGGTATCGGTGGTTGGGGGGGAGTTTAATGGGGCCGGGGACCCTCCTACAGTGTGTTCAGGCTGGGAGGGTTCGGGGGTTGCTTGGGGTGCCTCAGGGATCAGGATGCCATTTAAAAATGGCGTCCCAATCTTTCGCTACACAGCTGAGGCCCCTTATGCAACACAGGTAACGTTAAATAGCCATGAGTTTCCCCGCCCTGCGCGCGCCAGGAAGCACACGACTAAACACATTCGCTATGGGACTTTATTCCCATTTAGTTGAATCGAGCCCTTAGTATTCCCTTTCCAATTAGCTGTGGGAAGCCAGTGTGCCTGAAGGATGGGCCAATGCTGGAGTGTGCGGGAGGGGGAAGTTTAAGACGGGAGGTCATGTGATGAACCTTTCAGGTTCTACTGCAGAGTTGGCACAATCATAACACCAAGCCAATCCAATCGGGGCATTAACCTACCCCATCGCCACCAGTGTCCAACGATCAGCAAATAGGCGCCAGGCTCCCGGAGGCTCACTGCACAGGTCAATCCCACCCGCTCTCAATATGGCAGTTCAGGAAAGTGGAAGGGTCACATGTTACCCTGGACAAGGGTTAATGGCAGCAGAAGATTTTGAGCCTACCTGAAGTATGGATAAGGACCCTACATCCGCAAATCCAGGAAGGGGCTTCGCTGAGCAGACAACGCTGACGTCCTCACTGTGCTTACAGTCATTAACACCCCAGCCATTCGATTCACACCTGGAAATAGACACCTCATCGCCTCTGCAGTTCACATTGTCCAGCCAGATGGGACCTAGACAGAGGAATTACAGAATTTAGTCTTTCAGTGGTACAAAATTAAGAGTGTTGCTAAAAGAAATTAATAATTTTGTTGAAATTCTTTGGCTTGCACTCATCATGACACTCAGAAAAATGCAATCGCAAATTTACTGTCAGTCAGCATCAACAGGTGCATTCTCCATGGCAACATCCTAACCAATCAGTGTCCACCTGCCAACCAATCAGCACTCTCTTCTCATAATCTGTCAATTTTCCTGACATTGTATTCTTGTGAATGACCTGATGAGTGCAAAAACAAAAAACTTTCACAAAAATGATGCTCTTTTCAGCAACTGCAGGACTGGTAAAGGCATTAATGTCGCAGGATCCTGGGCTTTTGCAAAGAGAGGCAAAGTGTACAAAACTGGGATGGTGGACCTCCATTAAACAAGGGAGCCCCGCGTCCAATTCTGGGCACCACACACTTTGGGGAGTTTGGGAAAGCTTTGGAAAAGATTCACGAGAATGACCCCAAGAATGAGGGACTTTGGTCGCATGGGGGGGGGGGGGGGGGGGGGGGGTGGAAGGTATGGATGAGCACCCGGGGGTGATAGATCTGATCTGTCTGAATGGTGCATATATATGACAAGAGAGGGAGTGATATTTCCTTAACTGTGCAGAAACTGGGTGGAATCCGCCCACCAACCCGGTTATATGGGCACAGCTGTGAAAGAATCTGCCACGCCTGAATGAGGGAAGAATGGGTCTATAACCCACTACAGGGTGCGAAGGCCTCTAATGGTGGATCAAACTCATCGAGAACAGGTGACTGAAAGAACAAGTTCATGTTAAGCATGAGAAACGCACCAAGGAGAAGTCTGATCACCAGCTGGCTACGCCAATGATTGGCCATGCACAAGGCCTGGAGAGGTGCCAGGTCCAATGCCAGTTCTGCACAAAGTCAGCTGACCTTCAATTGGTGCAATGGAGCTACAGTTAGGTGTCAATGGGATAAAAACACCAACATGGGATGTGTTTCTTGCTTCTGTCCCTTAACAGCAAACCTGAGCTGGATCAGGTCCACCTGTGACGCCATCACAATGAAATCCCTGGCCAATACCCACTGACATTGAGCACTTGTTTAAAGGATGATGCCTTAGATGGGGTCCTCAAAAGGTTGGTTGCGTCCCAAAGGAGCTTAAAGGCAAGGTCGAGGACCAGGAGAACAGATCCCGATGACAGAATGTTCAGATTGTGGGCCTGCCAGAAGGCATCAAGGTAGAGACCCAACAGGCTACATCACCCAAATGCTGGGCAACCGAGTCAGGAAAGACAGCTTCCCCAACCCCCCAGAACTTGACAGGGCACACAGGTCACTCAGGCCAAAGCCCAAGACGGGGGAGCAGCCAAGAATGATCATCACAAAGCTGCATCGATACCAGGACCGGGAGATTATCCTACGGTGGGCAAGACAGACTAGAGCGAGCAAATGGAAGGACACAGAATCGTATTTACCAGGGCATTGGAGCAGATCTGGTGAAACACAGGGCCAAGTTAAACCAGGCAAAGTCAGCGCTATACAAAAACGGGATGCGATTTGGCATGCTATTCCCTCCCAGCCAGGCTCTGGGTCACATACCAGAACAAACAGCGCTATTTAGGGGCAGCACAGTAGCATTGTGGATAGCACAGTTGCTTCACAGCTCCAGGGTCCCAGATTCGATTCCGGCTTGGGTCACTGTCTGTGCAGAGTCTGCACATCCTCCCCGTGTGTGCGTGGGTTTCCTCCGGGTGCTCCGGTTTCCTCCCACAGTCCAAAGATGTGTAGGTTAGGTGGATTGGCCATGATAAATTGCCCTTAGTGTTGGGTGGGGTTACTTGGTTATGGGGATAGGGTGGGGGTGTTGACCTTGGGTAGGGTGCTCTTTCCAAGAGCTGGTGCAGACTCGATGGGCCGCATGGCCTCCTTCTGCACTGTAAATTCTATGATTTCAATACCCTGGTGGAGGTAACCGATGTTGTGCAGGCCAACGGCGTAGACAAGGGGGAGGCAAGGCAGCGATGAAGGCGAATCGGAGGAAGATCGAGAAAGAAACAAAGACTAACTGAACAGTTACCACGTTTGTGCGGGACGTACAAAGTGAAAGGGGATGAGGATGGAACCCAAGGGAGCCACAGAAACATGGGGGGACAAGGAGGGGAGGGGAGGGGGCAGGAAGCAAAATTGAAAAACGCAAGTTAAAACATTTAAAAAAATAAACAAATAAGGAGTCGTCCATTTATGACTGAGGATAGGTGTCTTCCCTCAAAGGGTGATTGACACCTTAAACATTGTCTAATACTTCCCGAGGAGCTTCATGGGAGTGCAACCAGAGAGCTTTTGACACCAAGCCCCCAATGGGGATCTTAGGGTAGTTGACTAAAAGTTTGCTGGAAGATGTAGGTCTGAGAAAATGCTGTGAATTCTGAAACTAGAGGTCAGCCATTTGGGACTGAGATGAGGAGAAATTTCTTCATTCAAGTGGGTCGTGAATCTTGAGGATTCTCTACCCCAGAGGATGAGTCTATTCAAGAATCATTGAATCCCTACGGTGTAGAAGGAGGCCATTCGGCCCATTGAGTCTACACCGACCCTCCAAAAGAGCACCTTACCTAGGACACTCCGCCACCCTATCCCCGTGACCCCAATTCTTTTTTTCCAATTAAGTGGCAATTTAGCATGGCCAATCCACCTAGGCTACACATCTTTGGGTTGTGGGGGTGAGACCCAGGCAGACACGGGGAGAATGTGCAAACTACAGACGGACAGTGACCCAGGGCCGGGATCGAACCTGGGACCTCGGCGCCCTGAGGCAGCAGTGTTAGCCACCACGCCGCCATGCCGCCCCTCATCTGTGGACACTAAGGGGCCAATTTTAGCATGGCCAATCTACCTAACCTGCACATTGTATGGACTGTGCGAGGAAACCGGAGCACCCGGAGGAAACCCACGCAGAACGTGCAAACTCCAAACGGTCACCCAAGGCCGGAATTGAAGCCGGGTCCCCGGCACTGTGAGAGCCGTGCTAACCACTGTGACACCGTGTCGCGGTCGATATATTTTTTGGGAACTAAGGGAATCATATGGAAGTCTGGGATTGGCCGTAAAGCTGACGTAGCCACAATCTTGTTCAATTTCTTCTAGGTTCCTAATATGGGGGGGGGGGGGGGGCTGCGTGCAGGGAAGTGTGTTACCTTTCCCTTGTCCATATTTCGCACTGTGTGCCCAGGTGCGGGCTTCCTCATAGCCCAGTTCTCGGCATACCACCGCTGCAGCCTGAATGTTGAAATCATCGTCGCACACGGTGCCCCATTGCCCATCGTAGAAAACCTCCACCCGCCCTTCGTAGCGTGTCCGCTTCTCCCCGGCCAAGCGTATGCGGATTTTCTTCCGCCCCACTGCCTGTCCAGACCTGGCACTGCAGAGGATGAGCACGATGCCCAGGAGCAGGCCCTGTACAGCACCCTTCATTGCGATCTCGCCTCTGGGTAACGCTTTACAACACAAAGTCTGTCCACCTCCAACTGCAAAAACATTAAATTAAGGGAATAATAGAAAAACAAATTAAACATTAATACACACCCTGTTTAATCGTTTTTTTTTCCAAATTAGAAGCATGCTTGTTGTTACAATTTTGACAAAGTTTGAGCTCTGTTGCCAATGTCGGTTGTAGGGTTGACAATCCTCCAGGATTGGCCTGGAGTCTCCAGGGATTGACGATCGATCACCAGGACACTGCTGCGTGCGGCCCTGGAGAAAATTCTTCGGGACATTGAAAAAAAGTTGGTTTTACTTTGTAACATTTCTCTTTACCAGATGAAAATGGGGGAAAGAGAAAGGCTGATACTTGAGCACCCTGCAATTGGGTATTGAGCCTTTTTGTTTTCCAATTGGTATTAGAAGGTTGAACGTCACAAGGATGGATGCGCTGGTCGACGATTGGCTGGGGTATGGGGGAAAGTCACGTGACAAAACCTCCAGGAATACATTTAATCACAGTTGGCAACCCTAGCTGGTTTTTTTTCAGTGTGTGTGGTGAACACCAAGCCAGGCGGCAGCTTTCGCAGTGGCTACATGAAGCTCTCAGAGCCCGCCACTGAATTTTGTCAGGAAGCAGTCTTCAGTGATGCGAGTCACTGATTGGGGGGCACCGCAGTCGCAGTCCATGTTCCCTGCGAGGCCCTGCTTGTGTCGATATGCTGAAGGCCGTAGGCAGTGCAGAAACGGTTGAGGAGTGCCCAATGTTGGCGGGGCAGGTTGAAGCCAGGAAAGTACCCAGTAAAACCCGGGGATGTCAATGATCCTACAAGCAAATTCAGTAAGCTTAGGCTTCAGGAATCCTGGTATCACCAAACCTAAAACTACCAGCAAACGTGGAGGTCACATTTCCTCAAAAATAGCATCATAGTTCGAATCCCGGCCCTGGGTCACTGGCCGTGTGGACTTTGCACATTCTCCCCGTGGGTTTCACCCCCACAATCCAAAGATGTGCAAGTTAGGTGGATTGGCCATGCTTAATCCTGCAGTGAGTAACTCACCTCCTGACTCCCCAAATCTTGCCCACCATCTACAAGGCACAAGTCAGGAGTGTGATGGAACACTCTCCACTTGCCTGGATGAGTGCAGCTCCAACAACACTCAAGGATCTCGACACCATCCAGGATAAAACTGCCCACTTGACAACCTCTTCCACAAACATTCAATCCCTTCACCACCGATGCACAGTACCATGCTACAAGGTGCCCGGCAGGAAGTCACAAAGGTTGCTTATGCAGCACCTTCCAAACCCACAACTGTTACCATCTCAAAGGACAAGGGCAGCAGATACCTGGGAACCCCGCCACCTGGAGGTTCCCCTCCAAGTCACTCACCACCCTGAGTTGGAAATATATCGATCGTTCCTTCACTGTCAAAATCGTGGAACTGCCTCCCTAACAGCACTGTGGGTGTACCTACACCACATGGACTGCAGCGGTTCTAGAAGGCAGTTCACCACCACCTTCTCAAGGGCAATTACGGATGGACGACAAATGCTGGCCCAGCCAGCAAAGTCCACATCCCGTAAAAAAATTAATTTTAAAATTCTACACAGCAAGAGGGGTTAGTTAAAACCAGTGGCACAAGCTCCTGCAACCTTTGCCAGCCACATGGTCATGGAAGATAAAGGGGAAGAGCATTTACTAACCACGTAGAACATGGTTCGATCACTAATACCTCCATAAAACCAACTGACACAATCTTAGCGTAGCTTCAGTACGTGAAAACCATGTGTACCACCCTAGCCTAGACTAAATAAGACAGCATGATTCAGTTGGAGTTAATATCCTTAAGAAGGGAGTCTGAGGAAATATACAGTGATGGAGTGAGATTGTACGTGTCATTCCAGGAGTCAATTGTTATAGGGGGAAATTCCCAAATATTTTCAGCAATGAGCTTTCCCCCCGGCACCCTGCCCCCAAAAATAGAACCTGCCATTAGCTTTTGAAAGACACTACTAAATACTTGGCCCCTTTAAGAAATCTGTCAGCACCATAGACGGCACTTCAAGAATGTTCTTCTAAGACCGTGACCAGGCATTGGTGCCCAACCACCTGGTATAATCCTAACAGGCTCCACATGCCAGAGAAGACCCTGTGAAGTGCCTGGGCAGCTTGCCCCTGCGCAGTGTTGAAGTATTGGCCATTGTTTAGTCTGAAGGCATGGAGCAAACACGTTCGAGAAACAGACTGACCGGACTGTCACTCTGGAGCAAGATCAGCCAACTAGTTCACTCATTAACTCCTTAACAGCCAAATGCTTTTCTCCACCTTCCTCTTTAATCTTACGCCTTCCTCGTTTTTCTTTGCATTTCCCTAGTGTCCGTCCTCCCTCCCCCCCCCCCCCCCCCCCCCCCCCGTCCCCCGTCTTCCTAGGACAGATTGCTTTCGGATGGTGCAAACGCTGAATTTTCTATCTATTACACACAGGAATGCGTGCACACACAGAAATACGTGCACACACAGGAATACGCACACACACACAGGAATACGCACAAACACAGGAATACGCACACACACAGGAATACGCGCACACACAGGAATACGCGCACACACAGGAATACGCGCACACACAGGAATACGCACACACACACAGGAGTACGCACAAACACAGGAATACGCACACACACAGGAATACGCACACACACAGGAATACGCACACACGCAGGAATACGCACACACACAGGAGTACGCACAAACACAGGAATACGCACACACACAGGAATACGCACACACACAGGAATACGCACACACACAGGAATACGCACACACACACAGGAATACGCACACACACACAGGAGTACGCACAAACACAGGAATACGCACACACACAGGAATACGCACACTCACAGGAATACGCACACACACACAGGAATTCGCACAAACACAGGAATACGCACACACATGAGTACACACAAACACAGGAATACGCACACACAGGAATACGCACACACACACAGGAATACGCACACAGACAGGAATACGCACACACACAGGAATACGCACACACACTGTTGCACACCTACCGAGGCACACACACACATGGGTTGTGCTCCTTAGAAAATAAAGGTTGAGAGGCGATTGAACATGTTGTTGAAAATAACAGGTTGTCTGGGTAGCGGAGATAGGGAGCAACTGTTCCTATTGGTGGAAGAGTCAAGAACCAGAGGAAACAAATTCAAGATGATTGGCCAAAGAAGCGGAGACAACACAAGGAAAAACTTGGCCGCGATTCTCCCAAAGGGAGACAAAGTGCCGACGCCGGAGTGAAAACCGGAGTGTTTCACTCCGGCGTCGGAGGCCGCTCCTCGCCCCCTATTTTCCCACCCCCAGGGGGCTAGGAGCGGCGGCACGTCAATCTCGCGTGCTGGGCCTTGACGTCGCGTCAAAGCGGCGCCGCCTGAATGACGCGGTCGGCGGTGCATAAGTGACGTCACCCGCACATGCGCGGTTGCCGTCTTCCCCTCCGCTGCCCCGCAAGACATGGAGGAGTGATCTTGCAGGGTGGTGGAGGGAAAAGAGTGCGTCTTTCAGAGACGCCGTCCTGACGATCGGTGGGCACCGATCGCGATCCAGACCCCTCCTGAGCAGCCCCCAGGTGCTCAATTCTCCCTCCGCCCCCCACAGGCCCCACACGCAGTGGTCGCGCGCTGTTCACGCCGGCAGCAACCAGGTGGGGTTGGTGCCGGCGTGAACCGGTTGGACTCGGCAGGGCGCTCGGCCCATCCGGGCCGGAGAATCTGCGCTCGACCGGACACACCATTTTGGGGGGGGGGAGTGAGAGAATCGCGTGCGGGTGCCAGGGTGGCGTGGCGTGATTTGCCCGGCACTCCCGTGATTCTCCCACCCGGAGTGGGGGTCGGAGAATCGCTCCCCTTGTTTTTTTTTACGAGTGTTTAGGATCGGGACTGCACTGTCTGAGCGTGTGGTGGAGAAAGGTTCAATTGTGGCCGTCAGAAGGAAATTGGATAAGAAGTGGAAGAGAAGTAATTTTCTTGGCGTATCTAATAGGATGAGGAACCTGCTCAAATACTTTCCTATTTCTGTGACAACTCGGAGATCCCACTGCACAAATCTAAAAGAGTTCCACAAATCATTTCTTGTGGGTTTTCCCTTGAACAGAGAAAGGAAAAGGGCGTGTAGCACCTTTGGCAACTACCCCAGGATATCTCCAAAGTCTTCACAACTGGTTAATAACCTTTGAAGCATCCCCATTGCAGTAATTGGGAAATGTGGCAGCCACGTTGTGCAGAGCAAAATCCAATAACACAGCAAAGTGACCAATGAACTGCTTTTCGCGATAATTGAGGTTTATTTTTTTTCCTGTGGTCAGGGTCGTGGAGAGAACTCTCCTGCTCCTCTCCAAATTGTGTCATGAGATCTTTTTTTTCACCCAAGCAGTTTGTGTACATTCATACTTAACTATTGGCAACAGTCCTCTGGCCGTGCTACCCAGTGTAAACTGAATGAATTCAGAGCACTTGAACCCGACGTAACATAAGTCACTGGAGGTCGTAACATAAGTCGACAGCATAAAAATACCCCTGGGGAAAAGGGTATTAATGAGGGGCAGATAGCTGGAATCTGAATATCAGGCACCATGAGAGAAAGACAACGTAACCGACACTGAGATAGTGAGTAACACCCAAACGGCTAAGAACACTAACAGAGCAGATTACTAAAGTCAGCATCGTCCCAGATGACCATTGGCTGCTTTCCTCTTTGAGGGGGAGAGCTGACTGGTGGTGATTTAACCTGAGGGTCACCACACCTCAGGCGAGGGGCAAGGTTGAGAAGGCGGGGCCTACGTGAATAACCTCAGCCGGTGGGGGAATTGAACCCATGCTGCTGGTCTCGCTCTGCGTCACAAACCAGCTGTTCAGCCAACTGAGCTTAACTAGCCCCAGGAAGAGGAGGTATATTAGGTATGAAATGTGAAGATATGTTGTCACCTTCTCTGAAAGCGAAGAAATGGGACTAGAAAGCACAACAGCGCCTATACTTCCTCAGGAAACTAAGGAAATTCGTCATGTCCACATTAACCCTTACCAATTTTTACAGATGCACCATAGAAAGCATCCTATCGGGCTGCATCACAGCCTGGTATGGCAACTGCTTAGCCCAGGACCGCAAGAAACTTCAGAGAGTCGTGAATACTGCCCAGTCCATCACACAAACCCGCCTCCCATCCATTGACTCTATCTACACCACCTGCTGCCTGGGGAAGGCGAGCAGCATAATCAAAGACCCCTCCCACCCGGCTTACTCACTCTTCCAACTTCTTCCATCAGGCAGGAGATACAAAAGTCTGAGAACACGCACAAACAGATTCAAAAATAGCTTCTTCCCTGCTGTTACCAGACTCCTAAATGGGTGCTATGTCTTTTCGTCCGACGTCATTTCGTCCAACGACACTTCGTCCACGTCTTTTGGTCCAACGTCTTTTTGTCCGCCCGTCTTTTGGTCCAACGTCACTTCGTCCAATTATCCAATTACAAATAGTTTAATTTAGTTTTTCAATGTTACTGCTCAAGGATCCTCTCCATCTATTTCGCCTCTTGAGGTGGAGTTCTGCATTTGTGCTGCTTGATCTTCAGACATTATTAAGATAAGCTGCAGGATATTCACCCATGTATGCTCCAGCGTGATGAGAGCCATTGTATCTGATGGAATATTTGATCATTTCAGACCTGTAATGTCAGAACCCACTGCCAACCAGAGGTTTTAATCACTCGACGAAAATCGAGTTGAAATCTGTTTCTTTCAGAACTGCACTCATTGTCTAAATCCAATTAGACTCCCACTTATATCTGTGTCTGTCGGAATTGTAGAATATCAAATCATCTTGTCCTCTCCCCATTATTCTCTCTCGGGTACAGTTCTGGAAATCTAACTTTTAGGGAATTTCGGGAATTTACAATTTACATCAATTTTAAGTAATTTCGGGATATTCTACAATATATCCGAAGAGCTTTAAACCTGAAAAAGACTGGGCATCAGATAAACAAAGAATGGAGACATTTCGAGAATGTGGGGCATACATTGCAGGTATTATTAACTTTTAGGGAATTTCGGGAATTTACAATTTACATCAATTTTAAGTAATTTCGGGAATTTTAAGTAATTAGTAAACTTTTAGATTTTTTAACTGCATTTGTAGATTTTTTAACTTTTTAACTGCATTTTTCAACTTGCATTTTACTTGCATTTTATCAATTACTTGCATTTTAGCAATTAAATTCACTTGCTGTATTGTACTTGCATTTTATCAATTAAATGGTTTTATACGGAGTTAATTTGTAATTGGATAATTGGACGAAGTGACGTTGGACCAAAAGACGGGCGGACAAAAAGACGTTGGACCAAAAGACGTGGACGAAGTGTCGTTGGACGAAGTGACGTCGGACGAAAAGACGCGACACGCCTAAATGACCCTCTTATGGACTGATCTGATCTTTTCACACATCTTCTCTACTGAGCAGTACTACACTCCTGTATGCTTCACCCGATGCCTGTGTCTATGTATTTACATCGTGTATTTCTGTTTGCTCTATGTATTTTTCTCATGCATGGAATGATCTGTGTGGTCTGTACGCAGAACAATACCTTTCACTGTACCTCAGTACACGTGAGAATAAACCAATCCAGATCCAGATCCAAATACCCTTTCACCCTCTCCAGTGCGTGTCTGTGAGTAAGGGGGGGGGGGGGCGGTAGAGAGAGAGAGAGGAATGGGGTAGATTCACAACACACACTGAACCAGCCTGCAGGCAGGACCTGTACAGATGGATTCAATGAACTCAAGGCTGGACCTATCTTAAAGGAAACTCTTGGATAAGTGTGAGCAACTCATGTTTCAGACGGGTAGGGGGGGGGGGGGGGGGGGGGAGAGCTGATAAAAATTGAGTGGCGAGAGATCTAATTCCTAGTGCAAGGAATCACTAGGAGTCCTGCAAGTTCAAAAGATGCCTGACAGGTTAAAGAGAAAACCAGTGTGAATAAAAAAGACAGGCGGTGCGGTGGCGCAGTGGTTAGCTCTGCTGCCTCAGGACGCCGAGGTCCCGGGTTCGATCCTGGCCCTGGGTCACTGCCCGTGTGGAGTTTGCACATTCTCCCCGTGTCTGTGTGGGTCTCACCTCCACAACCCAAAAGATGTGCAGGCTAGGTGGATTGGCCCCTTAGTTGGGAAAAAAAAGAATTGGGTACTCTAAAATTATTTTGAAAAAGACAACGACAGAGGGAGGGAGGGAGCGGCAGAAGGTGACAGAATGGGAGAAAGAGGGGGAGAGAAGTGGAGGGAAAGGAGAGAAGACGAAAATGTGAAGGGGGGGGGCGGGGGGAGAGAGTGAGAAAGAGAAATGGAGAGATGAGTAGGGGAGAGACCTTCACCTGAGGAAGGAGCTGCGCTCCGAAAGCTAGTGATTGGAAACAAACCTGTTGGACTTTAACCTGGTGTTGGAAGACTTCTTACTGGGGGATAGAGGAATGGGGAGAAAGACCCAAAGGAAGAGGGTGAGAAAGGGAAATGAAAGAGAGCGAGACAGTGAGATTGAAAGAACTCGGATTGGGCAAGTGCAGGAGAGGATGCAGCAAGCGGAGAAGCAACTTGGAACCAAAAGAAGCCTCACTGATCCTTAAACAGCTAAACCCCAAACCCAGACAGGGGGGAAACAGGGCAGACAGCATAGGAGCCAACCCGTTACTGGGAGGGGGGAAAAAACCAAAAGGATTTAATAGATCAATTACAGATCAATTACAGATCAATATCCAAATCCATAACTGGACCGATGTCCATCTCTAAAACCCGCAACAGATGCAAAGAATGGGACCGAAGTGCCGCTGACTGCCTGTGTGTAAAGATGCCCAGACTGTGTCATTACCAAACCAGAAACACATTCAATTAGTTTGTTTCACAAAACAGAGATAACAGGTTGCAACAATTCACAACTTTCCAACTCCTGAAAACAACGCAGCAAACCTGCTCCTCTTTTCCTCCTTCTCTCCAAGAATGGAGCGAGCTGGAAAGTGAATAAAAAGTAACTTACAGAGAGTTTGCAAGTGTCTGGGAGCAGGGCTGAATGAGTGGTTGCTGGAGTCTCTGCCCTAGCGCTGTGAACACACACACTCCCTCTCCTCTCTCAGTATGACCAGCTTCTCACTGCACCCTGCCGCTTGCTTCATCTTTTATCCCCACCACGTGATTTATTTTCACCCTCTCCCGTCTCTCTAGCTCTCTCTCCCGCACACCCTCTCTCTTTTTTTTTGGATCTCCTTGAATGACAGGTCAGGCAGAGAAGCGTGTTGGAACAGCCCAGCGAGACCGAGAGAGGATGATGGAGTGCATGACTACTTGTGTCTGACTAAGAGTGTGTGTGAGAGAGTGAGTGTGAGAGAATGTGAGAGAATGTGAGTGTGTGAGAGAGTGAGTGTGAGAGTGAGTGTGAGAGAGTGTGTGAGAGAGTGAGTGTGAGAGAATGTGAGTGTGTGTGAGAGTGAGTGTGTGAGTGTGAGAGAATGTGAGTGTGTGTGAGAGTGAGTGTGTGAGAGAGTGTGTGTGAGAGAATGAGTGCAAGAGTGAGTGTGAGAGAGTGTGTGAGAGAATGAGTGTGTGAGTGTGAGAGAATGTGTGTGTGTGAGAGAGTGTGTGTGAGAGTGTGAGAGAATGTGAGTGTGTGTGAGAGAGTGAATGTGTGAGAGTGTGAGAGAATGTGTGTGTGTCAGAGAGTGAGTGTGTGAGAGAGTGTGAGAGAATATGAGTGGGTGTGAGAATGAGTGTGTGTGTGTGTGAGTGTGAGTGAGAGAATCAGTGTGTGAGTGAAAGTGAGTGTGTGTGAGAGAGAGTGTGTGAGTGTGAGAGAATGTGAGTGTGTGTGAGAGAGTGAGTGTGAGTGTGTGTGTGAGAGAGTGTGCGAGAGTGAGTGTGTGAGTGTGAGTGTGTGAGAGAATGAGTGCGAGAGTGAGTGTGAGAGAGTGTGTGAGAGAATTAGTGTGTGCGAGAGTGTGTGTGTGAGAGAGTGAGTGTGTGAGAGTGTGAGAGAATGTGAGTGTGTGTGAGAGAGTGAGTGTGTGAGTGTGAGAGAATGTGTGTGTGTCAGAGAGTGAGTGTGTGAGAGTGTGTGAGATAATATGAGTGGGTGTGTGAGTGAGTGTGTGTGTGTGTGTGTGTGTGAGTGTGAGAGAATCAGTGTGTGAGTGAAAGTGAGTGTGTGTGAGAGAGAGTGAGAGAGAATGTGTGTGTGTGAGTATGTGTGTGAGAGAGAGTGTGTGAGAGAGTGTGTGAGAGAATGAGTGTGTGAGAGTGTGTGAGTGTGAAAGTATGTGCGAGAATGAATGTGTGAGAGTGTGTGAGAGAGTTTGTGAGAGAATGTGTGTGTGAGTGTGTGTTTGTGTGTATGAGTGTGAGAGAGTGTGTGAGAGAGAATGTGAGTGTGTGTGAGAGTGTGATAATGAGTGTGTGAGAGTGTGAGAATGAGTGTGTGTGAGAGTGTGTGAGAGAGGGTGTGAGAGTGTGAGAGAATGTGAGTGTGTGTGTGAAAGAGTGTGTGAGAGTGAGTGTGTGACAAAGACAGTGCGTGTGTGTGAGTGTGTGAGAGAGAAAGCGTATGAGAGAGTGTGTGAGAGTGTGTGAGAGAGTGAGTGTGTGTGAGTGTGAGAAAATGAGTGTGTGAGAGTGTGAGAATGAGTGTGTGTGAGAGTGTGTGAGAGAGGGTGTGAGAGTGTGAGAGAATGTGAGTGTGTGTGTGAAAGAGTGTGAGAGAGTGTATGAGAGTGAGTGTGTGACAAAGACAGTGCGTGTGTGTGAGTGTGTGTGAGAGAAAGCGTATGAGAGAGAGTGTGTGAGAGAATGTGTGTGTGAGAGAGAGTGTGTGTGACAGTGCAACAGTGTGTCAGAGAATGTGTGTGAGAGAGAGAGCATGTGTGTGTGAGAGAGTATGAAAGAGAGTTTGTGAGAGAGTGTGTGAGTGAGTGTGAGAGAGAGTGGCTGTGTGTCAGAGAGTGTGTGTGTGAGAGCATGAGTGTGTGTGAGAGAGTGAGTGTGTGGGTGTGTGAGAGAGAGAGTGAGTGTGTTTGAGAGATCATAGAATTTACAGTGCAGAAGGAGGCCATTCGGCCCATTGAGTCTGCACCGGCTCTTGGAAAGAGCACCCTACCCAAGCTCAACACCTCCACCCTATCCCCATAACCCAGTAACCCCACCCAACACTAAGGGCAATTTTGGACACTAAGGCCAATTTATCATGGCCAATCCACCTAACCTGCACATCTTTGGACTGTGGGAGGAAACCGGAGCATCCGGAGGAAACCCACGCACACACGGGGAGGATGTGCAGACTCCGCACAGACAGTGACCCAAGCCGGAATCGAACCTGGGACCTTGGAGCTGTGAAGCCATTGTGCTATCCACAATGCTACCGTGCTGCCCCAGTGCGACAGTGTGTCAGAGAATGTGTGTGTTTGTGTGAGAGAGTGCATGAGTGTGTGAGAGTGTGAGAGGGTGCGAGTGTGCATCAGAGAATGTGAGTGTGTGAGGGGTCATATGTGTGAGAGAGAGTGTGTGTGAGAGAGATTGTGTGTGAGAAAGTGTTTCTGAGAGTTGGTGTGTGTGAGGGAGAGTGTAAGAGAAGTGTGTGTGAGAGTGTGCGATGTGCGAGAATGTAAGAGAAAATGTGTGTGTGAGAGAAAGTGTGAGTGTGTGCGAGAGTGTGTATGAGAGTTGGTGTGTGTGTAAGAGAGAGAATGTGAGAGAGAGTGTTTGTGTGAGAGAGTGTGTGTGGGAGAGTGTGTGAGAGAGTGTGTGTGAGAGTTGGTGTGTGTGTAAGAGAGTGTGAGAGAGAGTGTGTGAGCGAGAGTGTTTGTGTGAGAGAGTGTGTGTGAGAGTTGGTGTGTGTGTAAGAGAGTGTGAGAGAGAGTGTGTGAGCGAGAGTGTTTGTGTGAGAGAGTGTGTGTGAGAGTTGGTGTGTGTGTGCAAGAGAGAGAGTGTGTGAGCAAGAGAGAGTGTGAGAGAGAGTGTGTGAGCGAGAGAGTGTGTGAGAGAGAGTGTGCGGATCACATTTTAGCAAATCTGCATATTAGAACAAGACAAGAAGTCTCACTTTAATGTGCAGATTCCCGAGTTACCCAAGGGGTGGGAAATATCTCCGGAGACTTCGGAGAGTAATGTTCAGTACTGGTTTCCACAAATGGGGACCGGATGGAATTGCACTCGCTATGCCAAGCTGGCATGTTTTGTGTGGTGGCGATCTGGCTGGAGGTGCCCGACACGGGTGTTTGTAGGGAGCAGGGTATGCTCCCATGGTGTATTGGTGTGGGGGTCAGAGTTCTCTTCAGGGTCCTCCAGAGATTAGGACGCCAATGAGCTCCACAATGCACAAAACGGGGCTACGTGCTGCTCAGCTGGTGCGTTCCCCACTGAACCCCGATCTGACGCGAGTGTCGTTTTATAGCATTGTCTTGTTGGCGCTGCGAGGGCTGGGAAACACGCAGCTAAACGCACTAGCTATGGGACTTCATACCCACTCAGTTAAATTACACCAAGTGTGTGTGAGAGAGAGTTAGTGTGGTGAATGTATTCCTGATACCATTCACCATTGTATTGCATTGCATTGTATCGTATTACATTGATGCTCTTGTGGGCTCCGCCTATGGCTCCGCCCCCTCAGGGGAGGTATATAGATCTGCAGCCTGTAGGCGACACTCAGTGCAGAGCAGTCGCAGGCAGGCACGGATCTAGCTGATTAAAACCACTCTTCACTTCTACTCGACGTCTCGTGTGAATTGATGGTCGCATCAATTTAATCAGCTAAGATATCGCTATGGAAGCCGCCCTCAAACCTGATCAACTAGAACTCGACCCACAGGCAGCTGAAGCCAAAGGAATCTTTTCGCACTGGCTCCGCTGTTTTGAGGTCTACCTCGACGCCTCCTCCTCGCCCGCCGTCATCGAGCCACAGAAGCTGAGTCTCCTCCAGGCCCGGGTGAGCCACAGAATCTCCGTACTAATCGAGGAAGCGACCACGTACACAGACGCGGTCGTGATCCCGAAAAGACATTATGTGAGGCCGGTGAACGAGGTGTTTGTGCGGCATCTCCTCACCATTTGTTGCCAACGCCCGGGGAAGTCGCTGGAGGAATACCTATATAGCCTGAGAGCACTCGCTCGAAACTGCAACTACAAGGACGTCACGGCCTCGCAGCACATGGAACTCGCCATCCGGGACACCTATGTGGCTGGAGTCCGGTCCAACTATGTCAGACAGCGCCGCCTGCTTGAAAAGGGCGCCCTCGACCTAGAAGAGACGGTAAAACTATCCACCTCCTTAGAAGTAGCTTTCCAGAGCCTCAATGCTTTCCCCTCCGACCACACGATTCCTTCGTGGACACCCATCCAGGGGGTGTCCCAGGCCTGTGCCGTGCGGCTGCCCGGCCAACCCGGGGAGCTGCTCTGCTATTTCTGTGGTCAGAACCAGCACCCCAGGCAGCGTTGCCCGACCCGGAACGCGACCTGCAGCGACTGCGGCAAGAAAGGACATTTTGCCAAAGTCCGCTTGGCCCGACACGGAGCTCCTAAATCGCAGGACCGACTCACAGAGTCACAGGCCCACAGGCCCGCAGACCCCGCAGCGTGGCTGTGTGCCTGCCGGTACCGCCCCCTTCTGACGCGTCATCCGCCTCGTGCTACCCATTGGGGCTGCCATCTTTAACCCCACCCGACATGTCCGACTCATGGGGGCCGCCATCTTCAACGTCGCCTGACATGTGCGACTGTCGGGGCCGCCATATTGGCCGCCATCGTTAACGCCGCCTGACACGTGTGCCGCCATCTTGGGACCACCCCGCTACTTCTGACCACACCGGCTGTGGCACTAACAATTGTACACAAAGACTCGAGTCCAGTACAAGAGAGGCTTTATTACAGTGAGATGCTATTCCTCCGGCGGCAGCTGTAGAATGGCATCTCAGTGAAACTTACAAATATTTATACTGCTCCCTGTGGGCGGAGCTAGCCGGCAGGGGCTTACCAGAGAAACCCGTAATACAGGTACGGCCATACATCCCCCTACTGCAAGCACACATATATACAGTAGTTAGATCACCACATTAACCCCCTGTAAAAAATGAGTCCGGCGGGGTTGACGTGGATCTATAATACATAAAGTGATATATTTACAAAAGGGCAAAACAAAAGAAAACCAAGAGTCCATCAGGCAATCCGGTCACAGGTTGAGTCGGATCGGCGGTTGAACATTCCGTTGCGAGCGACGTAGCTGTCCTGGAGATGTCTGCACAGGCGGTGACAGCGACAACGGTGCAGGTGCTGGCGGTGTAGGTGCTGGCCAGTGGCGGGATGACTCTGGGAGCGAGCCAAAATCTTCCATGTCCTCCAGCGTGGGCAGGGGAACGAGGGATGGACCTGGTGGGGACGAATACGGGGGCACCGGGGAAAAGGAGGGTGGCGCGGGGGGTGAGGGGTGTGGGCATGGGATCGGCACCTGAGGGAGCCAGGTCCCGGAGCGAGACTGCGTCCTGGCGGCCGTCGGGGAACTCCACGTAGGCATACTGGGGGTTTGCGTGGAGTAGGCGTACCTTGTCCACCAGGGGTTCCGCCTTGTGGTGCCTGACATGCCTACGAAGAAGGACTGGGCCTGGAGCCGTGAGCCAAGTCGGGAGCGACACCCCGGATGTAGACTTGCCCCGCTGCGTGTTGTTGAACATGAAGGCTACCGACCGTTGGTCAGTGAGGAGAGTGAATCTCCTGCCGGCCAGGTAATGCCTCCAGTGCCGCACAGCTTCAACGATTGCCTGGGCCTCCCTTTCAACAGAGAAGTGTCGGATTTCGGAGGCGTGGAGGGTGTGGGAGAAGAATGCCAGGGGTCTGCCGGCCTGGTTTAGAGTGGCGGCAAGGGCGACATCTGAAGCATCGCTCTCTACTTGGTGACTCGTCTACTGCGTGCATCCCGGCCTTGGCTATGTCTGAGCGGATACGATCGAAGGCTTGTCGTGCCTCGGCCGTGAGGGGAAATTGTGTGGACTGGATCAGTGGGCGTGCCTTGTCCGCGTATTGTGGGACCCACTTGGCGTAGTAAGAAAAGAACCCCAGGCATCGTCTGAGAGCCTTGGGGCAGTGGGGGAGGGAAAGCTCCATGAGGGGGCGCATGCGGTCATAATCGGGCCCCAGTAGTCCGTTTTGGACTACGTAGCCAAGGATGGCCAAGCGGTCTGTGCTAAAAACGCATTTCTCCTTGTTATAGATGAGGTTGAGGAGAGATGCGGTGTTGAGAAATTTGGCACGGTTGGCGTCATGGTCCTGCTGATCGTGGCCGCAGATGGTGACATTGTCTAAATACGGAAACGTGGCCCGCAGTCCGTACCGGCCAACCATTCGGTCCATTTCTCGCTGAAATACCGAGACCCCGTTAGTGACGCCGAAGGGAAACCTAAGAAATTGATACAGGTGACCGTCCGCCTCGAAGGCAGTGTACGGACGGTCCGATTTACGAATGGGGAGCTGGTGGTAGGTGGATTTCAGGTCAATTGTAGAGAAGACCCGGTACTGTGCAATCTGATTGACCATATCAGATATGCGAGGGAGGGGGTACGCGTCGAGCTGCGTGTACCGATTGATGGTCTGGCTGTAGTCCACGACCATCCTGTGCTTCTCCCCAGTTTTAATCACTACCACCTGGGCTCTCCAGGGACTGTTGCTGGCCTCGATGATACCCTCCCGAAGCAGCCGCTGGACTTCGGACCTGATGAAGGCCTTGTCCTGGGTGCTGTACCATCTGCTCCTGGTGGCGACGGGCTTGCAATCTGCAGTCAGATTGGCAAAGAGGGAGGGAGGTTCAAACTTAAGGGTCGCGAGGCCGCAAACGGTGAGGGGAGGTAGGGGTCCGCCGAATTTGAGGGTGAGGCTCTGGAGGTTGCATTGAAAGTCCAGGCCCAGTAAGAGTGACGCGCAGAGGTTGGGGAGAACGTACAGGCGGAAACGGTCGAATTCCACGCCCTGTACAGTGAGTTTAACCAGGAGAAGCCCCGGATCGGGACAGAGTGGGAACCGGAGTCTAGGGAGATCTGCTGGTTGGCGGGGTGGACCGCCAGGGAGTAGCGCCTTACCGTGTCCGGGTGAATGAAGCTCTCGGTGCTCCCGGAGTTGATGAGGCAGGAGGTCACGTGGCCGTTGACGAGCACCGTGGTGGAAGAGGGTGCCAGGTTGCGAGGACGGGACTGGTCGGTCGTCACGGAGGCGAGCAGCGGCCGATCGGCCGACGAGTCTGACAAGTCCGACGAGTAGCGGCAGCGACGTGGGTCCCGAGGGAGGACAAAATGGCAGCCTCTGGAGTACCTGTGAGGAAGAAGATGGCAGCGGACAAGATGGCAGCGGGCAAGATGGTGGCGCCCATGGAACGCACATGGAGGCGGAAGTTGAAGATGGCGGCGCCCATGGTGCGCACATGGCGGGGGCGGTGAAAGATGGCGGCGCCCACTGATCGCACATGGGGTCGGGGACAGCGGATGGCAGGGCCCATTGTGCGATCGGCTGAGGCGAGGGGGGGGTTTCGGGCACGATAGTGGCAACCGTTCGGGACTGGCACACTGCTGCAAAGTGGCCTTTCTTGCCACAAGCTTTGCAGGTCGCGGTGTGGGCCGGGCAGCACTGGCGGGGGTGTTTCTGCTGACCGCAGAAGTAGCAGCGGGGACCCCCAGGGTGCACGGTGCGGCGAGCAGCGCAGGCGTAGTGTGCGGGGGCGGCTGTCGGGGGGGCCAGTTGCGGGGTCCACGAGGGGTAGGACGGGTGGGCCAAGTGGCTAGTGGGGTAGGATCGCGCATTACGGGAGGCGGCCGTTATTGATAGCGCCAGAGTTTTTCTAGCCGCGAGATCGAGAGCGGCCCCTTCCAGCAGTCGTTGCTGGATGGGGTCCGATGCAATACCTGTAACAAATGCATCCCGCATGAGTAAATCTGAATGTTCTGTGGCCGTGACAGCCTGGCAGTCGCAGTCTCGTACTAGAGGTATAAGGGCCCTCCAAAAGTCTAAAAGGGGCTGGCTTAGCTCACTGAGCTAAATCGCTGGCTTTTAAAGCAGACCAAGCAGGCCAGCAGCACGGTTTGATTCCCGTACCAGCCTTCCCGGACAGGCGCCGGAATGTGGCGACTAGGGGCTTTTCACAGTAACTTCATTGAAGCCTACTCGTGACAATAAGCGATTTTCATTTAATTTTCAAGTCCTCAATCGACTCACCCGGTTGTTGGAAGCGAGTAGAGAGTAGATGTCTCCCAAACAGGGTGTTCGTCGACTGTGCGTAGTTCTCTTTGAGCAGTTCCATGGCCCGGGCGTAGTTAGGCGCGTCTTGAATGAGCGGAAACACGCTGGAGCTGAGTTTTGAGTAAAGAAGCTGTCGTTTCTGAGCCTCCGAAGGTGGAGGGTCCGCTGAAGAGATGTCGGCCTCGAAAACTTCAAGCCAGTGAATTAAGTCTTTCCTGGCATGGGGCGACTGCGGATCCAGCTGCAGGCGGTCAGGTTTAATCCTGATGTCCTTGGTGTAAGGAAAATCTTACTGTAATAAATTGTGGCGCTAACAATTGTACACAAAGACTCGAGTGCAGTACAAGAGAGGCTTTAGTACAGTGAGATGCTATTCCTCCGGCGGCAGCTGTAGAATGGCATCTCAGTGAAACTTACGAATATTTATACAGCTCCCTGTGGGCGGAGCTAGCCGGCAGGGGCTTACTGGAGAAACCAGAAATACAGGTACGGCCATACATCCCCCTACTGCAAGCACACATATATACAGTGGTTAAATCACCACACCGGCTACCTGCAGCTCGGCGCTGTCACCCTCGACCAGTCACGGCCCAAGCATCTCAGGATCTTGATGATGACCGCCCGGGTCAATGGGCACGAAACGTCCTGTCTGTTTGACTTTGGAAGCACGGAGAGCTTCATACATCCGGACACGGTAAGGCGCTGCTCTCTCCAGATATCCCCCGCATCCCAAACAATCTCCCTCGCATCCGGATCACATTCGGTGCAGATCCGGGGGTACTGTGTCGCCAACCTCGCGATACAGGCGCGGAGTACGCCAATTTTAAACTCTATGTCCTCCCCCATCTCTGCGCTCCTCTCCTGTTAGGACTGGACTTCCAGTGCAACCTCAGGAGCCTGACCCTGAAGTTCGGCGGACCCCTACCCCCTTTCACCGTATGTAGCCTCGCAACCCTTAAGGTCGCCCCTCCCCCGCCCTTCGCGAACCTCACCGCCGACTGTAAACCCATTGCCACCAGGAGCAGGCGGTACAGTGCCCAGGACAGGGCTTTCATCAAGTCAGAGGTCCAGCGACTCTTGAGGGAGGGGATCATCGAGGCCAGTAATACCCCAGGTGGTGGTCGTCAGGACCGGGGGAAAGAACAGGATGGTTGTAGACTACAGCCAAACCATAAATCGGTGCACGCAACGCGATGCGTATCCCCTTCCCCGGATAGCGGACATGGTGAATCAGATTGCACACTATCAGGTTTTCTCCACGGTAGATCTGAAGTCCGCATACCACCAGCTTCCAATCCGCCCTGAAGATCGCCACTACACGGCCTTTGAGGCAGACGGCCGCCTCTTCCACTTCCTCCGGGTCCCCTTCGGCGTCAACAACGGGGTCTCGGTCTTCCAAAGAATGATGGAACAAATGGTGGACCAGTACGGGCTGCGGGCCACATTACCTTACTTGGATAACGTCACCATCTGCTGCCATGATCAGCAGGACCATGACTCTAACCTTCAGAAGTTCCTCCAAACCGCCCAAGCCCTCAATCTCACCTACAACAAGGAGAAATGTGTTTTCCACACAACCCGACTAGCCATCCTCGGCTATGTCGTGTAAAACGGAGTCCTAGGGCCCGACCCCCACCGCGTGCGCCTCCTCCTGCAACTCCCCCTTCCCCACTGCCCCGAGGCCCTGAAAAGATGCCTCGGGTTCTTTTCATATTATACCCAGTGAGTCCCCAACTATGCGGACAAATCCCGCCCACATCAAAGCCACCATCTTCCCCCTGTCGACTGAGGCCCGCTTGGCCTTCAGCCGCATCAAGGCAGACATTACCACGGCTGCGATACACGCGGTGGACGAATCCATCCCCTTCCAGGTGGAGGGCGTCGCGTCAGATGTTGCCCTGGCCGCTACCCTTAACCAGGCAGGCAGGCCCGTGGCTTTTTTTTCCCGTGCCCTCAACACCACCGATATTTGACACTCCTCTATCGAAAAGGAAGCTCAAGCCATTGTGGAAGCTGTGCGGCATTGGAGGCACTACCTGGCCGGTAGGAGGTTCACCCTCGTCACCGACCAATGGTCAGTAGCCTTTATGTTCAACAATACAGCGGGGCAAGATCAAGAATGGTAAAATCTTGAGGTGGAGAATCGAACTCTCCACTTATAATTACGATATTGTGTATCGTACGGGGAAGCTCAATGAGCCCCCAGATGCCTTGTCCCGCGGCACATGCGCCAGCGGGCAAGATGACCGACTCCGGGCCATCCACAATGACCTCTGTCACCCGGGGGTCACCCGGCTTCTCCACTTCATCAAGGCCCGCAACCTGCCCTACTCCACCAAGGAGGTCAGGGCCATGACCAGGGACTGCCACGTCTGCGCGGAGTGTAAGCCACACTTCTATCGACCAGACAAGGGCCACCTGATGAAGGCATTTGAGCGCCTCAGCATCGATTTCAAAGGGCCCCTCCTCTCCACTGACCGCAACACGTATTTTCTTAATGTCGTTGACAAGTATTCCCGTTTCCCCTTTGCCATCCCATGCCCCAACATGACCGTGGTCACTGTCATTGAGGCCCTCCATCGCATCTTCACCCTGTTCGGTTTCCCCACTTATGTCCACAGTGACCGGGGCTCCTCTTCCAGAGCGATGATCTACATCAGTACCTGCTCGGTCAGGGCATTGCCTCGACCGGGACTACCAGCTACAACCCCTGGGAAAACGGACAGGTGGAGAGGGAGAATGCGACGGTATGGAGGGCCGTCCTTCTGGCCCTACGGTCTAGACATCTCCCAGTTTCCCACTGGCAGGATGTCCTCCCCGACGCGCTCCACTCAATTAGGTCGCTCCTTTGCACATCCACGAATGAGACCCCTCATGACCGCCTATTTGTCTTCCCCAGGAAAACCACCTCCGGGGTCTTGCTTCCGTCCTGGCTGACAACACCAGGGCCTGTCCTCTTCCGAAAGCTCGTGAGGAGCCATAAGTCCGACCCCCTGGTCAAGAGGGTCCAGCTCCTTCACGCCAACCCGCAGTATGCCTACGTGGCGCGCCACAACGGTCGACAAGACACAGTCTCCCTCCAGGATCTGGCACCCGCCGGTTCCCCTGCGACCACCACCTACCCGCCCCACCCTACACTGGACACTGGTCCTGCCCCTACATGGCCTATAACGCCCCTTTCCCCATCGCCGGCCCACCATGATGAAGCTGCAGAAGACACGCTCCCGGAGTCAACAAGCCCAACACCCGTGCCCACAGCGACGAGTTCAACACCGATGCACGCAGCGAAACCAGAGCTGAGGCGATCACGGAGAACGATCAAGGCGCCGGACAGACTCGATCTGTGAGCCCACTTCACCCCCGCTGGACTTCAATTTTTTAACAGGGGGTGAATGTGGTGAATGTATTACTGCGACCATTCACCATTGTATTGCATTACATTGTATCATATTATGTTGATGCCCTTGTGGGCTCCGCCTATTGCTCCGCCCCCTCGGGGAAGTATATAGATCTGCAGCCAGTAGGCGGCACTCAGTACAGAGCTGTCACAGGCAGGCACAGATCTAGCTGATTAAAACCACTCTTCACTTCAACTCAGCGTCTCGTGTGAATTGATGGTCGCATCATGGTGTGTGTGTGTGAGAGAGAGAATTGGTGTGTGTCAGAGAGAGTTGTGTGTGTGAGAGAGAGGGTTGGTGTGTGTGTGTGTGTGTGAGAGGTGGTATGTGTGAGAGAGGGTTGGTGTGAGTGTGAGAAAGAAGGTTGGTGCGTGTGCGAGAGCTGGTGTGTGTGAGAGAGGGTTGGTGTGCGTGCGTGTGAGAGAGAGTTGGTGTGTTTGCGAGAGAGGTGGTGTGTGTGTGAGAGAGGGTTGGTGTGTGTGAGAGAGGGTTGGTGTGCGTGCGTGTGAGAGAGAGTTGGTGTGTTTGCGAGAGAGGTGGTGTGTGTGTGAGAGAGTTGGTGCGTGTGTGAGAGCTGGTGTGTGTGTGAGAGAGGGTTGGTGTGTGTGAGAGAGAGTTGGTGTGTTTGCGAGAGAAAGTTGGTGTGTGTGTGAGAGAGAGTTGGTGTGTGTGTGAGAGAGGGTTGGTGTGTGTGAGAGAGGGTTGGTGTGCGTGCGTGTGAGAGAGAGTTGGTGTGTTTACGAGAGAGGTGGTGTGTGTGAGAGAGAGTTGGTGCGTGTGTGAGAACTGGTGTGTGTGTGAGAGAGGGTTGGTGTGTGTGAGAGAGAGTTGGTGTGTTTGCGAGAGAAAGTTGGTGTGTGTGTGAGAGAGTTGGTGTGTTTGCGAGAGAAAGTTGGTGTGTGTGAGAGAGAGTTGGTGTGTGTGTGAGAGAGAGTTGGTGCGTGTGTGAGAGCTGGTGTGTGTGTGAGAGAGGGTTGGTGTGTGTGAGAGAGAGTTGGTGTGTTTGCGAGAGAAAGTTGGTGTGTGTGTGAGAGAGAGTTGGTGTGTGTGTGAGAGAGAGTTGGTGCGTGTGTGAGAGCTGGTGTGTGTGTGTGAGAGAGAGTTGGTGTGTGTGAGAGAGAGTTGGTGTGTGTGAGAGAGAGTTGGTGTGTGTGTGAGAGAGTTGGTGTGTTTGCGAGAGAAAGTCGGTGTGTGTGTGAGAGAGAGTTGGTGTGTGTGTGAGAGAGAGTTGGTGCGTGTGTGAGAGCTGGTGTGTGTGTGAGAGAGTTGGTGTGTTTGCGAGAGAAAGTTGGTGTGTGTGTGAGAGAGAGTTGGTGTGTGTGTGAGAGAGAGTTGGTGCGTGTGTGAGAGCTGGTGTGTGTGTGAGAGAGGGTTGGTGTGTGTGAGAGAGAGTTGGTGTGCGTGCAAGAGGTGGTGTGTAAGAGAGAGTTGATGTGTGAGAGAGCTGGTGTGTGTGAGAGAGAGTTGGTGTGTGCGTGACAGTGTGTGTGTGAGAGAGGGTGCGTGTGTGAGAGAGCTGGTGTATGTGTGAGAGTTGGTATGCATGTGTGGTAGGGCGTGTGTGTGCGTGTGAGAGAGGGTGACTGTATGAAAGTGTGTGAGTGTGTGTGTGTGTGAGAGCTGGTGTGTGTGAGAGAGGTGGTGTGTGTGAGAGAGGGTGCATGCGTGAGAGAGCTGGTGTGTGTGAGAGAGTTGGTGTGTGTGACAGTGGGGGGGTGTGTGGGAGGGCGCGTATGTGTGTGTGAGAGCGGGTGTGTGAGATTTGGTGTGAGTGTGTGAGAGAGAGAGTTTTCTGTGTGTGTGTGAGAGAGTGTGTGTGTGAGAGTGTGCGTGTGAGAGTGTGTGCGAGAGTGTGTGAGTGTGTGTGTGAGAGAGTGTGTGCGAGAGTGTGTGTATGAGAGAGAGTTTTCTGAGTGTGTGTGAGAGCGTGTGTGTGTGAAAGAGTGTGTGCGAGAGTGTGTGTGCGTGTGTGAGAGTGTGTGCGAGAGAGTGTGTGTGTGTGTGTGTGAGAGAGTGTGTGCGAGAGAGTGTGTGTGTATGAGACAGAGAGTGTTCTGAGTGTGTGTGAGAGAGAGTGTGTGTGAGAGAGAGTGTGTGTGAGAGAGTTTTCTGAGTCTGTGTGAGTGTGTACGAGAGAGAGCTTTCTGTGTGTGTGAATGAGAGAGTTGCTGAGTGTGAGAGTTTGTGTATGTGTGAGTGAGAGTGTGCCTGAGTGATAGTGTGAGTAAGAGAATGTGAAAGTGTGTGAGAGTGAGTGTGTGTGTGAAAGAAAGAGAGGGTGGAGATGGGGAGGGGGAGAGTTGACAAGGATCTGTACGGTGCCCAAAACGATAACAATCTCCTGGATGTTTTATTGCCTACTGCAAAACCTATTCCCAAGGAAGGTGCAAGCGAGTACATGGAACCAATGTCCATAAAACTAAATGTTCTTGAAATACTCAGGACAAATACCATCTATGGAGAGATTATCACGTTTCAGGTTGAGGTGATCCTTTACCAGTCATGTTGACCGATAGTTAACTTTCTTTCTTTGTACATTTCCAGCATTTTCTTTTTGCTTTAGAACTTTCAGAATTTTCAGCACCTACAAAATGTTGCTTTTATACATGGAATCAAAGACTGATTACAACAAAGAAGGAAGCCATTCGGCCCATTGTGTGCCTGCCGGATCTCTGCAAGGCCGACTCAGCTAGTCCCACTACCTAGCCATTTTCAACACAGTCCATCGGTTACTTTTTCTCAAGTTGCAGATCAATTTCCCTTTTGAAAGGGGCGATGGAGCCCGCCTCCACCACACTCTCGGGCAGTGCACTCCAGATCCAAAGAACAAAGAACAAAGAAATGTACAGCACAGAAACAGGCCCTTCGGCCCTCCAAGCCTGTGCCGACCATGCTGCCCGTCTCAACTAAAATCTTCTCCACTTCTGGGGTCCGTATCCCTCTATTCCCATCCTATTCATGTATTTGTCAAGATGCCCCTTAAACATCACTATCGTCCCTGCTTCCACCACCTCCTCCGGCAGCGAGTTCCAGGCACGCACTACCCTCTCCTGGGTATTCCCTGCAGGCAGGTGTTTTTCCCGATGTTGTTTGGTCCTTTCGTCAATCGTCTGAAATCTGTGTCCTCTGGTTCTTGACCTTTCCACCAATGGGGACAGTTTCTCCCTTTCTCCTCTGTCTGGACCTCCTGGTGATTTTGAACACTTCTATCAAACCTCTTCTCAACTTTCTCTTCTCCGAGGAGAACAGTTCCAGCTTCTCCCATCCATGAGAATGAAGACCCTGCTCCCTGGAACCATTCTCTTTAATGTTTTCTGCAATCTTTCTCATGCATTCACATCCTTCCTAAACTGTGCTGCCCAGAATTGGATACAATGCTCCACTCTAGACTGAACTAGTGTTTGATATTATGATTTTTTTTTGGAGGGGGTTACTGTATTTCTTTAGTGCCTTTCACCGCCTCAGGACAATCCACAGCGCTTTACCGCCAATGAAGTATGGTCACTATTGGAGGATGCACGAGTCAATTTGTGCAGAGCAAGCTCCCAACAATAGCAATGTGATCTGACCAGCTGATTCATTTTAGTGATGTTGCCCTGGTGAAACATTGTTTAAGAAACACAATGATGAAGATCACCGTCAAACTCATTACTCAGCTATTTGCATGTGAAACCCACGCGGTGATACACTGTACATAGTTACTGGCCTCGTTCCTCTCCATCTCCATCACCTCCTCCGGCATTCCCACTCTCTGAGTAACTCTCCAAGTCTTGCTTTGACAAAGGGTCATCTGAACTCGAAGCGTCAGCCGTTTTCTCCCTTTACAGATGCTGCCAGACCTGCTGAGAATTTCCAGCATTTTCCCTTGTGGTCTTGCCTCTTGTTGCATCCTGTGGTGAATGTGTAACCACTATAATTCACGCTGTACATTACTGTGTCCCTGTGGGCTCCATCTGTGAGCCGTTGTGCGGCTCTGCCCACAGGGGGAGATGAGGAGCATGTACAGGGCTCCGCCCTTGGCTCCGCCCCTGACAGGAAGTATAAGTGCTGCGGTCCTGCGAGTCCGCCCTCAGTTCAGCACAGTGGCAGGCAGGCTCAGTTGTAAGCCGATTAAAGCCACAGTTTACTCCAACTCGTGTCTCTGGTTGAATTGATGGTCGTGTCACATCCCTCCATCTCCCCCGTTCTTTCTACCTTTGGCAGCATTGCCTTCAGCCATCAACACCTTCAGCTCTGGAATTGCCTCTCTCTGGTATCAGCCCCGCTCTCCTCCTTTAAGCCTCTCCTTACAACCTATGCCTTTGATCAAGTTCAAGACATATGTCCTGATGTTCCCCTCTTTAGCTCAATGGCATCTGTTGAAGCACCTTGGTATGCATTGCCACAGTAAAGGTCCTTTGATGTCCCTGTCCTTAAACGCAACGTTTCCCATGAAGGGAATAAATGTTGATCATCGCGAGCAATGTTAAGCTAATCAGCCCTTCAAGGGATTGTTGTTTTACATCCTCCTTCATTTCGCTCTCCTTTGAAGTTACAGAGAGCAAATTGGACGGGATTAGAATCAGTGATCCCTCCTCCCCCACCCCCTTGGGCCTCCCATCCTATGAGGTGTCAAAATGACCCACTGTAGAAAAATGCAGCAACACAAGAGGTTCATGGCCCAGTCAGTGCTGCCCTCTGCAAGATCCACCCATTAAACTCAATTTCAGGTCCCTTTTCACTGTTTTCTTTTTCAAACATTTATCCACTTTCCTCTTCCAGCTGGGTATTTGGATCAGTTTCTGCCTCTGCACCCCATATTCTAACAATCCTCGAGTGAAGAAATATATTTCTCATCGCTGCCTTTTTTTGATGAGGAGCCTAGGTTTATCTCTCACTCGCCCACCACCGGAAATAATGACCAGCTCTCTTCCTCCCCCCACCCCCCCCAGTTCCTCTCTTGAAAGTCTCTTGAGTCGAGAGACGGTTTCTTGAAACATTCTTTCAGTGGGAATGTGGGTGTTACTGGCTAAGTCAGAAGGCCAGTAGATCTATTGCTGCCTGCAGTACCTCACCCCAAAGGTATGCATACGTCTAGACTATGTTATTTGACTCATTTGCCTGTGAGGGATGTCACAGGCAACCCTGATCTCATCACCCATTATCTGCACAGCCAGACCATCCAACACGAATAACGATCAGGAGCGACATCTCAGGATGACCTTTGCACCAGCTTGCCCAGGGACGTGACACCAAAAGAGTTTACAGAACTCCACTTTTAAACAAAACAAGTCCATCCTTTTTTTTACTCAATTCATTCAACCTCCCCTCTTTTCACCAGAAGTTTCTGTGAAAATCCCCTGGTCGCCACATTCCGGCGCCTGTTCGGGTACACGGAGGGAGAATTCAGAATGTCCAATTCAACTGACAAGCACGTCTTTCGGGACTTGTGGGAGGGAACCGGAACGCCCGGAGGAAACCCACGCAGACACGGGGAGAACGTGCAGGCTCCACACAGACAGTGACCCAAGCCGGGAATCGATCCTGGGACCCTGGTGCTGTGAAGCGACAGTGCCAACCACTGTGCTACCGTGCCGCCCTAACAAACTTCAGTTGATTCTTGAATCCATTTAGATTGATATCCGAGAAGGGCCAATCAGCCCTTCGAATCTACTGGGTCATTATTTTCTTCAATTCATTTTTTATGAGGTGTAGGCACTTATTGCCCATCCCTAATTGCGCCTGAACGGAATGGCCTGGTCCGTGAACCAGATGGGTTTTCACGACAATCGACAATAGTTTCATGGTCATCATTGGACTTTTTAGTTCGTGATTTTTATTGAATTTCAAATTATACCATCTGCCATGATAGCACCGAGAACATTAATCCCTCATCTCTGGAGTACTAGTCCAGTGACAAGACCACTATGATTGATCGTGTACCTCAGTTAAACACCGCCAAATCAGCTAGTATCTTTCACATTTTGGGGTGTCATACCTAGGGCAAGGCCAATCATTAAGGAGGAGATGACTGAACATTTGGAAAGACAAAGCTCAAGCCACAATTGTCAGCATGGTTTTATGAATGGGGTAAGCCATGCTTGACCAAGGTGCTTGAGTTCTTTGAGGACGGAGATGGATAATGGAGAACCTGTGGATGTGGGGTATCTAGACTTCCAGAAGTTGTTTGACAAGTTGCTGAATAAAAGACTAATCCAGAAAATGAGATTGCAGGGGGTTGGGGGTAGAATATTAGATTGGATTGAGATTGGCTGACTGACAGAAAGCAGAGGGTCGAGTTAAGAGCTTCTCTGGCTGGAGAATTGTAACTAGCGGGGTGTCTCACGGTTCAGTCCTTGGACCTCAACTGTCTACAATCGATATAAACGATCTGCGAGCAGGGACAAAATTTGCGGATGATCCGAAAATAGGTGGGAAAAAAGGCAGGTACAGATTTTACAGACGGATATAGATAGGCTAGAAGATTGGGTCAAAATTTGGCAGGTGGAGTTTGATGTGGATAAGTGTGAGGTTATCCATCTTGGCAGAAAGAACAATCAGGGAGATTATTATCTGAATGGAAAGCAGATTCAAAATGCATCTGGGCAGAGGGATCTGGGTGTATTTGTTCATGAATCACAGAAAGTCGGTCTGCAGGTACAAAATGTAATACGAAAAGCAAATGAAATGTTAGCGTTTATTGCAAAAAGGCTGGTGTATAAAAGTAGAGAAGTGTTGATGCAATTATATAGGGTGTTGGCGAGGCCACATCTGGAGTATTGTGTCCAGTTTGGGTCTCCTTATTTGAGGAGGGATGTGGTGGCATTGGAGGCAGTTCAGAGGAGGTTCACCAGATTGATTCTGGGGATGAAAGGGTTGACGTATGAGGAGAGATTAAACAGTTTGGGTATACACTTGCTGGAGTTTAGACGGATGAGAGGGCTTCTGATTAAGGTATATAAACTACAAAAAGGGATTGATAAAGTAAACGTAGACCAGACATTCCCCCTTGTAGGGCAATCTAGAACCAGAGGTCACAGATATAGGCTGAGAGGCGGTAGATTTAGAAATGAGATGAGGAGGAACTACTTCTCGCAGAGGGTGGTGAATGTTTGGAACCCGCTGCCCTATAGTGCGGTGGAGTCCAGATCATGAAATGGTTTCGAGTGAGAGATAGATATATTTCTGATTTTAAAAATGGGTTAAAAGGATATGGGAACAGGGAGGGAGGTGGCTTTAAGACCAGGAAGAGATCAGCCATGATCTGATTGAATAGTGGAACAGGCTCAAAGGGCTGAATTGCCTACTTCTGTTCATAATTCCTACGTTCCAACGCTCCTCTGTTCCAATTCCAGCTGCCCTTGACCCGGAGTCACAACATATTTGAATTGAGCAATAATTCTTCGAAAAATACCCACAGTATTTGGCCCTTGGCTGCCCAATAATTACAGTCACCAGGTTTGTAAATTTAAACACAATTATATTTTATTTATAACAAGACCTATAATGAAATATGCAGCAAATACAGCTGGTTAACTATTATCTGATTCCTAATGCCCCACTTTAACTTTCCCCCACCCTCTACACACACACACACACACACACACATACACACACAAGGCAAACAAACACAGAGGGGAAGAGGGGGTGAAAATAATAAGTAAAATGATAAAGAGTATTTGTTTCAGATGGTTGTCTTGAAGCATATTTTCCTTTAAATTAGGCTTTCAGGTCGAGAGTTCTGGTTTCCAGACTGTAATAATAATAATTGTTTATTGTCACAAGTAGGCTTCAATGAAGCTACTGTGAAAAGCCCCTAGTCGCCACATTCTGGTGCCTGTTCGGGGAGGCTGGTACGGGAATTGAACTCGCGCTGCTAGCATGGTTCTGCATTACAAGCCAGCTGTTTAGCCCACTGTGCTAAACCAGACTGTAATGGTTTTCACTGTAAATTCATTCAGATCTCTGCAGTTTCAGAAATACAGCAGCTACCCAGATTCTCTGGAGAAACACGAGGGAGAGAGGAAGAGAGAGCAGGTCCACGTCTCTCAGCATCCAGGTCACCAACTCTGCTTTCCTTGGGTCTCTGGAAATCATCCCACTCAGGTAGGATCCAATCACCACCTGTTATAAGGCAGAATACGGCCTTTTTGGCCAATTCATTGGCCACAGGCCAACCAATCGCTCAGAACCCCACCCCATCTCTCGGGTGCCACAAAGTGTAAGTTCTGCTGCGTGACGACTGGCACCATATGCAATGTTGCAACTTTTGAAATTCCTCATTGTCTCCGCAGCTTGACTTAAAGATGCATGTCCATTAAGCATCCGTGGATCAAAATGATAACAGTAAAAAAATAAAGAAAAGGAAAACATCAGGAAGGACCCTGATATGGGGGGTACCACAAAGATGTGCTGGGGAGCCCCCTTGTTACCTGCCCACCCTCAGGCGTACCCAGGTAAGGGTTGCAAACCAATTGCCTGGGAAATTGAAGTTTCCTCGGGCAATTCTTGTGCAATCAGTAACATTTGAAAGTACGATATCAATTGCAAACGTTGGATGGTTCCATCTTTCTTGCCAGAATAATTACCCAGGAACGGTTGGAAAAATTAAAAGCCCTCCTAACTCCTGGGTAACTGTCGCACTGCCCCACCCCAGATGCCCCCACCCCCACCGGACACCACCCTCACCACCTGACATGCTTCACTGACCACCACTTACCATACCCCCTGACGACCCAACCCTCTCCAACTGACCAGCCCCCCCCCCACTGACTACCTGACCCTCACCCCCTACTGACTACCTGACCCTACCACTGCCCACCCACCACTTATTTCAGAGTCATAGGTTTTAAGGAAGGGGCAGGAATTGGGATTTGAAGAATTGGTAACAAAATGGCAGCGTGGATTCAATGGGTCGAATGGCATCTGAATTCTTCCTGTTGAGGTTGGGTGTGGTTGTAAATAAAGTAAAATATTTTGAGTCAGATTTACTGAAAGCCTTAGGTACTGATTTAATAGAATCATAGAATTTGCAGTGCAGAAGGAGACCATTCAGCCCATCGAATCTGCACCGGCCCTTGGAAAGAGAACCCCCCCCCCCCGCGCATGCGCGGAAATACGCCGGCCAGTCCGGGCATGCCGAACTCGCGGCGGCACTTCGGCGGCAACCTAGCCCCCCGAGAAAGTGGAGGTAGGTGGAGAATTCCTACCTTGGGGGGCCATTGATGCCCGGAGTCGTTGGCGCTGGTTTTCCCGCTGGCGTGGGGACAGCGCCACATTTTCTGTGAAGTCCGCCCAGATAGTCTGACCATTGGGCAGTCAAGAGACGTTCTCAGCACTAAACAATCAATAGGATCAAACGTTAGATCAAGTGTGAGACCAGGTGTCATGTCTGCTCTTATCAACTTGAATCTCGTTGGTCTCTCGTTTGGGGACCATGAATTGGATTCAGTTTGAATTGGTTTTTGGAGCAAGCAAGGAGATGGATTAGGGTCTTGTCCTGTTCACTCTGTCTACTCTGGGCATCAGTGGTTTTGTAACTCTGAGAAAGGAATAAAATTAATTTAAAATAAGTCAAATCAGACAATTTACAGGTGGCCAGATAACTGTGATAATCAAATACTTGCAAAAATGATCCAGTTTCAACCTCCTGCCCTGAAAGTTCCTTGAACAGGTATCAGGCACTGTTTACTGTTTGGGGCCCCAGGCTGCTGGCCATTCTTCATGTGTGAGCTGAACAGGAATGTCACGTAATATTTGACTGCAGACAATTACAGCTAAAATAGTACACCCCCCCCCCCTTTTCCCCCTGCCACACACACACACACACCTCTTCCATTTGGTATAGTCATCAATAATCACAGTCATCTATTAACACTTGTCAGACTTATCCACTGAAAGCACTCTTGTCTGATTGTGTTGAACTCCTGCTCCAGTGCAATATCTAAAGGATCTTTTATTTGTTCTATAGTATGGCAATGTATCAATTAACACTATCCTCAGGGTAGTGTCCTAAGCCAAAGCCAGAATCGGACCTGGGTTCCCTGGCACTGTGAGGTAGCAATGCTACCCACTGTACCACCAGGCGGCCCCATCAGGAAACACAGACAAATCTCTTTTTGAGGAAAATAATTTCTGTTGTAATTATATTATAACAGCAATAAATTTCTAACAATGCTTGACAATTAACTGTCAGTCAACTGGTGCATTCTCCGTGGCAATGCCTCTACCAATGCGAGTCCGCTTGCCAGCCAATCTTATATCGTGGAAACTGTCGTTCCCTTCACATTTGGTACTCTTACGAATTGTCCCAAAGAGTGCAAAATTAAAAGACCGATAAAAAGTGTCTTTTTTTTCTCAACAATAATAGCATTTATTGCTGTTCCCTTAATCCAGTGGTGCTTTATAATAGCTTGAGTATGTCATATACCGGTCACATGGTAGCACAGTGGTTAGCACTGTCACTTCACAGCACCAGGGTCCCAGGATCGATTCCCGGCTTGGGTCAGTGTCTGTGCGGCGTCTGCACGTTCTCCCCGTGTCTGCGTGGGTTTCCTCCGGGTGCTCCGGTTTCCTCCCACAAGTCCCGTAAGACGTGCTGTTAGGTGAATTGGACATTCTGAATTCTCCCTCCGTGTACCCGGACTGGCGCCGGAGTGTGGGGACTAGGGGATTTTCACAGTAACTTCATTGCTGTGTTGACGTAAGCCTACTTGTGATAATAAAGATTATTAAGATTAAAAGTATGTCATTTTGAGACATTCCCTGAACAATTAATGCCCAATAACATATCTATGAACAACTGATTGAAACAGAAAACTCTATCCTGGGGCGAAATTTTCCGACCCCCAGCAGGGACGGAGAATCGCCTGGGGCCGCCTAAAATCCCGCCCCCGCCGTGGCAGAGATTCTCCGCCACCCGGGAAGTGGCGGAGGCAGGAATCCCGCCACTCCAATCGGCGAGGCCCCTGCGGTGATTCTCCGGCCCGGATGGGAAGAAGTCCCGCCGCTGTGAGGCCTCTCCCACCACCGAGGTTTGAACCACCTCTGTAACGGCGGGATCAGCGGCGCGGGTGGGCCCCCGGGGTCCTGGGGGGGGCGGGGGGTGATCAGACCCCGGGGGGTGCCCCCACGGTGGCCAGGCCCGCAATCGGGGCCCCCCGCTCAGACTCCGGGCCAGTGCCCTGGCGGCACTCTTTCTCCTTCCGTGGCCGCCATGGCGGAAGTGGAAGAGAAACCCACATCGCGCATGTGCCGGTGGTGACGTCAGTGGCAGCTGGCCGCTGACGTCACTGCCGGCGCATGCGCTGACCGGCGAAAGCCTTTCGGCCAGCCCCGCTGCCGGGGGCGCCGGTTTTTTGCACCAGTCTTCTGGTGCAAACCGCTCCGGCGCGGGGCTGGCCCCCAAAGGTGGGGAGAATTCCCCACCTTTGGGGAGGCCCGACCCCTGAGTGGTTGGCCACTCCCCTACGCCGGGACCCTCCGTCACGCCGGGCAGGGGAGAATCCCACCCCAGAAGTCCACCAGGTGGAGTTTGTAAGCAGAAATTAAACTTCGACACAATGTAAATCAGTCAGAAACATTAATAAGGATATTTATTTTTCATCCAATGTAGGGTTCTAATTGAACTCCAAATTAAAAACTTGCCATAGTATTACATCTTAAGACTTTTCTGCAAGGCCTTCTGATAAAACGATATGAAGGACTTCAAAGTAGGGTGATTAAATCTCTTCCTGGAGATTTCACTGTGTGATTTGGCCCCAATGCTCCAGCCATTAGTTGGCCAACATACCCATCCTTGTGATGTACTGCCTCTTCCGGCTCCATTGGGAAAGCAAAAAAGATCCACTACCCAACTTGATGTTGCTTGACTGTCAGCCAAACGACCTGACCCCACACAACCACCACCACCGTTTCCACCACCTCCCGCCCCCCACCCCTCCCCCAGCCAACCCTATCCCTTTTATACCTGGTAAAGAGATTTTTTAAAAAAGAAATGAGAAAATAATGTGTTTAATATCACTATGATTTTTTCCAGGGTTGCATATAGCAGTGTCCTGGAGTTTGATCTTCAAATCCTGCAGACTCCAGGCCAATCCTGCAGGGTTGGCAACCTTAGTTCAAACTGGAGAATACCACAGCAGATAACCAGGAATCAATACTGACCAAGAGCTGGTTAATCCTTTGTTGTGACTTGTGGTGCCCTGGCAGTCCAGGGTAAAGCACTCAGACAAAGCACCTGGTCTTTCTAGGAACCCCCAACAGAAAAACAAAACTGTGGTTAGAAACCTGCACCTTCTCGGAATGACTTCAGAACAAAAGAAACAGCCTCTATGAAAAAACTGCAGTTTGAAATAACACCTGCTCTTTCTAAGAAGCACTTCAGGACAAAGAAACAGCCTCTTCAAACAACAACTGCATAAAAGAGGAGTCACATCAGGGTTAGTACACCATGAAGAGCTATAAAAACAAACACAGCTAATCCCTGCTTTGAAATAATCTGGACCCGTCAAACAAGAGGCTTTTAATGTGAAATTGAATGTAAACAATGCCGCTTAAAGCTTTTAGGTTTCTCAGGATTGGATTGGATTGGATTGGATTGGATTGGATTTGTTTATTGTCACGTGTACCGAGATACAGTGAAAAGTATTTTTCTGCAAGCAGCTCAACAGATCATTAGAAAAGGGAATTAAACAAAATTCAAGAAAATACATGAGAATACATAATAGGGCAACACAAGATATACAATGTAACTACATAAGCATTGGCATCGGTTGAAGCATACAGGGTGTAGTGTTAATGAGGTCAGTCAATAAGAGGGTCATTTAGGAGTCTGGTGACAGTGGGGAAGAAGCTGTTTTTGAGTCTGTTCGTGCGTGTTCTCAGACTTCTGAATCTCCTGCCCGATGGAAGAAGTTGGAAAAGTGATTAAGCCGGGTGGGAGGGATCCTTGATTATGCTGCCCGCTTTCCCCCAGCAGCGGGAGGTGTAGATGGAATCAATGGATGGGAGGCAGGTTCGTGTGATGGACTGGGCGGTATTCACGACTCTCTGAAGTTCCTTGCGGTCCTGGGCCGAGCAGTTGCCATACCAGGCTCTGATGCAGCCCGATAGGATGCTTTCTATAGTGCATCTGTAAAAGTTGGTAAGGGTTAATGTGGACATGCCGAATTTCCTTAGTTTCCTGAGGAAGTATAGGCGCTGTTGTGCTTTCTTGGTGATAGCGTCGACGTGAGTGGACCAGGATAGATTTTTGGTGATGTGCACCCCAAGGAATTTGAAACTGCTAACCATCTCCACCTCGGCTCCATTGATGCTGACAGGGGTGTATACAGTACTTCGCTTCCTGAGGTCGATGACCAGCTCTTTAGTTTTGCTGGCATTGAGGGAGAGATTGTTGTCGTTACACCACTCCACTAGGTTCTCTATCTCCCTTCTGTATTCGGACTCGTCGTTATTCGAGATCTGGCCCACTATGGTCGTATCATCAGCAAACTTGTAGATGGAGTTGGAACCAAGTTTTGCCACGCAGTCGTGTGTGTACAGGGAGTAGAGTAGGGGGCTAAGTACGCAGCCTTGCGGGGCACCGGTATTGAGGACTATTGTGGAGGAGGTGTTGGTGTTCATTCTTACTGACTGTGGTCTGTTGGTCAGAAAGTCAAGGATCCAGTTGCAGAGTGGAGAGCCAAGTCCTAGGTTTTGGAGCTTTGATGTGAGCTTGGCTGGGATTATGGTGTTGAAGGCGGAGCTGTAGTCAATAAATAGGAGTCTGATGTAGGAGTTCTTGTTTTCGAGATGCTCTAGGGATGAGTGTAGGGCCAGGGAAATGGCGTCTGATGTGGACCGGTTGCGACGGTATGCGAATTGAAGTGGGCCAAGGAATTCCGGGAGTATGGAGGTGATGCGCTTCATGATCAGCCTCTCGAAGCACTTCATTACAACTGACGTCAGGGCCACCGGGCGGTAGTCATTGAGGCATGTTGCCTGGTTCTCCTTTGGTACCGGTATGATGGTGGTCTTCTTGAAGCAGGTGGGGACCTCGGAGTGGAGTAGGGATAGGTTAAAGATGTCTGTGAATACCTCTGCCAGCTGGTATGCGCAGGCTCTGAGTGCACGACCAGGGATCCCGTCCGGGCCCATCGCCTTCCGTGGGTTCACTTTCTGGAAGGCCGATCTGACTTCGGAAACTGTGATGGTGGGTATGGGTGAATTATGGGCTGCTGGGGCACTCGACAGTGGATTATTGGTTACCTGCTCAAACCGAGCATAGAATGCATTAAGTTCATCGGGGAGGGGTGCGCTGCTGCCATAGATACTGCTCGGCTTCGCTTTGTAGACCGTTATGTTGTTTAGTCCTTGCCACAACCGCCGAGAGTCTGTCTGTGACTCTAGCTTAGCTTGATATTCTCTCTTGGCATCTCGGATGGCTTTGCGGAGGTCATACCTGGATTTCTTGTATAGGACAGGGTCGTCTGCCTTGAACGCCTCAGATCTGTCCTTCAGTAGGAGTCAATCTCGCGGTTGAGCCATGGTTTCCGGTTGGGGAACATACGTACTGCTTTCTTTGGCACGCAGTCGTCCACACATTTGCTGATGAAGTCTGTGACGGTGGTGACATACTCATTTAAGTTAGTCGCTGAGTTCTTAAATATGGACCAATCCACTGTCTCTAAGCAGCCACGTAAGAGCTCTTCTGTCTCCTCGGACCAGCACTGCACAACCTTCTTAGCTGGATTCTCCCGCTTGAGTTTCTGCTTGTAAGCCGGGAGAAGGAGCACAGTCTTATGGTCTGATTTCCCAAAGTGCGGTCGGGGGATGGAACGGTAGGCGCCCTTGATTTTTGAGTAGCAGTGGTCAAGAGTGTTGTCGCCCCTGGTGGGACAGGAGATGTGCTAGGGGAATTTTGGCAGTACACTCTTGAGGTTGGCTTTGTTGAAGTCTCCGGCCACAATGAACAAGGCCTCCGGGTGTTCTGTTTCATAGTTGTTTATGACTGTGTACAGTTCATCCAGCGCCTTCCTCACTTCTGCCTGGGGTAGGATGTAGACCGCTGTGATAATGGCTGAAGTGAACTCATGTGAAAGATAGTATGGGCGGCATTTTACGGTCAAGTATTCCAGGTCTGGGGAGCAGTAGGTCGCCAGGGTCACCACATCCAAGCACCAGGAGGAGTTGATGAGGAGGCAAACCCCTCCACCCTTCGCTTTGCCTGAAGATGCCGTGCGGTCCACCCGGTGAATAGAGAAGCCTTCAGGTTGTATGGCACAGTCCGGTGAGGTGGGGGTGAGCCATGTCTCTGTGAAACAGAGCACACAGCAGTCTCTTACTTCCCTCTGAGAGGTAAGTCTGGCGTTAAGTTCATCCAGCTTGTTTTCAATCGCTTGGACGTTTGCCAGGAGTATGCTGGGGAGAGGGGTCTTGAAACCGCGTTGCTTCAGTCTAACCTGCAGACTGCTGCGTTTCCCTCGCTTTCTCGGTCGGCGGCTGCTGCTGGATGATCCTGCGATCCGATGGGAGACGTCAGCCCTTGTGGAAGGTAGGTGGTTGCGTCTGGCGGGGTCCAGGGCGCTAGCGAGGTCCAGGGCGCTGTTTACATTTCTGGGGTCGCGTCTGGCAGGGTCCCGGGTGCTGGTTGAGGTAGCGGGGTTGCTGGGGGGGTGAGTTTGCGATCCGGATGGGTCCCGGCGTTCTGCGGGCGCGGGAATACCTTGCAGCGTGTTCGGGTCCTCGCGCGCAGTCTCCGTTGTTTCTGGCGTCCTGGGTCGTGGGCAGGGGCTTCCTGGGGTAGATTGGGCTAGGTCCCATGGTCTGTTCCCTCCCTGGGTGTCCTGGGGTTGGATCTTGAAGTCGGCATGGTGGGGCCTCCATGTGGATTTTTCTTTCTTCCATCACCAGGTAGGTCGGGTTGTTGGGCGGGCCTCTCCGGGTCGGGTCGCAGGGCGGGTCTCTCGGGGTCGCGTTGGGCCGGGTCTTGCCATCGGGGGTCGGGTCGGGGGCTCCGGGGACTAGGCCGGGCGATCCGGGGGCTTGCGTCGGTGGTTAGGCCGGGTTTGGAGCTCCGAGGCCCGGGTTGGCTCCAAATCGAGGTCGGGGCTTCACTTACGGTTTGGGCCCGATCTTCTTCCAGATCACGGTCAGGTCGGGTCGGGTCAAAAGGTCTCCAAGGGCCTTGGAGGATCTTCAAGCCTGCAAGAGAAGATATAAGATAAAAGCAAGCACAGGGGCTTGAAAAAGTTAAAGAGGATGAAAACTAAATCTGAAAAAAACACTTCAAATGTTTCCAATATATCTTTTACCTTCATCTGACATATTTCTGAACTTGACATGCTGGGAGAGACATCAAAGTTTCCCAAGGTTACAGAGGGAAGACTTTTATCTTCATCTGATGGATATTTGAACTTGACATGCCAGGAAAGAGTTTTAAAGTTTTCAAGGCTACCGAGGGAAGACTTGCCACACGACCCCCATCCCAGGAAAGACCCATGACCTGAGACCCTCCAGCCTGCCCAAGCTTCCCCAACCCCAACCTGCCCTGAAGGACCCCATCAGCACCCTGGAAGATGTAGTGAGGGTACTTAACCCTTTGCTCCCTATCGGTGTCCCTGGCACCTGGTCCCCATCTTTTAGGGACGAATAGTGATTCGCGCCCAGGTGGCAGAAACATAGAATCTACAGTGCAGAAGGAGGCCATTCGGCCCATCGAGTCTGCACCGGCTCTGGGAAAGAGCACCCTACCCAAGCCCACACCTCCACCCTATCCCCATAACCCAGTAACCCCACCCAACACTAAGGGCTATTTTGGACACTAAGTGCAATTTAGCTCGGCCAATCCACCTAACCTGCAAATCATTGGACTGTGGGAGGAAACCGGAGCACCCGGAGGAAACCCACGCACACACGGGGAGGATGTGCAGAATCCGCACAGACAGTGACCCAAGTCGGGAATCGATCCTAGGACCCTGGAGCTGTGAAGCAATTGGGCTAACCACTATGCTATCGTGCTGCCCTAAGTCCTGCTGGGGAGGTGGGGGAGGGGGCAACTGAATACTCGGAGCCCACTTCATTCAACGTTAATCTGGCTGAAGTGATTGAAATGAATGCAAGTGAGTTGTGATCAATTTGTCACCCTTTCTGGGCAGGATCGTGATCACGCCAGCTGGAGGAGGCTGGGAGAATGGGAAACTGATTTGTGCCTGGCACAGAGCCCATTACGGGGCTCTTCCGCAATTCTCCCAACATAGCGGGATTTGTACCGGAAGGAACAACCCCATAGGCTATAGATTAATACTTGTCAAAACCAGGGCAGGACCTGACCAGCTTCCTGCACACCTTTCTCAGTTCTCACTCTCGCCCAGCCACAACTCACAGCATGATCGCCGATGTGCATTCTGATGGGCCCAAATGAGGCAAGGTTAATTCCCATCCGGCTTAATGGGTGCGCGATCAATCTGTGATTGTTCTAGATGATGTGTGATCAGTTTCTAATTGGTTTCTCAAGGGTGCTGGCTTTCTATTGATTTAATTTCCCATTGTTCCTTGACTGGCCCTCTAAGGTGTCAATTACTTGTGGAGCCATCCCTCTCATTAAAGTTTGTTGCTGTTACTTCTTGCAAAGGTACAATAATGTTTTGCAATGTCTTGCTTGGCCGTTTGTTCAGGATAAGGGAAATATGCTGTAATGTCCCCATAATTTATATCTTTAGCTCATCATCTCAGACTTTGTTAAATTGGTATTCAATCAGACTCCTATCAGTGACTCTTTTTCGAGGCCACTTCGCTGGGTGATACCTGGTGGTGAATGTAATATGATAATTCACACTATGTCTTTGTAAGCGCAGTAGCGTTATCTGACCACTAGGGGGAGTAGCTCTGGGAATGCTCAGGAGCTTGTACAGGGCTCCACCCTTGGCTCCGCCCACAACTCCTCCCCCTAGTGCTGCTGTATAAATACCCTTGTCCAGAGTCAGCCTGCAGTTCACTGAGAGTTCATCAACGGGTAACAGGCTGGCTCTGTAGTAAGTCGATTAAAGCCTAGATTCATATCGGAAACACGTGTCTGGTGAATTGATGGTTCCATCATACCTTTCTCTCTCGCTGGTTACTTGGAATGAGTTACTTTATTTTCAAAACAAAGGTGAGAGTGGTAAAGTTGCTTACAGTCTTAAAACTAGAACATAGAACAGTACAGCACAGAACAGGCCCTTCGGCCCTCAATGTTGTGCCGAGCCATGATCACCCTACCCAAACCCACGTATCCACCCTATACCCGTAACCCAACAACCCCCCCTTAACCTTACTTTTATTAGGACACTACGGGCAATTTAGCATGGCCAATCCACCTAACCTGCACACCTTTGGACTGTGGGAGGAAACCGGAGCACCCGGAGGAAACCCACGCACACAGGGGGAGGACGTGCAGACTCCACACAGACAGTGACCCAGCCGGGAATCGAACCTGGGACCCTGGAGCTGTGAAGCATTTATGCTAACCACCATGCTACCCTGCTGCCCCTAATAGATAAGATGACAGGAGAATCTAGGACCAGAGGGAATGGTCTCAGATTAAAGAGGTGCCAGTTTAAGACTTGAGATGATGAGAAATTTCTTCTCTCGGAGGGTTGTGAATGTTTGAAACTCCTTACCACAAAGAGATGTAGGGGCAGAGTCCTTGTGTATATCGAAGGCTGGGATAGGTTTATTCTTGATCAGTAAGGGAATCAAGGATTATGGCGAAAGGGCAGGAAAAAGGAGGTGAGGAATGTCGGATCAGCGATGACCCTATTGATTGGCGGATCAGGCTCCAGGGGATAAGCAGGCTCCAGGGGATGAACGGCCTTCTCCTGTTCCTATTTCTTATAGTCTTATGGAAGTAGATAGCAATCATAACTTATATTGTGTATTTTTAAGCAGAAGTGAGAATGTGTTTGATGTCTGCTTTTATTTGAGATAAGACAGCGTGTGAAATCTGGCAACATGGATTCATCAGCCCAGATGTCTAATTATTCTATAGATGTCAGTATGTCCTGGAGAACTTAATCAAAACAGCTGCTTATCAATGTGTCTTTATTGCGAGAGCGTTACCATCGTATGTTCTTGTTGTATCTGTCAGAGCTTGGTATAAGTCAATTAAACATAGAGGTTGCTTGACAGAACTTACAAAGCTACAGAAATTACACAGTCTGCGTGAAATTAGTGCCTCAAAGTGACTGATGTGCTAAATATAAAACAACACATTCAACCAACAGATGATTAAAATTTAAAAGAAATAGAGTTACAAATGTTAAGTACAGAACGTAATTCGAAGATGGTTACTGTACTGATCCTGGAGATTCAAGAAAGAAGGCTCGCTTAAGTTTATTAGAAACTTAAAGGTTAAGGCCCCTGCCACAACATGCAACAATAGGGTCCCATTTGGGGACAAAGGGAGGCGCCGGACCCTTTTCGGGCCAGTATTTAAAGGGCTAAGTAACGATCTCCAGTTGGTGGAGCTCCGCTCACTTGCAGGGGAGCTCGTATCCTATAACTCCCAATGGGTGATCCATCAGTGTACTCCCGTAGGCCTCATGAGGGCCTCTAGGAAGGCAATGTTGGCATTCATGTCAAGAAGGCTAGAATACAAGAGCAGGGATGTACTTCCTAGGCTGCATAAGGCTTTGGTCAGACCTCATTTGCAGTATTGTGAGCAGTTATCTAAGGAAGGATGTGCTGGCCTTGGAAAGGGTCCAGAGGAGGTTTACAAGAATGATCCCTGGAATGAAGAACTTGTCGTATGAGGAACGGTTGAGGACTCTGGGTATGTACTCGTTGGGAGTTTAGAAGGATGAGGGGGGATCCTTTTGAAAATTACAGGATATTGCGAGGCCTGGATAGAGTGGACGTGGAGAGCATGCTTCCACTTGTAGGAAAAACTAGAAGCAGAGGACACAATCTCAGACTAAAGAGACGATCCTTTAAAGCAGAGATGAGGAGGAATTTCTTCAGCCAGAGGGTGGTGAATCTGTGGAACACTTTGCCGCAGAAGGCTGTGGAGGCCAAATCACTGAGTGTCTTTAAGACAGAGATAGATTGGTTCTTGATTAATAAGGGGATCAGGGATTATGGAGAGAAGGCAGAAGAAAAATGTCAGCCATGATCGAATGACGGAGCAGACTCGATGGACCGAGTGGCCTAATTCTGCTTCTATGTCTTATGGTCCTATGGTTATGACATTTACATATTGTGACATAAAGTGGCTTACTTTCAACATCACAAGTTAAGCTGCAATGATTTAATGCACAAGGCTGAAACACTTGGTTTCCTTCACACAATAGATCTTTAAATTTATTGTTTATGGGCCTGGCTAGCTCCACATGAGTAATACCTTGGCGTCTTGCATCACTGGCTTCAGAACCACATGCTTATTCTCCCTGGTCAATTCGAGTGTGAGACTAAGGCCAGATCATGTGATGAGCTAGTGTCCCAGAATTCAGAAAAACTCACATTGGATTGACATACTTTAATTATTTGACTGATGCCCATAAGACCATAAGACATAGAAGCAGAATTAGGCCACTCGGCCCATCGAGCCAGCTCCGCCATTCAATCATGGCTGTTACTTTTCTCATCCCCATTCTCCTGCCTTCTCCCCATAACCCTTGATCCCCTTATTAATCAAGAAACTACCTCTCTGTCTTAAAGACACTCAGTGACGGTCTCCACAGCCTTCTGCGGCAAAGAGTTCCACAGATTCACCACCCTCTGGCTGAAGAAATTCCTCCTCACCTGTTTTAAAGGATCATCCCATTAATCTGAGATTGTGTCCACTTGTTCTAGATTTTCCTGCAAGTGAAAACATTCTCTCCATGTCCACTCTATCCAGGCTTCACAGTATCCTGTAAGTTTCAATAAGATCCCCTCTCATCCTTCGAAACTCCCAACGAGTACAGTCCTCAACCATTCCTCATACGACAAGCTGTTCATTCCAGGGATCATTTTTGTGAACTTCCTCTGGACCCTTTTCAAGGCCAACACATCCTTCCTTAGATATGGGGCCCAAAACTGCTCACAATACTGCAAATGGGGTCTGACCAGAGCCTTATACAGCCTCAGCAGTACATCCCTGCTCTTGTTTCTAGCCCTCTTGACATGAAGGCTAACATTGCATTTGCCTTCCTAACTGCCGACTGAACCTGCACGTTAACCTTAAGAGAATCGTGAACCAGGACTCCCAAGTCCCTTTGTAAACCACAAACTAATTGTAAATAATTAACAGAATTAAACTTTCCTGCACAGAGTCTCAGTGGTGTTCTGGTGCCATTTTTCTTTGAGAACATTCCTTATCCCTCGGGTACCCATTACAGATTACCTTTTCCATCTGTCCTTACATCTGCTGTTTTCCTCAGCAATGTCTCCCTTTGGTTATTTTGCATCGTGCTACAAAAAAATGTATCCCCCCCCCCCCCCCCCCCTCCCCCCCTCACAGGAAAAGACAACTCCTGCTGCCTCACTGCACCAGGGACCCGGGTTCAATTCCGGCCTTGGGTGACTGTCTGTGCGGAGCTTGCACGTTCTCCCTGTGTCTGTGTGGGTTTCAGTTTCCTCCCACAGTTTAAAGATGTGCAGATTAGGTGGATTGTCCATGTTAGAAAAAGATTGCCTCTTTGTGTCCAAAGATGTGCAGGTTAGGTGGGGTTACGGGGATAGGGCAGGGGAGTGGGCCGAGGTAGCGTGCTGTATTGGTGGACCTTGCAGACACGATGGGCCGTATAGCTGGGGGGCTACAATGAGGGGTCACATCTCAGGATATGAAGTAGGCCATTTAGGACTGAGATTAGGAGAATGTCTTCACTCAGAAGGTAGTTAACCCTTGGAATTCTCTACCACACAAGGCTGTGGGGGCCAAATCGCTGAATATATTTAAAAAGGAAATAGAATTCTAGACTCTAAAGGAGTTGAGAGGGATGGCGAGAGCACGGGAGTATGCCATTGAGATAGAAAATCAGCCATCATCATATCAATGCGGAGGCAGACACTACCCTGAGGAACTCCCGCAGTGATGTCCTGGAACTTAATTAATTGAACTCAAATAATCACAACCATCTTCCCTTGTGCCAGGTATGTTTCCAACCATCAGAGGGGTTTCCTCCTGATTCCCATTGACTCCAGTTCAACTAGGGCTCCTTGATGCCGTACACGGTTAAATGCTACCTTTGTGTCAAGGGCAGTGACTCTCACCTCACCTCTGACATTCAGTTCTTTTGTCCATGTTTGAACCAAGGCTGTACTGAGGTCAGTGATCCTGGTGAAATCCAAACTGAATGTCAGCCAGCAGGTTATTGCCAGAAAAGTGTCGCTTCCCATCGTTGTTGTTGACTCCCTTCCTACTGGTGATTGAGAGTAGATTGATGGGGTTGGGTTTGTCCTGTTTTTTGTGTACAGGACATACCTGGCAATTTTCCACATTGCTGGCTAGGTGCCAGTGTTGTAGCTCTACTGGAACAGCTTGGCTAGGAGCATGGAAACTTCTGGAGCACAAGTCTTCAGGATCCATGTGTAGGAGCGTTTTCAAGGACTGAGTATTGAGCTCGCTTTTACATTGAGGGTCCTCCCACTTAGTTATGACTCAGCTACACACAAAGACCTGCGGACACATCAACTCTGATTAAGACGGCTTTATTTTCCAAGCTTGGCCAATGTTCGAGGGAGAGCAATTTGGATAAATGCCAAAACCACTTTACTTTACACTGTTTCAGGTGCAACAGTTATATAATTTCCATAAATTAGTAGCCCACCCCAGTTGGACTCGATCCAATCCTTGTAGCTGTCACTTTTACCTCGACCAATGAATTTAATTTTAAGCAGCTTGGTGACTCCATGATAAAGCTCATGAATTAGCCCCATCCTGTTCCTTGGCCATCTGTTGTTTTTCAGGACTCTTGTATCTGCGATGTCTCCCCTGTTCCCATGTTGATTATCTCAGCCAGTTCCTGCCTATCTCATTGTTTGTCTGGGTGCAGGATGTTGAACCTGGTTCCTCTTTGTACCGTGGATTGTCTGGGCACAGGATGCTGTGGCCACTGTTAAGAACTGCTTATTGAGCTGGCTATATTCTTGCTGATCACATTATTGCTGTCTGATTCTGTTTGTGTTAAGAACTTGGGCAAGTTAGCCGGCTAAAATCCCATCATGCATTGCGGCCATTGCTTTTAGCAAGAGTTTAAATGCTTGTTACTGCTATGTGCTAAAAACACATGTTTACAAAATATTGATTACTGGGTATACTTTCTATGATTAGTCTCAATCCTCAATAAACTAACTTATGTAGAACTATTCTAGTGTTATCCTAGCTATCCGATTTTAAGGGGTCTCATCTCAGGACCTCCCCTTCACCATGACCTTTGCGGTATCCAGAGCCTTCAGCTGGATCACATGGAGTGAATCGAATTGGCTGAAGACATTGATACAGCAGAGTAGCCATTTCAGGGTATTCAAGAGCCAATCACATTGCCGTGGGTCTGGAGTCTGTTGTGGAGTCACATCTATCTGCAGGCCAGACCAGGTAAGGATGGCAGATTTCCACATGGGCGTTTATGACAATTGTTGCCATTAGACTTTTAATTTCAAACTTTTAAAAATTCAAGTTCCACAACCTGCCCGGATCTGAACCCGTTGTCCTCAGACCATTACGAGTCCAGTGACAATGCCGGGATGCCACTATCTCCCTTAAGATGAAGTCAAGAGTCAACTTTTTGCAGAAACCGGCAAAGAACAGTTGGGGAGCCTCAGCCACCAATCGGCCGCAATGCAATGACCCACCGCAGAGCTCAGCGCATCAAAGAAAACAAATCCTTCCCTCAACGTCAGTCAATGTCACTTCAACCCTGATGAAACCCAGGGCAAATGAATGGCCCTCACAAGAAGTCACAAAGAAACACCTCATGAAAGATCCAACACAGGATGCCGTTACATTCAACCTCCCATGAAGATCATGGACATCACTAACCTGCATCTGTATAAACCATGGAGGAGGAGGAGGATACCTGATGGACGAATGGAAAATAAAGAACTCTCCTGTGTGAGACAGTGGCCACCCAGAATAGTCCGTGGAATACAGAACACCTCAATGGGCAACTCATAAATTGGAAGGCGATATTACAGCAATGCACACCGTCAGTCCTCCCCCCCCCCCCCCCCCCCCCCCCCCCCATGTAATAGCCTGGCTTAACCATCTTAATGTAAAAATCTGGTTGTTGCTCTAATCCCAGTTATGCAAAAGAAGACTTTTCAGAAACAAGTTTATGGCAGCTCTTTTAAAACTAATAAAAGCTAGAATGATAAAACGAGGCATGTGGTTAGACTGAAGCAAATTGAATCAAGGGTGAGTGGGTGGACCAAATAGGACTACAGTGAAACACTATTAAATTTTTAGAAATTTCACTGTTGTGCAATCACAGATTATAATGAAACCTGAAATATATTCAGCAGAAAAATAATACAATACTCTGCAATAACATTACCCAGCAATAACATATTACCATGCAATAACACATTACCCTGCAATAACACATTAGTCTGCAATAACATGTTGCCCTTGTCATGGGAATGTCACTTTAAGAAATGTTTGTCTGCTCAAGTAGCTGCAGTGATGTCAGAGTGTGGGTGGAGCTGAGTTCTGGCTCTGCTTTTTAGTTTCGCTTTGAGAAAAAGCTTGGGTGTATCTGTGTTTTTTAGTTTTGTTTTAGAGCTGGAGCTGCTGCCAGCCAAAGAGGGTGTAATTTTGATCTCTCTGCCATCTAAAGACTATCTCTTGATCATTTGGTGAATTCAGAGTGATAACGGCTCTCAGTAGAGAATTTAAACCTGATGATCTTCTGTAAAAATGATTTTTGTCTTATGGATGTTAAAAGGAAAGTTTAAGGATTACTTAGAGTGTTGTATTCTTTGGGGGTGTATTTGAATTGATGGTTGCAAAGATGTTCACTGTATGTTTTAAAAAGGTGAACTGAATGTTCATAGAATAAACATTGTTTTGCTTAAAAAAATATTTTTCCATTTCTGCTGTACCACACTTGTAGAGTGGGTCGTGTGCTCCCCATACCACAATCTATTAAAAGTTGTGGGTCAGGTGAACTCCATGATACATTTTGGGGTTCTCTAAACCCAGGCCCATAACAAACTGGGGGATCGAGGGAGATAAAAGTCTATCTATTGGATTGGCTTAGTGAACTTAAAGACATAGTGAGCATAATGTTGTTGCTTTTCAGGTGTGGTGTTTCAGTTTAAGTAGGGAGTGTGTTGTGGACAATGGCTCAGAGGCTCTGACGTTTTAGGGGTGGAGACGGTCACTCGCAGTACCTTACCGACAGAGACTAAATGCAGACTGTTAGATTTGGCAACAACATTGCAGTTAACAATACCTGACAAAATGCGAAAAGGTGAGGTAATTATGGTGGTGGCTAAGCAATAACACGTTACCCTGCAAAAACACATTAGTCTGGAATAACACTTTCATCTTCAATAATACGTTACCCTGCAATAACACATTACTCTGCAATAACACATTACCCTGCAATAACACATTACCCTGCAATAACACATTATCCTGCAATAACATATTACTCTACAATGACATATTACCCTGCAATAACACATTACACTGCAATAACACGTTACTCTGCAAAAACACATTACCCTGCAATAACATATTACCCTGCAATAACACATTACCCTGCAATAACACATTACCCTGCAATAACATATTACTCTGCAATAACACATTACCCTGCAATAACTCATTACCCTGCAATAACATATTACTCTGCAATAACATTTTACCCTGCAATAACATATTGCTCTGCAATAATGCATTACCCTGCAATAACACATTACTCTGCAATAACACCTTACTCTGAAATAACACATTACCCTGCAATAACATATTACTCTGCATTAACACATTACCGTGCAATAACACATTACCCTGCAATAACATATTACTCTGCAATAACATTTTACCCTGCAATAACACATTACTCTGCAATAACATATTACTCTGCAATAATGCATTACCCTGCAATAACACATTACTCTGCAATAACACATTACTCTGAAATAACACATTACCCTGCAATAACACGTTACTCTGCAATAACACTTTACTCTGCAATAACACATTACTCTGCAATAACATATTACTCTGCAATAATGCATTACCCTGCAATAACACATTACTCTGCAATAACACATTACTCTGAAATAACACATTACCCTGCAATAACACGTTACTCTGCAATAACACTTTACTCTGCAATAACACATTACTCTGCAATAACACAATACCCTGCAATAACACATTACTCTGCAATAACATATTACTCTGCAATAATGCATTACCCTGCAATAACACATTACTCTGCAATAACACATTACTCTGAAATAACACATTACCCTGCAATAACACGTTACTCTGCAATAACATTTTACCCTGCAATAACACATTACCCTGCAGTAACACGTTACTCTGCAATAACATTTTACCCTGCAATAACACATTACTCTGCAATAACATATTACTCTGCAATAATGCATTACCCTGCAATAACACATTACTCTGCAATGACACATTACTCTGAAATAACACATTACCCTGCAATAACACGTTACTCTGCAATAACACTTTACTCTGCAATAACACATTACTCTGCAATAACACAATACCCTGCAATAACACAGTACCCTGCAATAACACATTACCCTGCAATAACACATTACTCTGAAATAACACATTACCCTACAATAACACGTTACTCTGCAATAACACTTTACTCTGCAATAACACATTACTCTGCAATAACACATTACTCTGCAATAACACATTACCCTGCAATAACACATTACCCTGCAATAACACGTTACTCTGCAATAACACTTTACTCTGCAATAACACCTTACTCTGCAATAACACATTACCCTACAATAACACATTACCCTGCAATAACACATTACCCTGCAATAACATATTACCCTGCAATAACACGTTACTCTGCAATAACACATTACCCTGCAATAACACATTACCCTGCAATAACACATTACCCTGCAATAACACATTACCCTTTAATAACATATTACTCTGCAATGACACATCACTCTGCAATAACACATTACTCTGCAATAACACATTATCCTGCAATAACACATTACCCTGCAATAACACATTACTCTGCAATAACACATTACTCGGCAATAACACATTACCCTGCAATAACACATTACCCTGCAATAACACGTTACTCTGCAATAACACATTACCCTGCAATAACACGTTACCCTGCAATAACACGTTACCCTGCAATAACACGTTACCCTGCAATAACACATTACTCTGCAATAACACATTACTCTGCAATAACACATTACCCTGCAATAGCACATTACCCTGCAATAACACATTACTCTGCAATAACACGTTACTCTGCAAAAACACATTACTCTGCAAAAACACATTACTCTGCAATAACACATTACCCTGCAATAACACATTACCCTGCAATAACACATTACTCTGCAATAACACTTTACTCTGCAATAACACCTTACTCTGCAATAACACATTACCCTGCAATAACACATTACCCTGCAATAACACATTACCCTGCAATAACATATTACCCTGCAATAACACGTTACTCTGCAATAACACATTACCCTGCAATAACACATTACCCTGCAATAACACATTACCCGGCAATAACACAATACCCTGCAATAACATATTACTCTGCAATGACACATCACTCTGCAATAACACATTACTCTGCAATAACACATTATCCTGCAATAACACATTACCATGCAATAACACATTACTCTGCAATAACACATTACTCAGCAATAACACATTACCCTGCAATAACACATTACCCTGCAATAACACGTTACTCTGCAATAACACATTACCCTGCAATAACACGTTACCCTGCAATAACACATTACCCTGCAATAACACGTTACCCTGCAATAACATATTACTCTGCAATAACACATTACTCTGCAATAACACATTACCCTGCAATAGCACATTACCCTGCAATAACACATTACTCTGCAATAACACGTTACTTTGCAAAAACACATTACTCTGCAAAAACACATTACTCTGCAATAACACATTACCCTGCAATAACACGTTATCCTGCAATAACATATTACCCTGCAATAACACATTACCCTGCAATAACACATTACCCTGCAATAGCATATTACCCTGCAACAACACTTTATTCTGCAATAACACGTTACTCTGCAATAACACGTTACCCTGCAATAACACTTTACTCTGCAATAACACATTACTCTGCAATAACATATTACTCTGCAATAATGCATTACCCTGCAATAACACATTACTCTGCAATAACACATTACTCTGAAATAACACATTACCCTGCAATAACACGTTACTCTGCAATAACACTTTACTCTGCAATAACACATTACTCTGCAATAACACAATACCCTGCAATAACACATTACTCTGCAATAACATATTACTCTGCAATAATGCATTACCCTGCAATAACACATTACTCTGCAATAACACATTACTCTGAAATAACACATTACCCTGCAATAACACGTTACTCTGCAATAACATTTTACCCTGCAATAACACATTACTCTGCAATAACATATTACTCTGCAATAATGCATTACCCTGCAATAACACATTACTCTGCAATAACACATTACACTGCAATAACACGTTACTCTGCAATAACACGTTACTCTGCAATAACACTTTACTCTGCAATAACATGTTTACTCTGCAATAACACATTACCCTGCAATAACACATGACTCTGCAATAACACATTACTCTGCAATAACACATGACTCTGCAATAACATATTACTCTGCAATAACACTTTACTCTGCAATAACACATGACTCTGCAATAACACATTACCCTGCAATAACACTTTACCCTGCAATAACACATTACCCTGCAATAACACATTACTCTGCAATAGCACATTACTCTGCAATAACACTTTACTCTGCAACAACACATGACTCTGCAATAACACATTGCTCTCCAATAACACGTTACTCTGCAATAAAACATTACTCTGCCATAACACATTACTCTGCAATAACACATTACACTGCAATAACACGTTACTCTGCAATAACACGTTACTCTGCAATAACACTTTACTCTGCAATAACATGTTTACTCTGCAAGAACACATTACCCTGCAATAACACATGACTCTGCAATAACACATTATTCTGCAATAACACATGACTGCAATAACATATTACTCTGCAATAACACATGACTCTGCAATAACGCATTACTCTGCAATAACACATTTCCCTGCAATAACACTTTACCCTGCAATAACACGTTACTCTGCAATAACACATTACCCTGCAATAACACATTACCCTGCAATAACACATTACCTTCAATAACACATTACCCTGCAATAACACATTACCCTGCAATAACACAATACCCTGCAATAACACAGTACCCTGCAATAACACATTACCCTGCAATAACACATTACTCTGAAATAACACATTACCCTACAATAACACGTTACTCTGCAATAACACTTTACTCTGCAATAACACATTACTCTGCAATAACACATTACTCTGCAATAACACATTACCCTGCAATAACACATTACCCTGCAATAACACGTTACTCTGCAATAACACTTTACTCTGCAATAACACCTTACTCTGCAATAACACATTACCCTACAATAACACATTACCCTGCAATAACACATTACCCTGCAATAACACATTACCCTGCAATAACACGTTACTCTGCAATAACACATTACCCTGCAATAACACATTACCCTGCAATAACACATTACCCTGCAATAACACATTACCCTGCAATAACATATTACTCTGCAATGACACATCACTCTGCAATAACACATTACTCTGCAATAACACATTATCCTGCAATAACACATTACCCTGCAATAACACATTACTCTGCAATAACACATTACTCTGCAATAACACATTACCCTGCAATAACACATTACCCTGCAATAACACGTTACTCTGCAATAACACATTACCCTGCAATAACACGTTACCCTGCAATAACACGTTACCCTGCAATAACACGTTACCCTGCAATAACACATTACTCTGCAATAACACATTACTCTGCAATAACACATTACCCTGCAATAACACATTACCCTGCAATAACACATTACTCTGCAATAACACGTTACTCTGCAAAAACACATTACTCTGCAAAAACACATTACTCTGCAATAACACATTACCCTGCAATAACACATTACCCTGCAATAACACATTACTCTGCAATAACACTTTACTCTGCAATAACACCTTACTCTGCAATAACACATTACCCTGCAATAACACATTACCCTGCAATAACACATTACCCTGCAATAACATATTACCCTGCAATAACACGTTACTCTGCAATAACACATTACCCTGCAATAACACATTACCCTGCAATAACACATTACCCTGCAATAACACAATACCCTGCAATAACATATTACTCTGCAATGACACATCACTCTGCAATAACACATTACTCTGCAATAACACATTATCCTGCAATAACACATTACCCTGCAATAACACATTACTCTGCAATAACACATTACTCAGCAATAACACATTACCCTGCAATAACACATTACCCTGCAATAACACGTTACTCTGCAATAACACATTACCCTGCAATAACACATTACCCTGCAATAACACATTACCCTGCAATAACACGTTACCCTGCAATAACACATTACTCTGCAATAACACATTACTCTGCAATAACACATTACCCTGCAATAGCACATTACCCTGCAATAACACATTACTCTGCAATAACACGTTACTTTGCAAAAACACATTACTCTGCAAAAACACATTACTCTGCAATAACACATTACCCTGCAATAACACGGTGTCCTGCAATAACATATTACCCTGCAATAACACATTACCCTGCAATAACACATTACCCTGCAATAACATATTACCCTGCAACAACACTTTATTCTGCAATAACACGTTACTCTGCAATAACACGTTACCCTGCAATAACACGTTACTCTGCAATAACACATTACCTGCAATAACATATTATCCTGCAATAACGCATTACCTTGCAATAACACATTACTCTCCAATAACACGTTACTCTGCAATAAAACATTACTCTGCCATAACACATTACTCTGCAATAACACATTACACTGCAATAACACGTTACTCTGCAATAACACGTTACTCTGCAATAACACTTTACTCTGCAATAACATGTTTACTCTGCAATAACACATTACCCTGCAATAACACATGACTCTGCAATAACACATTACTCTGCAATAACACATGACTCTGCAATAACATATTACTCTGCAATAACACTTTACTCTGCAATAACACATGACTCTGCAATAACACATTACCCTGCAATAACACTTTACCCTGCAATAACACATTACCCTGCAATAACACATTACTCTGCAATAGCACATTACTCTGCAATAACACTTTACTCTGCAACAACACATGACTCTGCAATAACACATTACTCTCCAATAACACGTTACTCTGCAATAAAACATTACTCTGCCATAACACATTACTCTGCAATAACACATTACACTGCAATAACACGTTACTCTGCAATAACACGTTACTCTGCAATAACACTTTACTCTGCAATAACATGTTTACTCTGCAAGAACACATTACCCTGCAATAACACATGACTCTGCAATAACACATTATTCTGCAATAACACATGACTGCAATAACATATTACTCTGCAATAACACATGACTCTGCAATAACGCATTACTCTGCAATAACACATTTCCCTGCAATAACACTTTACCCTGCAATAACACGTTACTCTGCAATAACACATTACCCTGCAATAACACATTACCCTGCAATAACACATTACCTTCAATAACACATTACCCTGCAATAACACATTACCCTGCAATAACACAATACCCTGCAATAACACAGTACCCTGCAATAACACATTACCCTGCAATAACACATTACTCTGAAATAACACATTACCCTACAATAACACGTTACTCTGCAATAACACTTTACTCTGCAATAACACATTACTCTGCAATAACACATTACTCTGCAATAACACATTACCCTGCAATAACACATTACCCTGCAATAACACGTTACTCTGCAATAACACTTTACTCTGCAATAACACCTTACTCTGCAATAACACATTACCCTACAATAACACATTACCCTGCAATAACACATTACCCTGCAATAACATATTACCCTGCAATAACACATTACCCTGCAATAACACATTACCCTGCAATAACATATTACCCTGCAACAACACTTTATTCTGCAATAACACGTTACTCTGCAATAACACGTTACCCTGCAATAACACGTTACTCTGCAATAACACATTACCTGCAATAACATATTATCCTGCAATAACGCATTACCTTGCAATAACACATTACTCTCCAATAACACGTTACTCTGCAATAAAACATTACTCTGCCATAACACATTACTCTGCAATAACACATTACACTGCAATAACACGTTACTCTGCAATAACACGTTACTCTGCAATAACACTTTACTCTGCAATAACATGTTTACTCTGCAATAACACATTACCCTGCAATAACACATGACTCTGCAATAACACATTACTCTGCAATAACACATGACTCTGCAATAACATATTACTCTGCAATAACACTTTACTCTGCAATAACACATGACTCTGCAATAACACATTACCCTGCAATAACACTTTACCCTGCAATAACACATTACCCTGCAATAACACATTACTCTGCAATAGCACATTACTCTGCAATAACACTTTACTCTGCAACAACACATGACTCTGCAATAACACATTGCTCTCCAATAACACGTTACTCTGCAATAAAACATTACTCTGCCATAACACATTACTCTGCAATAACACATTACACTGCAATAACACGTTACTCTGCAATAACACGTTACTCTGCAATAACACTTTACTCTGCAATAACATGTTTACTCTGCAAGAACACATTACCCTGCAATAACACATGACTCTGCAATAACACATTATTCTGCAATAACACATGACTGCAATAACATATTACTCTGCAATAACACATGACTCTGCAATAACGCATTACTCTGCAATAACACATTTCCCTGCAATAACACTTTACCCTGCAATAACACGTTACTCTGCAATAACACATTACCCTGCAATAACACATTACCCTGCAATAACACATTACCTTCAATAACACATTACCCTGCAATAACACATTACCCTGCAATAACACAATACCCTGCAATAACACAGTACCCTGCAATAACACATTACCCTGCAATAACACATTACTCTGAAATAACACATTACCCTACAATAACACGTTACTCTGCAATAACACTTTACTCTGCAATAACACATTACTCTGCAATAACACATTACTCTGCAATAACACATTACCCTGCAATAACACATTACCCTGCAATAACACGTTACTCTGCAATAACACTTTACTCTGCAATAACACCTTACTCTGCAATAACACATTACCCTACAATAACACATTACCCTGCAATAACACATTACCCTGCAATAACATATTACCCTGCAATAACACGTTACTCTGCAATAACACATTACCCTGCAATAACACATTACCCTGCAATAACACATTACCCTGCAATAACACATTACCCTGCAATAACATATTACTCTGCAATGACACATCACTCTGCAATAACACATTACTCTGCAATAACACATTATCCTGCAATAACACATTACCCTGCAATAACACATTACTCTGCAATAACACATTACTCTGCAATAACACATTACCCTGCAATAACACATTACCCTGCAATAACACGTTACTCTGCAATAACACATTACCCTGCAATAACACGTTACCCTGCAATAACACGTTACCCTGCAATAACACGTTACCCTGCAATAACACATTACTCTGCAATAACACATTACTCTGCAATAACACATTACCCTGCAATAGCACATTACCCTGCAATAACACATTACTCTGCAATAACACGTTACTCTGCAAAAACACATTACTCTGCAATAACACATTACTCTGCAATAACACATTACCCTGCAATAACACATTACCCTGCAATAACACATTACTCTGCAATAACACATTACTCTGCAATAACACATTACTCTGCAATAACACATTACCCTGCAATAACACATTACCCTGCAATAACACATTACCCTGCAATAACATATTACCCTGCAATAACACGTTACTCTGCAATAACACATTACCCTGCAATAACACATTACCCTGCAATAACACATTACCCTGCAATAACACAATACCCTGCAATAACATATTACTCTGCAATGACACATCACTCTGCAATAACACATTACTCTGCAATAACACATTATCCTGCAATAACACATTACCCTGCAATAACACATTACTCTGCAATAACACATTACTCTGCAATAACACATTACCCTGCAATAACACATTACCCTGCAATAACACATTACTCTGCAATAACACATTACCCTGCAATAACACGTTACCCTGCAATAACACATTACCCTGCAATAACACGTTACCCTGCAATAACACATTACTCTGCAATAACACATTACTCTGCAATAACACATTACCCTGCAATAGCACATTACCCTGCAATAACACATTACTCTGCAATAACACGTTACTTTGCAAAAACACATTACTCTGCAAAAACACATTACTCTGCAATAACACATTACCCTGCAATAACACGGTGTCCTGCAATAACATATTACCCTGCAATAACACATTACCCTGCAATAACACATTACCCTGCAATAACATATTACCCTGCAACAACACTTTATTCTGCAATAACACGTTACTCTGCAATAACACGTTACCCTGCAATAACATGTTACTCTGCAATAACACATTACCTGCAATAACATATTATCCTGCAATAACGCATTACCTTGCAATAACACATTACTCTCCAATAACACGTTACTCTGCAATAAAACATTACTCTGCCATAACACATTACTCTGCAATAACACATTACACTGCAATAACACGTTACTCTGCAATAACACGTTACTCTGCAATAACACTTTACTCTGCAATAACATGTTTACTCTGCAATAACACATTACCCTGCAATAACACATGACTCTGCAATAACACATTACTCTGCAATAACACATGACTCTGCAATAACATATTACTCTGCAATAACACTTTACTCTGCAATAACACATGACTCTGCAATAACACATTACCCTGCAATAACACTTTACCCTGCAATAACACATTACCCTGCAATAACACATTACTCTGCAATAGCACATTACTCTGCAATAACACTTTACTCTGCAACAACACATGACTCTGCAATAACACATTGCTCTCCAATAACACGTTACTCTGCAATAAAACATTACTCTGCCATAACACATTACTCTGCAATAACACATTACACTGCAATAACACGTTACTCTGCAATAACACGTTACTCTGCAATAACACTTTACTCTGCAATAACATGTTTACTCTGCAAGAACACATTACCCTGCAATAACACATGACTCTGCAATAACACATTATTCTGCAATAACACATGACTGCAATAACATATTACTCTGCAATAACACATGACTCTGCAATAACGCATTACTCTGCAATAACACATTTCCCTGCAATAACACTTTACCCTGCAATAACACGTTACTCTGCAATAACACATTACCCTGCAATAACACATTACCCTGCAATAACACATTACCTTCAATAACACATTACCCTGCAATAACACATTACCCTGCAATAACATATTACTCTGCAATGACACATCACTCTGCAATAACACATTACTCTGCAATAACACATTATCCTGCAATAACACATTACCCTGCAATAACACATTACTCTGCAATAACACATTACTCAGCAATAACACATTACCCTGCAATAACACATTACCCTGCAATAACACGTTACTCTGCAATAACACATTACCCTGCAATAACACGTTACCCTGCAATAACACATTACCCTGCAATAACACGTTACCCTGCAATAACACATTACTCTGCAATAACACATTACTCTGCAATAACACATTACCCTGCAATAGCACATTACCCTGCAATAACACATTACTCTGCAATAACACGTTACTTTGCAAAAACACATTACTCTGCAAAAACACATTACTCTGCAATAACACATTACCCTGCAATAACACGTTATCCTGCAATAACATATTACCCTGCAATAACACATTACCCTGCAATAACACATTACCCTGCAATAACATATTACCCTGCAACAACACTTTATTCTGCAATAACACGTTACTCTGCAATAACACGTTACCCTGCAATAACACGTTACTCTGCAATAACACATTACCTGCAATAACATATTATCCTGCAATAACGCATTACCTTGCAATAACACATTACTCTCCAATAACACGTTACTCTGCAATAAAACATTACTCTGCCATAACACATTACTCTGCAATAACACATTACACTGCAATAACACGTTACTCTGCAATAACACGTTACTCTGCAATAACACTTTACTCTGCAATAACATGTTTACTCTGCAATAACACATTACCCTGCAATAACACATGACTCTGCAATAACACATTACTCTGCAATAACACATGACTCTGCAATAACATATTACTCTGCAATAACACTTTACTCTGCAATAACACATGACTCTGCAATAACACATTACCCTGCAATAACACTTTACCCTGCAATAACACATTACCCTGCAATAACACATTACTCTGCAATAGCACATTACTCTGCAATAACACTTTACTCTGCAACAACACATGACTCTGCAATAACACATTGCTCTCCAATAACACGTTACTCTGCAATAAAACATTACTCTGCCATAACACATTACTCTGCAATAACACATTACACTGCAATAACACGTTACTCTGCAATAACACGTTACTCTGCAATAACACTTTACTCTGCAATAACATGTTTACTCTGCAAGAACACATTACCCTGCAATAACACATGACTCTGCAATAACACATTATTCTGCAATAACACATGACTGCAATAACATATTACTCTGCAATAACACATGACTCTGCAATAACGCATTACTCTGCAATAACACATTTCCCTGCAATAACACTTTACCCTGCAATAACACGTTACTCTGCAATAACACATTACCCTGCAATAACACATTACTCTGCAATAACACTTTACCGTGCAATAACACATTACCCTGCAATAACACATTACTCTGCAATAACTCTTTACCCTGCAATAACACGTTACCCTGCAATAACACATTACCCTGCAATAACACATTACCCTGCAATAACACTTTACCCTGCAATAACACGTTACCCTGCAATAACACATTACTCTGCAATAACACATGACTCTGCAATAACACATTACTCTGCAATAACACTTTGCCCTGCAATAACATGTTTACTCTGCAATAACACATTACTCTGCAATAACACATTACCCTGCAATAACACGTTACTCTGCAATAACACATGTAGATTTAGATTAGTTGTCATGTGTACCGAGGTACAGTGAAATGTATTGTTCTGCCTACAGACCAGGCAGATTGTTCCATACATAAAAAACACGGGACATACAATGAATGCACATACATAGACAAAGTCATCGGATGAAGCATACGGAGTGTAGTGCTGCACAGTAGAGAAGATGTGTGGTGAGATCCATTCAGTCTGTAGGAGGGTTATTTAGGAGTCTGGTAACAGCCGGGAAGAAGCTGTTTTTGAGTCTGTTGGTGCATCTATACAAATTGGTAAGAGTCAATGTGGACATGCTGAATTATTGAGAAACTGACTCCGAGTAGGATTCCAACAATAAAATATAAGTCTAACATCCACTGTTAGTTTTATTTTTACTTGCACAAGGGGATACTGTACCTAATCAACGGTTAGGATGAAAGTCCGCAGTACAATGGTAATTCTGCTACACTTATACACTGGAGTGAACAGGTAATTCATGACTCGGAGTTAATTAGCTTACGTGTGACGATGTACAGAAACAGATTGATTTAAGGAGCGAAACTACAATGTAAGGAGCACAATAGGTTTTCGATCCGTATGTGACAGTTTTTCATAAGCAGATGTCTATATTTTATGTCCCGTTGATATGATTAAAGACAGGGTTCACACAGTTAGTCTTCTTCATTTCTGGCTGGAAACTCACTTTAATGAGATCAAAGTGCTTTGCAATAGGTCTGTGGTTTAGAACATAGAACATAGAACAGTACAGCACAGAACAGGCCCTTCGGCCCTCGATGTTGTGCCGAGCAATGATCACCCTACTTAAACCCACGTAACCTGTATCCCGTATCCCAACAATCCCCCCATTAACCTTACACTACGGGCAATTTTAGCATGGCCAATCCACCTAACCCGCACATCTTTGGACTGTGGGAGGAAACCGGAGCACCCGGAGGAAACCCACGCACACACGGGGAGGACGTGCAGACTCCACACAGACAGTGACCCAGCCGGGAATCGAACCTGGGACCACTGGAGCTGTGAAGCATTGATGCTAACCACCATGCTACCAGATCTCAATTTATGTTTAACCGATACTGTAAATACGTTTTTCATATCATAGAATTTACAGTGCAGAAGGAGGCCATTCGGCCCATCGAGTCTGCACCGGCTCTTGGAAAGAGCACCCTACCCAAGGTCAACACCTCCACCCTATCCCCATAACCCAGTAACCCCACCCAACACTAAGAGCAATTTTGGACACTAAGGGCAATTTATCATGGCCAATCCAACTAACCTGCACATCTTTGGACTGTGGGAGGAAACCGGAGCTCCCGGGGGAAACCCATGCACACACGGGGAGGAAGTGCAGACTCCGCACAGACAGTGACCCATGCCGGAATCGAACTTGGGACCCTGGAGCTGTGAAGCGATTGTGCTATCCACAATGCTACCATGTTGCCCACAATATTCTTATTCTTGCCCTGTTTTGTAGGGATATTATAATTATGGCCAAACATCTCATCATGCATTGGTTATATTAGCCAGTAACGTACACTTCCATACTCTGTCCTTTTGTCATATCCGTATATGATAACTTTATTCAGTTAATATTCTTTGAAGCTCTAGTTTGTATGCGTCTTCCAGGTGTTGTTCTGTGACAATTAAATCCATTACGGTGGGTTTGGGGATCTATGCCTTTAGCCGCTATACGACAGCAGCATTTTATAGCTATGCCAGCAAGATATAAGCAAATACTTAGTCCGATCATCAAAATGATGCCTTGCAGGATAGGCGTACCCAGACCACCCAGTAATCACTCTAGCCGCCCTGTCCATGAACCCCAATCTCCTAGGCTTGAGCCATCATGTACCTTGGCGGCCTGCTTTCTGATGTAATCAGCCAGATTGGTGATGTTCTCTGACGTGCCTGGTAAGTAGGTCTAACATTCTGACCCTATCGGGGCGCAAGTCCCTCCTTTTTCCGCCAGTATGAAGTTTAAGGCCATTCTGTTTTGTAAGGTTGTTGTCCGAATGGCTACCATTTCTGCACTGATCTCGTCCAATGCACCTGCGGTATCGTTTGCTATCTCTCCTAGAGCTGCCGCCATATTTATGGATTCAATGGCTATCTTTGCAGGCCCTGAACCAGGGGAGCAAAATGGAGTATAACTGCTCTGTCTCGGTTTTTGCCCTTCTCTTTCTATGGCCGTTCAAAGCATTTCGGGGGAAAGATGTAGAGTGGTAAATATAGGGAACTACATAGCCCAGGTAGTAGGACCCTGACCAATTGATGGGCAACCAGGGATAAGCATTATGTCCACAAATAAAGTACGTGCCATTGTAAGACGCGAATCGGGCCGCTACCTCGGGATACCAGCGTTGAGAGAAAATCTTTCCGCTCGTAAGGTTGTTAAGGCTCATCAATAGGGACGAGTAGGCATTCTCAGAAGCGTCAAAATAGTGGGAGCAGTTACTGTACCCCACCCTGTAACCTTTGGGATGGATTTTCACCAGGCATATGGATCCTGGTGGTCCTCCCGTACCCGAGGTGTTCATGAGGACCAATGACGGGGGGCGGGGGTTAAAGTTCAATCGTAGTTGGGTCGGTACCATCCTTTGAAGTCATTGAGTGGGTAACCCGCCGATCGCCAGGACATGATGTCCTCAGTTACATCAACCAGGTACCTCCCGAATTGTGCCTCCGCCCCCTCGCGGGAGAAGGTTGAGCAGGAGGTGTTCTGGAAGAGATACCATTCCGCAGTTTCGGAAGTACTAAAAGGAATTGACCTTAAGGGAATGCCTCCTTTGGAGTGTATTGGTACATGGGCACAGACCCAACAACCGGAGAGGTGCAATTATTTCGCATATCTTAGGACACATACAAGAAAGTGTTCACATGTAATTCATCTGTCAGCAAAACAAAATGAAGTAAAGCAGAAAAGGCGAGTATGGTCAGTCCAGCCCCCCTGTTTCCTGGTCGGGGAACCTTTTCCAATGCGACACATGGATTCATGTTGATCGCACCTCGACCTTTACTGCTGTATTGGTAGTTAGTGAACCTGGAATGGACCTTCAAACCTTAGGTGTATGTCCGTGTTTCTTTTGAAGGCCTTCACATACACAAATTCTCCTGGCTTGAGGCTATGACTCTGCTGGATCCGCTTGGGCTTTTTGACCTGTGAATAAAAGCTAGAGATACTTTTTGTCAGCGCAGGGCAATAATTCAGCATATTCTCTTCCATCTTGTGGATGTCCACTTGTTTTGCCGTTGGGGACGTCCCATGACAATCTTGTGTGGCGAACGTCCTGTTGGCCTGTTGGTTGCTGATCGCATTATCATTAATGTCAGAGGTAATAGTTCAACCCATTTTAGTCCAGTTTCATCACACAATTTTGCTAGCTTGTTCTTTAAAACTCCATCATATCGCCACACCAGTCCAGCTGACTGTGGATGGTAGCTACAGTGAAAATGTGGCTTAAGTGGGTCGGTGCAGAATCGATGGGCCGAATGGCCTCCTTCTGCACTGTATGTTCTATGTTCTTAAAATGCTGATCCATTTGCAAAGCTTTACACAATTCTCGTATGACAGTTCCCGTAAAATGTGAGCCATTGTCACGTGATAGTTGTACGGGAATGCAGAATCGCGGCACAATTTATTTTAACAGGTGCTTAGCAACCATGACTACTTCATTCTTTTTGCACCGGAAAGTTTCAGTCCATTGAGAGGATACAGCTATAATCACTAAAACAGATTTGAAACCCATACATAGGGGTAATTCAATCAAATCCATCTGTCAAATTTACAAAACGTCCTGTTGGATTTGGGTGAGAGACAGACTGTAGTTTTTAATTTTTTTTCCCGGAATCATGGTCTGACAGGTGTGTCATGGGCCAGAGTTTAACAACTCCAAAGTATATTATGGGGTACAGCTGATCTACAATCGTTATGTTGAATTTGGCTAGGATCAGCCCAAGAGCTTGCCTTTCAGGTGTGATTCAACGGACTTCTTAGACACTTTTAATCAAAAAAAACAAAGCTTTATTCTAAGAATTCAGTTAACATTTGTATAAATACGCATGGCAAGATTTTTTATCAACTACAAACATAAAGACCCCACACAGCTACAGTAATCTATATATAACCCTTAATGAATTCCCCCCCTAACTGTTCCAATTAAATAACACTATCCAAGTAAAACCAGAAACCCCTTTTTAAAGGTGTGGCCCAGCACACAGCCCTTCTACTGGTATAAGACCTGTTAGTGATAGTCTGTTCCCCTTTTCAAACAGCAGATTTGAATTCATTCCAGGAAGCAATTATCTCTTAAGTTATCAAGCAGTCTGGGAACAGCTTTTAAAATGAAGATAGAGAGACACTTCCTTCAATCTGTGCAGTGCAAAACCAGTCCAAACTCAAAGCAAAAGCAAAAACTCCCAGTGCCACAACCCAGCTCCACCCACACAATGACATCACTGAAGCCATGTGATAAGACAAAAACATTTCTTAAAGGGACACATTGTTCACTAATTTATTTTGCAATTGCCGAAATATCTGGTGCGGACCATGTTTTTACAATATAGCCTCCCATTCCTCTCTTTGCCCGCATGTGTGAATGTATGAACACATCGAGCAATCCACAAGAGTAAGGACTTGGGTCCCACCATACGGCCGTCATGGTGGACCCATACTCCTAACAATAGCACGTTACTCGACAATGACACATTACTCTGCAATAAGACGTTACTCTGCAATATCTTGTTACTCAGCAATAATATGTTATCCTGCAATAACACATTACTCTGCAATAACTTAATTGCAGTGTTCATGTAAGCCTACTTGTGACAATAAAGATTATTATTATAATAACATATTACCCTGCTATAACACGTGACTCTGTCTTCTCAACCTTGCTCTTGGCCTGAGGTGTTATGACTCTCAGTTTAAATCACCAACAGTCAGATCTCTCTCCAAGGAGAGAGGGAACGACGTCCTCTGGGACCAATTTACATCCTAAACTAACAGGATAACCATCAATAATATATTATATGTCAAAAAACACGACCTCTCAATAATGCACTGACCTGTAATAACACATTATCCTGTAATAACACATTATACAACAATCATAGTATATTGTAATAGCACGCCACCTTTTAATAACAGCTTATCCTGCATTAACGCACTATCCATCATGAGCACACTGTCCATCAATAACACACTGTCCATCATTAACACACTGTCCATCAATAACACACTATCCACCATTAACACACTGCCCATCAATAATCCACTATCTATCATTAGCACACTATCCATCATTAACACACTATCCATCATTAACATACTATCCATCAATAACACTATCCATCATTAACACACTATCCATCATTAACACACTGCCCATCATTAACACACTATCCATCAAGAACACTATCCATCATTAACACACTATCCATCAATAACACTATCCATCATTAACACACAATCCATCATTAACACACTATCCATCAATAACACACTATCCATCAATATCACACTATCCATCATTAACACACTATCCATCAATAACACACTGTCCATCAATAACACACTATCCATCATTAACACACTATCCATCATCAATAACACACTATCCATCATTAACACACTATCCATCATCAATAACACACTATCCATCATTAACACACTATCCATCATTAACACACTGTCCATCAATAACACACTATCCATCATTAACACACTATCCATCATCAATAACACACTATCCATCATTAACACACTATCCATCATCAATAACACACTATCCATCATTAACACACTATCCATCATTAACACACTATCCACCATTAACACACTATCCATCAATAACACACTGTCCATCATTAACACACTATCCATCATTAACACACTATCCATCAATAACACACTATCCATCATTAACACAGTATCCATCATTAACACACTATCCATCATTAACACACTATCCATCATTAACATACTATCCATCAATAACACACTATCCACCATTAACACACTATCCATCAATAACACACTATCCATCATTAACACACTATCCATCATTAACACACTATCCATCATTAACACACTATCCATCATTAACACACTATCCATCAATAACACACTATCCATCATTAACACACTATCCATCAATAACACACTATCCATCATTAACACACTATCCATCATTAACACACTATCCATCATTAACATACTATCCATCAATAACACACTATCCACCATTAACACACTATCCATCAATAACACACTATCCATCATTAAGACACTATCCATCAATATCACACTATCCATCATTAACACACTATCCACCATTAACACACTATCCATCAATAACACACTATCCATCATTAACACACTATCCATCAATAACACACTATCCATCAATAACACACTATCCATCATTTACACAGTATCCATCATTAACACACTATCCACCATTAACACACTATCCATCAATAACACACTGTCCATCAATAACACACTATCCATCATTAACACACTATCCACCATTAACACACTATCCATCATTAACACACTATCCATCAATAACACACTATCCATCATTAACACACTGTCCATCATTAACACACTATCCATCATTAACACACTGTCCATCAATAACACACTATCCATCATTAACACACTATCCATCAATAACACACTATCCATCATTAACATACTATCCATCAATAACACACTATCCATCATTAACACACTATCCATCAATAATTCACTATCCATCATCATTAACACACTATCCATCATCAATAACACATTATCCATCAATAACACACTATCCATCATTAACACACTCTCCATCAATAACACACTATCCATCAATAACACACTATCCATCATTAACACACTCTCCATTATTAACACACTGTCCATCATCATTAACACACTATCCATCATTAACACACTATCCATCAGTAATACACAATCTATCAATAACACACTATCTATCATTAACACACTATCCATCAATAATTCACTTTCTATCACTAACACACTATCCATCAATAACACATTATGCATCATTAACACACTATCCACCATTAACACACTATCCATCAATAACACACTATCCATCATTAACACACTATCCATCAATAACACACTATCCATCATTAACACACTATCCATCATCAATAACACACTATCCATCATTAACACACTATCCATCATTAACACACTATCCACCATTAACACACTATCCATCAATAACACACTATCCATCAATAACACACTATCCATCATTAACACAGTATCCATCATTAACACACTATCCATCAATAACACACTATCCATCATTAACACACTATCCATCATCAATAACACACTATCCATCATTAACACACTATCCATCATTAACACACTATCCACCATTAACACACTATCCATCAATAACACACTGTCCATCATTAACACACTATCCATCATTAACACACTATCCATCAATAACACACTATCCATCATTAACACACTATCCATCATTACACACTATCCATCATTAACACACTATCCATCATTAACACACTATCCATCAATAACACACTATCCATCATTAACACACTATCCATCAATAACACACTATCCATCATTAACACACTATCCATCATTAACACACTATCCATCATTAACACACTATCCATCATTAACACACTATCCATCAATAACACACTATCCATCATTAACACACTATCCATCAATAACACACTATCCATCATTAACACACTATCCATCATTAACACACTATCCATCATTAACATACTATCCATCAATAACACACTATCCACCATTAACACACTATCCATCAATAACACACTATCCATCATTAAGACACTATCCATCAATATCACACTATCCATCATTAACACACTATCCACCATTAACACACTATCCATCAATAACACACTATCCATCATTAACACACTATCCATCAATAACACACTATCCATCAATAACACACTATCCATCATTAACACACTATCCATCATTAACACACTATCCACCATTAACACACTATCCATCAATAACACACTGTCCATCAATAACACACTATCCATCATTAACACACTATCCACCATTAACACACTATCCATCATTAACACACTATCCATCAATAACACACTATCCATCATTAACACACTGTCCATCATTAACACACTATCCATCATTAACACACTGTCCATCAATAACACACTATCCATCATTAACACACTATCCATCAATAACACACTATCCATCATTAACACACTATCCATCAATAACACACTATCCATCATTAACACACTATCCATCAATAATTCACTATCCATCATCATTAACACACTATCCATCATCAATAACACATTATCCATCAATAACACACTATCCATCATTAACACACTCTCCATCAATAACACACTATCCATCAATAACACACTATCCATCATTAACACACTCTCCATTATTAACACACTGTCCATCATCATTAACACACTATCCATCATTAACACACTATCCATCAGTAATACACAATCTATCAATAACACACTATCTATCATTAACACACTATCCATCAATAATTCACTTTCTATCACTAACACACTATCCATCAATAACACATTATGCATCATTAACACACTATCCACCATTAACACACTATCCATCAATAACACACTATCCATCATTAACACACTATCCATCAATAACACACTATCCATCATTAACACACTGTCCATCAATAACACACTATCCATCATTAACACACTATCCATCAATAACACACTATCCATCATTAACATACTATCCATCAATAACACACTATCCATCATTAACACACTATCCATCAATAATTCACTATCCATCATCATTAACACACTATCCATCATCAATAACACATTATCCATCAATAACACACTATCCATCATTAACACACTCTCCATCAATAACACACTATCCATCAATAACACACTATCCATCATTAACACACTCTCCATTATTAACACACTGTCCATCATCATTAACACACTATCCATCATTAACACACTATCCATCAGCAATACACAATCTATCAATAACACACTATCTATCATTAACACACTATCCATCAATAATTCACTTTCTATCACTAACACACTATCCATCAATAACACATTATGCATAATTAACACGCTATCCATCCATCATTAATACATTTCTTTCATTAATTCACTATTGATCAATTATGCACTATCCATCATTAAAACACTACCCATCAATAATTCACTATCCATTATTAACACACTATTCATCATTAACGCACTATCGATCATTAACACACTATCCATCATTACCACACTATCCATCAATAACACACTATCCATCATTACCACACTATCTATCAACAACACGTTATCCATCATTAAAACACTGTCCATCATTTATACACTGTCCATCAACAACACTATCATGAGCACACTATCCATCATTAACACACTATCTATCAATAATTCATTATCCATCTTCATTCGCACACTATCCATCATTAACAAACTATCCATCAATAACACACCATCCATCATTAACACACTATCCATCATTAACACACTATCCATCATCAATAACACATTATCCATCAATAACACACTATCCATCAATAACACACTATCCATCATCATTAACACACTATCCATCATTAACACACTATCCATCAGTAATACACAATCTATCAATAACACACTATCACTAACACACTATCCATCAATAATTCACTTTCTATCATTAACACACTATCCATCAATAACACATTATCCATAATTAACACGCTATCCATCATTAACACATTTATTTCATTAACTCACTATCAATCAATAATGCACTATCCATCATTACCACACTATCCATCATTAACACATTATCCATCAACAACACGTTATCCATCATTAATACACTGTCCATCATTTATACGCTGTCCATCAATAACACTATCCATGATTAACACACTGTCCATCAATAACACACTATCCATCAATAACACACTGTCCATCAATAACACACTATCCACCATTAACACACTATCCATCATTAACACACTATCCATCAATAACACACTGTCCATCAATAACACACTATCCATCAATAACACACTATCTATCAATAATTCACTATCCATCTTCATTCACACACTATCCATCAATAACACACCATCCATCATTAACACACTATCTATCAATAATTCACTTTCCATCTTCATTCACACACTATCCATCATTAACACACTATCCATTAATAACACACTATCTATCAATAATTCACTATCCATCTTCATTCACACACCATCCATCAATAACACACCATCTTCATTCACACACTATCCATCAATAACACACCATCCATCAATAACACACCATCCATCATTAACACACCATCCATCATTAACACACCATCCATCATTAACACACTATCCATCATTAACACACTATCCATCATTAACACACTATCCATCATTAACACACTATCCATCAATAACACACCATCCATCAATAACACACCATCCGTCAATAACACACCATCCATCATTAACACACTATCCATCATTAACACACTATCCATCAATAGCACACTATCCATCATTAACACACTATCCACCATTAACACACTATCCATCATTAACACACTATCCATCATTAACACACTATCCATCAATAACACTATCCATCATTAACACACTATCCATCATTAACACACTATCCATCATTAACACACTGTCCATCAATAACACACCATCCATCAATAACACAGTATCCATCATTCACACACTATTCATCATTAATACACTATCCATCATTAACACACTGTCCATCATTAACACACTATCCATCATTAACACACTGTCCATCATTAACACACTATCCATCATTAACACACTGTCCATCAATAACACACTATCCATCATTCACATACCATCCATCATTAACACACTGTCCATCATTAACACACTATCCATCATTAACACACTATCCATCACTAACAACTGTCCATCATTAACACACTGTCCATCAATAACACACTGTCCGTCATTAACACACTGTCCATCATTAACGCACTGTCCATCAATAACACACCATCCATCATTAACACACTATCCATCATTAACACACTATCCATCATTCACACACTATTCATCATTAATACATTATCCATCATTAACACACTGTCCATCATTAACACACTATCCATCATTAACACACTGTCCATCATTAACACACTATCCATCATTAACACACTATCCATCATTAACACTATCCATCATTAACACACTATCCATCATTAACACACTATCCATCATTAACACACTGTCCATCAATAACACACCATCCATCATTAACACACTATCCATCATTACGCACTATCCATCATTAACACACTATTCATCATTAATACACTATCCATCATTAACACACTATCCATCATTAACACACTATCCATCATTAACACACTATCCATCATTAACACACTATCCATCATTAACACGCTGTCCATCAATAACACACTATCCATCAATAACACACTATCCATCATTACCACACTATCCATCAACAACACACTATCCATCAATAACACACTATCCATCATTACCACACTATCCATCAACAACACGTTATCCATCATTAATACACTGTCCATCAATAACACTATCCATGATTAACACACTGTCCATCAATAACACACTGTCCATCAATAACACACTGTCCATCAATAACACACTATCCATCAATAACACACTATCCATCAATAACACTATCCATCAATAACACTATCCATCATTAACACACTATCTATCAATAATTCATTATCCATCTTCATTCACACACTATCCATCATTAACACACTATCCATCAATAACACACCATCCATCATTAACACACTATCCATCATTAACACACTATCCATCATCAATAACACATTATCCATCAATAACATACTATCCATCATTAACACACTATCCATCAGTGATACACAATTTATCAATAACACACTATCTATCACTAACACACTATCCATCAATAATTCACTTTCTATCATTAACACACTATCCATCAATAACACATTATCCATAATTAACACGCTATCCATCATTAACACATTTCTTTCATTAATTCACTATCGATCAATAATGCACTATCCATCATTAACACACTACCCATCAATAACACACTATCCATCATTACCACACTATCCATCATTAATACATTATCCATCAACAACACGTTATCCATCATTAATACACTGTCCATCATTTATACGCTGTCCATCAATAACACTATCCATCATCATTCACACACTATCCATCATTAACACACTATCCATCATTAACACACTATCCATCTTCATTCACACACTATCCATCATTAACACACTATCCATCAATAACACACCATCCATCATTAATACACTATCCATCATTAATACACTATCCATCATTAATACATTATCCATCATTAACACACTATCCATCATTAACACACTATCCATCAATAACACACCATCCATCATTAATACACTATCCATCATTAATACACTATCCATCATTAACACACTATCCATCACTAACACACTGTCCATCATTAACACACTATCCATCAATAACACACTATCCATCATTAACACACTATCCATCATTATCACACTATCCATCAATAACACACTATCCATCATTAACACATTACTATCATTAACACACTATCCATCATTAACACACTATCCATCAATAACACACCATCCATCAATAACACACTATCCATCAATATCACACTATCCATCAATAACACACTGTCCATCAATAACACATTACTATCATTAACACACTATCCATCATTAACACACTGTCCGTCATTAACACACTGTCCATCATTAACGCACTGTCCATCAATAACACACCATCCATCATTAACACACTATCCATCATTAACACACTATCCATCATTCACACACTATTCATCATTAATACATTATCCATCATTAACACACTGTCCATCATTAACACACTATCCATCATTAACACACTGTCCATCATTAACACACTATCCATCATTAACACACTATCCATCATTAACACTATCCATCATTAACACACTATCCATCATTAACACACTATCCATCATTAACACACTGTCCATCAATAACACACCATCCATCATTAACACACTATCCATCATTAACGCACTATCCATCATTAACACACTATTCATCATTAATACACTATCCATCATTAACACACTATCCATCATTAACACACTATCCATCATTAACACACTATCCATCATTAACACACTATCCATCATTAACACGCTGTCCATCAATAACACACTATCCATCAATAACACACTATCCATCATTACCACACTATCCATCAACAACACACTATCCATCAATAACACACTATCCATCATTACCACACTATCCATCAACAACACGTTATCCATCATTAATACACTGTCCATCAATAACACTATCCATGATTAACACACTGTCCATCAATAACACACTGTCCATCAATAACACACTGTCCATCAATAACACACTATCCATCAATAACACACTATCCATCAATAACACTATCCATCAATAACACTATCCATCATTAACACACTATCTATCAATAATTCATTATCCATCTTCATTCACACACTATCCATCATTAACACACTATCCATCAATAACACACCATCCATCATTAACACACTATCCATCATTAACACACTATCCATCATCAATAACACATTATCCATCAATAACATACTATCCATCATTAACACACTATCCATCAGTGATACACAATTTATCAATAACACACTATCTATCACTAACACACTATCCATCAATAATTCACTTTCTATCATTAACACACTATCCATCAATAACACATTATCCATAATTAACACGCTATCCATCATTAACACATTTCTTTCATTAATTCACTATCGATCAATAATGCACTATCCATCATTAACACACTATCCATCAATAACACACTATCCATCATTCACACACTATCCATCATTAATACATTATCCATCAACAACACGTTATCCATCATTAATACACTGTCCATCATTTATACGCTGTCCATCAATAACACTATCCATCATCATTCACACACTATCCATCATTAACACACTATCCATCATTAACACACTATCCATCTTCATTCACACACTATCCATCATTAACACACTATCCATCAATAACACACCATCCATCATTAATACACTATCCATCATTAATACACTATCCATCATTAATACACTATCCATCATTAACACACTATCCATCATTAACACACTATCATCAATAACACACCATCCATCATTAATACACTATCCATCATTAATACACTATCCATCATTAACACACTATCCATCACTAACACACTGTCCATCATTAAACACACTATCCATCAATAACACACTATCATCATTAACACACTATCCATCATTATCACACTATCCATCAATAACACACTATCCATCATTAACACATTACTATCATTAACACACTATCCATCATTAACACACTATCCATCAATAACACACCATCCATCAATAACACACTATCCATCAATATCACACTATCCATCAATAACACACTGTCCATCAATAACACATTACTATCATTAACACACTATCCATCATTAACACACTATCCATCAATATCACACTATCCATCAATATCACACTATCCATCATTAACACACTATCCATCATTAACACACTATCCATCAATAACACACTATCCATCATTAACACACTATCCATCAATATCACACTATCCATCAATATCACACTATCCATCAATATCACACTATCCATCATTAACACACTATCCATCATTAACACACTATCCATCACTAACACACTGTCCATCATTAACACACTATCCATCAATAACACACTATCCATCATTAACACACTGTCCATCATTAACACACTATCCATCATTAACACACTGTCCATCATTAACACACTATCCATCATTAACACACTGTCCATCAATAACACACTATCCATCATTCACATACCATCCATCATTAACACACTGTCCATCATTAACACACTATCCATCATTAACACACTATCCATCACTAACAACTGTCCATCATTAACACACTGTCCATCAATAACACACTGTCCGTCATTAACACACTGTCCATCATTAACGCACTGTCCATCAATAACACACCATCCATCATTAACACACTATCCATCATTAACACACTATCCATCATTCACACACTATTCATCATTAATACATTATCCATCATTAACACACTGTCCATCATTAACACACTATCCATCATTAACACACTGTCCATCATTAACACACTATCCATCATTAACACACTATCCATCATTAACACTATCCATCATTAACACACTATCCATCATTAACACACTATCCATCATTAACACACTGTCCATCAATAACACACCATCCATCATTAACACACTATCCATCAATAACGCACTATCCATCATTAACACACTATTCATCATTAATACACTATCCATCATTAACACACTATCCATCATTAACACACTATCCATCATTAACACACTATCCATCATTAACACACTATCCATCATTAACACGCTGTCCATCAATAACACACTATCCTCATAACCACTATCCATCATTAACACACTATCCATCAATAACACACTATCCATCAATAACACACTATCCATCATTACCACACTATCCATCAACAACACGTTATCCATCATTAATACACTGTCCATCAATAACACTATCCATGATTAACACACTGTCCATCAATAACACACTGTCCATCAATAACACACTGTCCATCAATAACACACTATCCATCAATAACACACTATCCATCAATAACACTATCCATCAATAACACTATCCATCATTAACACACTATCTATCAATAATTCATATCCCTCTCATTCACACACTATCCATCATTAAACACTATCCATCAATAACACACTATCCATCATTAACACACTATCCATCATTAACACACTATCCATCATCAATAACACATTATCCATCAATAACATACTATCCATCATTAACACACTATCCATCAGTGATACACAATTTATCAATAACACACTATCTATCACTAACACACTATCCATCAATAATTCACTTTCTATCATTAACACACTATCCATCAATAACACATTATCCATAATTAACACGCTATCCATCATTAACACATTTCTTTCATTAATTCACTATCGATCAATAATGCACTATCCATCATTAACACACTACCCATCAATAACACACTATCCATCATTACCACACTATCCATCATTAATACATTATCCATCAACAACACGTTATCCATCATTAATACACTGTCCATCATTTATACGCTGTCCATCAATAACACTATCCATCATCATTCACACACTATCCATCATTAACACACTATCCATCATTAACACACTATCCATCTTCATTCACACACTATCCATCATTAACACACTATCCATCAATAACACACCATCCATCATTAATACACTATCCATCATTAATACACTATCCATCATTAATACATTATCCATCATTAACACACTATCCATCATTAACACACTATCCATCAATAACACACCATCCATCATTAATACACTATCCATCATTAATACACTATCCATCATTAACACACTATCCATCACTAACACACTGTCCATCATTAACACACTATCCATCAATAACACACTATCCATCATTAACACACTATCCATCATTATCACACTATCCATCAATAACACACTATCCATCATTAACACATTACTATCATTAACACACTATCCATCATTAACACACTATCCATCAATAACACACCATCCATCAATAACACACTATCCATCAATATCACACTATCCATCAATAACACACTGTCCATCAATAACACATTACTATCATTAACACACTATCCATCATTAACACACTATCCATCAATATCACACTATCCATCAATATCACACTATCCATCATTAACACACTATCCATCATTAACACACTATCCATCAATAACACACTATCCATCATTAACACACTATCCATCAATATCACACTATCCATCAATATCACACTATCCATCAATATCACACTATCCATCATTAACACACTATCCATCAATAACACACTATCCATCAATATCACACTATCCATCAATAACACACTATCCATCAATAACACACTATCCATCATTAACACACTATCCATCAATATCACACTATCCATCATTAACACACTGTCCATCAATAACACACTATCCATCAATATCACACTATCCATCAATAACACACTATCCATCAATAACACACTATCCATCATTAACACACTATCCATCAATATCACACTATCCATCAATAACACACTATCCATCAATAACACACTATCCATCATTAACACACTATCCATCATTAACACACTGTCCATCAATAACACACTATCCATCAATATCACACTATCCATCAATAACACACTATCCATCAATAACACACTATCCATCATTAACACTATCCATCAATAACATACCATCCATTAATAACACACTACCCATTAATAATGCACTATCTATCAATGACACACTGTCCATCATTAAAACACTATCCATCAACAACACATTATCCATCATTAACACACTATCTGTCAATAACTAACTATCCATCATTAACACAATCACCATCAATAACACACTATCCGTCATTAACACGCTATCCATCAATGAGACACTATCCATCAATCGCACACTCTCCATCATTATCATACTGTCCATCAATGACACACTATCCATCAATCGCACACTATCCTGGGATAAAATACTATCCTGTAATAAAACACGATCGATCAGTAACTCACTATCCTGTAATTACCCTTACCTTCTCTTCTTCTCTTGTAATAGCACACGATCGTGCAATTTCCTGTAATGACACAGTATCCATCAATGACAGAGTTTCCTGTAATTGCACACTATCTGACAATAACACACTTTCCATCAATAACAAATTATCCATCAATAACACTATCAATCAATAACATGATATCCTGTAAAAATGTGGGGCTGGAATTGACCGCACACTAGCCCAGGGTGTTGTAACCCCATTAATAACAAACAATCCATCATTAACATACTATCCTGTAATAACAGACCATTCATCAACACAAACTATCTGTAATAACACACTATTCTTTAATGGCTCACTATCCACCAATAGCACACTATCCCGGAATAAAATAGTATCCTGTAATAAACCACCAGCCACCAGTCACTCACTATTCTATAATATTGCTGTGTCCATCAATAACACAGTATCCTGTAATAGCACAGTATCCTGTAATAACACAGTATCCTGTAATAACGCACTGACTACCAATAACACAGTATCCTGTAATAACACAGTATCCTGTAATAACACACTGGCCACCAATAACACAGTATCCTGTAATAACACAGTATCCTGTAATAACACAGTATCCTGTAATAACGCACTGACCACCAATAACACAGTATCCTGTAATAACACACTGGCCACCAATAACACAGTATCCTGTAATAACACAGTATCCTGTAATAACACAGTATCCTGTAATAACGCACTGACCACCAATAACACAGTATCCTGTAATAACACAGTATCCTGTAATAACACACTGGCCACCAATAACACAGTATCCTGTAATAACACAGTATCCTGTAATAACACAGTATCCTGTAATAACACACTGGCCACCAATAACACAGTATCCTGTAATAACACAGTATCCTGTAATAACACAGTATCCTGTAATAACGCACTGACCACCAATAACACAGTATCCTGTAATAACACAGTATCCTGTAATAACGCACTGACCACCAATAACACAGTATCCTGTAATAACACAGTACCCTGTAATAACACAGTACCCTGTAATAACACAGTACCCTGTAATAACACACTGGCCACCAATAACACAGTACCCTGTAATAACACAGTATCTAGTAATAACGCACTGACCACCAATAACACAGATCCTGTAATAACACAGTATCCTGTAATAACACAGTATCCTGTAATAACACAGTATCCTGTAATAACGCACTGGCCACCAATAACAGGTGGACAGAGATTACAACAGGTCTCACCAAATGTGAGCCTGACACGGTGGGCTTTGCGGTTTGCCAAGGGGGTAACTCCTTAAGGGTGCTGCCTCTAAAGCCCATTGAAGGCCACCCTCCCCTCCACAATACACTACCCACCCACTCCTCCTCTACCAGCCCCCCCCCCCAAGTCCACCTGAGACCCCAAAATGGGAGACCCCCCCAAGAGACCCCCTTAATAGGGGGAGCCCCCGAGACCCTGTGAATAGAGAGACTCCCAGGGACCACCTGACTAAAAGAACCCCACACCGGGACTCCCTAACCAAAGGGACCCCCCACAGGGATCCCATGACTAAAGGGACCGCCCCCCTCATAAACTAACCCCCACGGACAACCCCCCCCCCCCCAATAAAATAGACCCCTGTCTGGAAACTAGTGAGCAGTCTGCATGGGGAGTGAAATACATTACAGCTGTAACACTCCCCTGGAAGCTCCACTTGTCCATTCCTGGAAGTGGAACAGCGTGACCTGTATTTCAAGCTCTCAGATCCATTAACAGTGTCACGCTGGTTAGCGCTGCTGCCTCACGGCTCCAGGGACCCGGGTTCAATTCCAGCCTTGGGTGACAGTCTGTGTGGAGTTTGCACTTTCTCCTCGTGTCTGCATGGGTTTCCTCTGGGTGCTCTGGTTTCCTCCTGCAGTCTGAAAATGCGCAAGTTAGGTGGATTGGCCATGCTGAATTGGCCCTTCGTGTCCAAAAGGTCAGGTGGGGTTACTGGGTTGCGGGGATAGGGTGGGGTTGTGGGCCTCGGTAGTGTCTTGCGGTCGGTCAATGCAGACTTAATGGGTGAAATGGCCTTCCTCTGCACTGTGGGGAATTCTATGATTCTATAAATGTCAGCACTGGGCTAAATAGCTGGCTTTTGAAGCAGACCATGGCAGGCCAGCAGCGCGGTTCAACTCCTGTACCAGCCTCTTTGAAAAGGCGCCGGAATGTGACGACTAGGGGCTTTTCACAGTAACTTCATTTGAAGCCTACTTGTGACAATAAGCGATTTTCATTTCATTCGCTGAAAGCCATTCATTCCTTTCTCGTTGTGGGCTATGATTGACAGCTTCGACAGAACAGCTGGAGCCTTGATTCATTCATCTCCCCTCGTGGATGAGTGACTCTTATGTGCTGAAACCCCAATGTTTACAAACATCAACCACTTCAAAGGCAGGTAAGTACATTCCAGTAACTAAGTGCATTCCAAGCACTCAAGCATGTCATTGCAATGCCCTTACTGCTCTTGACAAGTCGGTGAAAAGTGATTGGTGACAGACGTGAAGTGTAAACAGCACCTTGAAAGAGGAGAGAGAGCGACAGAGCCACACAGGTTTTAGAGTGAATTCCAAAGATAAGCGCCTTGGCAGCTGAAGGCATGACCACCAATGGTGAAGCGGCAAAACGCAGCCATTATTCAGCTTGTTACAGAGTGGAAACACTGAGTCTTTAATTACAAGCAGACATATTTGATTTCACCATTTACAATTGTCTCAGCTTTGAAAACTTCTTTTAACGTGACCGAGGTTGGCATTCCATTTCAGTCTGACAACTCCAGACGGAGGACACAATTTCCGTTTTCCAGAGGTCGTGTTTATTTGCAAAGCTGTGGTTTACGCGCTCGAAGCTGCCAAGGCCTTCTGGCTTCCAACAGGCCTGTCAGAATCATTGCTCATACCACTCATGCCATCTCCACGATGCTGAAATCCCTCGGAAATTCCTCAGGCGATTTACTGAATCCCCATTTCATGCCTCACTTGGTTGCCTGCTTTGACTCTGTGAACTGTGGAAAATTCCCCATCCACCCCCGCACCCCACCTCAGCCGGTTTTAAAATATTATTAAATGTCCGTTTACCACTTCCCCAAGCCTGAGGTGAGTTTATTCAGTGAGTAACGGAGTCACACAAATCAGCAAACTCTCAGACATGATCCCTACTTTGTGCTGGTCTCGCTGAGGGTTGCCAACCCTCCAGGATTGGCCTGGAGTCGCCTGGAATTGAAGGTCAATCTCCAGGACACGGCTGCCTGTGGCCGTGGAGCACAATCAACAGCTGTTTGGCTGACCCCCTGGGCTGGATGCTCCGATTGTGAGGCTATGTCCCACACGCCGGTGTGGGAACGGTGGCATTTTACGCCAGACAAAATGGCGCAAAACGCCCACCGATCCTCCGTTTGGCTGAGGGCTAGCAGGACAGCAAGGTAGAGCACCCAGATCTAGCTGGCGATACGGCCCGGGGAATTGCCGGGTCCTTGGCCGCTCATGCGCACGACGGCGGCCTGTAGCGTTCGCTCCGTGCTGCAGAGCAGCAGCCGCCCGCGGACTTGGCCCGCGAAATAGTGTCCCTCCTTCCTTTGGCCAGCTCGTGCGCTCCAGATCACCCCCTCACAGTGCCCCCAGCCCCAAATGATGTCTCCCCCTCCCCGCAGCAGCCACGCCGAGATCCCGACAAATGAGACCATGAGAGACCCACGCCATCGGGAACTTGGCCGATCGGGGGCGGAGAATCGGGGGGTGGGGGGGGGGTGGGTCTCAAGCAATGCCCTAAGGCCATTGGCACGACGCGCTTTGGAGGGTGCGGAGCATTGCAAACGCAGCGCCGCCCCCTATTTGGTCGGGAACTTTGATTCTCCGGCCGATCGCCGAATACGATTTCGGCGTCGGAAATCCAGCCCCCTCACAGGGTAAAGAGTCTCAAGGATGGATGTGTTGGCCGACTAACGGCTGGGGGGCAGGGGGAGGTCCTGTGTTGAAACCTCCAACCTGGCAAGCCTGTGGCAATGGGGAAATGAAACGTCCCAGAGAGAGGGAGAAAATGGTGCTGTGACCCCTGTTCCTGATCACCATTCAATAGCTCTGACTGGAAGGACAAGCATCAGAGTAAGGATCAGGTTTAATTGTGATTCCCAGGGTGTCAGCTGTTACTCCTACCTGAGAAGGCCAACCGTTTAGAAACACGAGCACAAATCTCGGCTGACCCTCTGATGAATTACGGATTCCTCTTTGGGAGAAACATTGACCGAGGCTCAGGTTGGCATGAAATATCCCATGGGGCTATTTTGAGCAAGAGCAGGGAGGTTTGGCCAATATTTATCGCTCAAATTTTTTAAAATGCAGACAATCTGGGCCTGTGGTTCTCAAGCACAGTGGTTAGCACTGTTGATTGACGCCGCCAGGATCTCCGGTTCGATTCCCGGCTTGGGTCACTGTCTGTGTGTAGTCTGCACGTTCTCCCCGTGTCTGCGTGGGTTTCCTCCGGGTGCTCTGGTTTCCTCCCACAAATCCCAAAAGACGTGCTGTTAAGTAATTTGGACCTTCTGAATTCTCCCTCAGTGTACCCGAACAGGCGGCGGAAAATGGCGACGAAGAACTTTTCACATTAACTTCATTGCAGTGTTGATGTATGCCTACTTGTGGCAATAAAGATTGTTATTATTATTATGGGAGCTTGCTGTTCACAAATTGGCTACCCTGTTTCCTACATGACAGCGTCATGAGAATGTCGCTTTAAGAAATGTTCGGCTGCTCATATTACTGCAGTGATGTCAGAGTGTGGGTGGAGCTGGGCTGCCTGTCAGCTTTTTACTTTCATTTTAGGCTGTTTGCTGTGGGGTGCGTTTTAGTTTCGTTTTCAGAGCTGGATAGCTGCAGTCACAGCCAGAAGGTGTACGAATCTCTCTCTGTAATCTAAAGACTGTAAATCGCTCCTGGTGATTTAAAACTAATAACAGTAGTGACTTTAACCTGATGTGCTTCTGGTAAAAAGTGTTTTAAGTCTTATGGATGTTAAAAGGAAAGCTTAAAGGATTACTTAGTGTTGTCGTCCTTAGGGGTTGTATTTGAATTAATGGTTGCTAAGATGTTCACTGTATGTGTTAAAAAGGTTAACTTGAGTTCATAGAATAAACATTGTTTTGTTTTAAGAAATACTTTTCCATTTCTGCTGTACCACACCTGTAGAGTGGGCCATGTGCTCCCCATACCACAATCTATTAAAAGTTGTGGGTCAGCTGAACTCCATGATACACTTTGGGGTTCTCTAAACCCTGGCCCATAACAACAGCAGTGCCTGTCGTTCAAAATAAAGTACTTCATTGGATGTCAAAAGCTTTGGGACACCCCATGGTCATGAAAGGCGCTAAAGAAATTCTTTATTTGCCTATTACAATTAAATAGCCTGTTTCACTCCGCTGTTGTACATGAGCATTTGACCGATCCATGTTCTCTTTTTTCCTCTCTGTTGCAAATCTATTAAAATGTTTATTCCCCTTTAATTTGTTGATGAATCTATCTGTCCTCTGCACAGATTCTGCCTCATCTACAGTGTGTTTTCCAGTATTTCCAGTTATTTATATAAAGGAAAGCAACTGTAAAACAGAGCGATTGATGAGGAAAACTGGCGAGGTGGGTGTTGAGTAACGTTTTCTCCTGCTGTTTGTACGTTGTCTTTCACAAGGTTGGAATTTGAAACTGGCTTTAAATATATTTTAAGTAACTGGAAAAGACGTACCATTTCATGGCTATATTTGGACGACTGCACCCTTGTATAGCCCCTGAAAGTCAAATATTTTGCTTGTTTATTGTAACAAGGCTCTCAGTGGATTGAATGGGCTGCCTGTTCCAGACGCTTTGCTCTGTGCAAAGTCGTTCACTGCAAACCACCTTTTCACCTTCCCCCTCCTCAGCATCTGGCTGTTCCCTGCGCTGTCTCACAACTGGAGCCAGATGGTGGGATAACCAGAGAGGCAGGTGAGGGAAGACAGACCAACAAACATTCACAGAGTGTAACAAACTCAGAGGAGGGAAGGTGGAAGAGAGGAAGCCAGGCGGAGAGGGGGAGTGTGAAAGACAGAGAGGGAAGGGGGAGAGAGAAAGGCAAGGGTGGTTCTTTGTTCTTTGGGGTTTTGGTGAAGGGTGATATCATGGCCGGTACAGGCTTGGAGGGCCGAAGGGCCTGTTCCTGTGCTGCATTGTTCTTTGCTCTTTGAAAGGCACATGGAGAGGGGGAGAGAGAAAAAGGCAGACGGAGAGAGAAATGTAGATGGAGAGGGGGAGAGAGAAAGGCAGGAGAGAAGAGAAAGAAAGGCAGAGAGAAAGGGTGAGACTGTCAGAAACAGAGGAGAGATTGGCAGAAAGTCTAAATTATCAGACACTTGTCCAACATGAAGTATTGAACGCACAGAAATTTGCCTAATTTAAATATTGGGGCGACCAAAGACCTTCAATCCCCATCACGATCTCAGTTCAGTACTCACCAACTTCATTTCCCTCCTTCAGAACTCTCTCAGGCGGATCCAGACTCTTCACAATCTTGGTATCACATGTGACCCTGAGAGAATCTTCCCACTGCATCTCCACACCATCACCAGAACTGCCAATGGAACGTCATCTCAGAACGAGACTCAGCCTCGTGTTTCCAAATCTGCCAGGGAAGGTAAACGGCAGAGAAGTAATCTTAGAGCAAACCACGGTTCACGTCGTACAGCACTATCATTTATATTAAATGAAGCCACATACGTGAGGAACCTGAATAGTGGATTAAGTTGAATCCCCGGAGTTATTGTTTCTAAGACCTTGGGCGGGATTCTCCGACCCTCTGTGCCGGAATCGCGCCCGGCGTGGAGGCGGAGAATAGCCATTCACGCCGGGAATCCGGCACTACGGCGCTTCTGCGATTCTCCGCGGACCCGCCAGTCGCGCGCGGTCTACTCGGCGACGGTCGGGGGCCGTTGGAACAGGCCCCCGCGCCGATTTTCCCGGTCGACCAGCCGAACTCCCGCCGGCGTGGTTTACATTTGATACCACCCGACGGAAGCTGGGACCTGCGGCCGTGTGGCAGTCCTGGTGTGGGGCGGGGGGAATCTGACTCCGGGGGTGGGGGGGGGGGGCCTCAGCAGTGGCAAGGCCTGTGATTGGGGGCCACCGATCGGCGGGCCATCGCGATCTGGGGGGGTCCTATCTTACTCCACACCAGCCCGCTGTGTGGCTCCGCCATGTCTGCGGCGGCCACACCGAGGTGGGCGCCTCGCACATGCGCGGACCCGCTTGCGGCTGCCGTGCGCATGCGTGGCCGCGCGGTCTGGACAGCAAGGCCCCGCCGGCAGCCAGAGCTACGGGACGCACCCCGGGGCCCTGCTGGCCCCCTGGAAAAAGGAGACTCACCTGAACTTTCGAGGAAAAAGTCCGGAGTGATTCTGGCCTACTTTCTGGCGTGTTTGGGGTCTTAGTCCCCAAAAGGGAGAATCCCGGCCCATAACTCTTTTGTACCAAGTAGTTGACGAGGGACGGATCGTACATAAACATGTGGACTTCTTGAGGAGTAGAGAGATGCTCCAAGAGTCAGTGTTGCCATTGAGAAATGTTTTTGAACCCGTAAGCACCAAAGTACCCGATTGACCAGTTAGCGACAGAATATCTCCGTAGAAACAGATAGTGATGAATCAATCGCTTGTGCCAGAGTAGGTGCTCATTATTGCAGTCCTTATTAATGATGATCCTGTGGAAACATCTCAGATGACAGAATTACGCTGTTTTACTAGAAACAGAGATCCCGTCAAAGACTCGATTTGCCCAATAGGGCAGCACGGTAGCACAAGTGGATAGCACTGTGGCTTCACAGCGCCTGGGTCACAGGTTTGATTCCCCGCTGGATCACTGTCTGTGCGGAGTCTGCACGTTCTCCCATGTCTGCGTGGGTTTCCTCCGGGTGCTCCGATTTCCTCCCACAGTCCAAAGACGTGCAGGTTAGGTGGATTGGCCGAGATAAATTGCCCTTAGTGTCCAAAAAAGGTTAGGAGGGATTATTGGGTTACGGGGATAGGGTGGAAGTGAGGGCTTAAGTGGGTCGGTGCAGACTCGATGGGCCGAATGGCCTCCTTCTGCACTCTATGTTCTATGCTCATGTACGTAATGTTTAGTTAGTATTTAGGACAAAGTAAATTAGTTATTGAAGATTGCATAAAGGAGTTAAAGGGAGAGGGATGTGGTAATTTTTCCCTTTAAGGGCAACACAGCAGAGTAAGGGCCTGTGTGACCAGTCGAGATCAGTGTGGAATCACCCCATGGTGAGAAAGGTTCTCAAGTAGAGGCAATTTGGGATGAATCTACAGCCATGCGACTGCTGCACAATTCTTATCAATAAATACACCTTGTGTTCACGACTAAAGTCTGTGAAAATGCATCTTTACATCTATCCAAGCTAGCTATCACCTATCCAAGCTATCTATCATCTATCCAAGCTATCGGTCACCTATCCAAGCTATCTGTCACCTATCCAAGCTATCGGTCACCTATCCAAGCTATCTGTCACCTATCCAAGCTATCGGTCACCTATCCAAGCTATCGGTCACCTATCCAAGCTATCTGTCACCTATCCAAGCTAGCTATCACCTATCCAAGCTAGCTATCACCTATCCAAGCTAGCTATCACCTATCCAAGCTAGCTATCACCTATCCAAGCTATCGGTCACCTATCCAAGCTAGCTATCATCTATCCAAGCTATCTGTCACCTATCCAAGCTATCGGTCACCTATCCAAGCTAGCTATCACCTATCCAAGCTAGCTATCACCTATCCAAGCTAGCTATCACCTATCCAAGCTATCTGTCACCTATCCAAGCTAGCTATCACCTATCCAAGCTATCGGTCACCTATCCAAGCTATCGGTCACCTATCCAAGCTAGCTATCACCTATCCAAGCTATCTGTCACCTATCCAAGCTAGCTATCACCTATCCAAGCTATCTATCATCTATCCAAGCTATCTGTCACCTATCCAAGCTATCGGTCACCTATCCAAGCTATCGGTCACCTATCCAAGCTATCTGTCACCTATCCAAGCTATCGGTCACCTATCCAAGCTATCGGTCACCTATCCAAGCTAGCTATCACCTATCCAAGCTAGCTATCACCTATCCAAGCTATCGGTCACCTATCCAAGCTATCTGTCACCTATCCAAGCTATCGGTCACCTATCCAAGCTATCGGTCACCTATCCAAGCTATCGGTCACCTATCCAAGCTAGCTATCACCTATCCAAGCTAGCTATCACCTATCCAAGCTAGCTATCACCTATCCAAGCTAGCTATCACCTATCCAAGCTATCGGTCACCTATCCAAGCTATCTGTCACCTATCCAAGCTAGCTATCACCTATCCAAGCTATCTATCATCTATCCAAGCTATCTGTCACCTATCCAAGCTATCTGTCACCTATCCAAGCTATCGGTCACCTATCCAAGCTATCTATCACCTATCCAAGCTATCTGTCACCTATCCAAGCTATCGGTCACCTATCCAAGCTATCTATCATCTATCCAAGCTATCTGTCACCTATCCAAGCTATCGGTCACCTATCCAAGCTATCGGTCACCTATCCAAGCTATCTGTCACCTATCCAAGCTATCGGTCACCTATCCAAGCTAGCTATCACCTATCCAAGCTAGCTATCACCTATCCAAGCTATCTGTCACCTATCCAAGCTATCTATCATCTATCCAAGCCATCTATCATCCCCGACCCCATGGGATCTTACCTTGTGTATTAACCTTTTGTGCGGCACCTCATCAAACACCTTCTGGAAGTCCAGATATCCTACTTCTACAGGATCCCTATTATCCACTTTGCTTGTTACATCTTTGAAGAACTCTAGCAAATTATTCAAACATGATTTACGTTTCATAAAACTTTGTTGTCTCTGATGGATTGCGTTTTGACTTTCTAAATGCCACGTTACGACTTCATTAATAATGGATTCCAACAATTTCCCAATGACAGATGTTAAACTAACTGGTCTATAATTTCCAACTTCCTGCCTGCCTCCCTTTTTGAACAGGGGCGTTACACGAGCCTTTTTCCAATCCACAGAACCTGTTACTATTGGGATGGTTCTCGTGTCCTCCTCCATGAAAACTGATGCAAAATATTAGAATCATAGAATTTACAGTGCAGAAGGAGACCATTCAGCCCATCGAGTCTGCACCGGCCCTTAGAAAGAGCACCCTACTCAAGCCCATGTTTCCACCCTATCACCATAACCCAGTAACCCCATTTAATCGTTTTTGGGCACTAAGGGCAATTTAGCATGGCAAATCCACCTAACCCGCACATCTTTGGACTGTGGGAGGAAACCGGAGGAAACCCACGCAGACACGGGGAGAACGTGCAGAGTCCAACAGACAGTGCCCCAAGCCGGGAATCGAACCTGTGACCCAGGAGCTGTGAAGCATCTGTGCTAACCACTGTGCTACCATGCTGCCCACAATTTAGTGTCTCTGCCATTTCTGTGTCCCCCCCATAATTAACTTCCCAGTTTCGTCCGCCAAGGGACCAATGTTGATTTTAACTACTCTTTCCCTTTTAATATACTTATAGAATCCTTTGCCATCAGTTTTTTAGATTTTGCACTAGATATCTTTCATAATTTACCCATACTGAACTCTGTAACATTGCCCAACTTCCTCCCCCCCGCATTTAGGCTCCCATGCTACCAGACCCCTGACTGGTGCCTTTGTTACCTATTCCAACGCTGTCCTCTCTGATCTCCAACCATCTATCTCCCGTAAACCTGAGGTCATTCAAAATCTTTCCATTTATGTTTGAACTAAATCCCATTCACCACCAGAACTGCCCTCACTGATTTATATTGGCCACCATGTCTGACAATGTCTTAACTTTAAAATCCCCATTATCACTTTCCAATCCTCCATGGCCTCAACACTCCCCCCCCACCGGCCACTTTGTAATCTCCCCCAGACGCACAGGCCTCTGAGATATCTGTGATCCATAAGCATCTCTAATTATAATCGCTCTATCATTGGTGTCAGCGCATTGAGCTGACCCTAAGCTCTGCAATTCTCTAACCTCTCAGCCTCACTACCTCACTTTACTCCTGCAAGACCCTGCTTAAAGCTCCAACCCTTTGGTCCAGTGCCCTGTCAGTATGTTCTTATTTGTCTTAACGTCAAAGTTTGTTTGGTAACACTCCTGTGAAGTGCCTTTGGATATTTTACGTTGCTAAAGGAACAGTGTAAATACAAGTTACTCGTACTGCCTTTTAAAATACTTCTCTTTCAAAGTACTTTGAGGGAAGCATGGTAGCACAAGTGGATAGCACTGTGGCTTCACAGCGCCAGGGTCCCAGGTTCATAGAACATAGAACAGTACAGCACAGAACAGGCCCTTCGGCCCTCGATGTTGTGCCGAGCATTGTCCGAAACCAAGATCAAGCTATCCCACTCCCTGTCATTCTGTTGTGCTCCATGTGCCTATCCAATAACCGCTTGAAAGTTCCTAAAGTGTCCGACTCCACTATCACAGCAGGCAGTCCATTCCACACCCTAACCACTCTCTGAGTAAAGAACCTACCTCAGACATCCTTCCTATATCTCCCACCCTAAACCTTATTGTTATGCCCCCTTGTAACAGCTACATCCGCCCGAGGAAATAGTATCTGAACGTCCACTCTATCTATCCCCCTCATCATCTTATAAACCTCTATTAAGTCGCCTCTCATCCTCCTCCGCTCCAAAGAGAAAAGCCCTAGCTCCCTCAATCTTTCCTCATAAGACCTATCCTGCAAACCAGGCAGCTTCCTGGTAAATCTCCGTTGCACCCTTTCCAATGCTTCCACATCCTTCCTATAGTGAGGTGACCAGAACTGCACACAATACTCCAAATGTGGTCTCACCAGGGTCATGTACAGTTGCAACATAACCCCACGGCTCTTAAACTCAAGCCCCCTGTTAATTCCTGTTCGATTCCCCAGTGGATCACTGTCTGTGCAGAGTCTGCACGTTCTCCCCGTGTCTGTGTGGGTTTCCTCCGGTTTCCTCCCACAGTCCAAAGATGTGCAGGTTAGGTGGATTGGCCATGATAAAGTTGCTCTTAGTAACCCCCAAAAAAAGGTTAATAATAATATTGTAATAATCACTTATTGTCACAAGTAGGCTTCAATGAAGTGACTGTGAAAGCCCCTAGTCACCACATTCCAGCACCTGTTCGGGGGAGGCTGGAAGGGGAATTGAACCCGCACTGCTGGCGTTGTTCTGCATTACAAGCCAGCTGTCTTAGCCCACTGTGCTAAACCAGCTGGGAGGGGTTAGGAGGGGTTATTGGGTTACGGGGATAGGGTGGAAGTGAGGGCTGAAGTGGGTTTGTGCAGACTCGATGGGCCGAATGGCCTCCTTCTGCACTGTATGTTCTATGTTCTCAAAATCTCTGTCGTCATCCTGCAACCCCTCCCCAAACCCACCGCACTCTAATTTCTCTCCACGTTCCTCCTCATTTTCCACAGCAGACCTTGAACAGTTTAGTCTAAAGACCAGTTGTCTCCCACTGACCCTCACTTGGCCTCGATTTGTGTAATTAAACGACTTGTTTTTATGACAGTCTGTGAACATTCCTTCCTGTTTCTGTAAGAGCTCGTCTGCTCCCGTTTGGTAATCTCTGACTCCCGCTGATTTTGTCCTCAGCACTTTATGTTTGCTTCTCATTGACGCCACTACAAATTGAGCTATAAAAGGGAATTTGCACAAACCCATACAGGCTTCATTAATGGCCCTCACGGTGCATTATAGAATCATAGAATTTACAGTGCAGAATGAGGCCATTCAGCCCATCGAGTCTGCACCGGCTCTTGGAAAGAGCACCCCACCCAAGGTCAACACCTCCACCCTATCCCCATAACCCAATAACCTCACCCAACACTAAGGGCAATTTTGGACACTAAGGGCAATTTATCATGGCCAATCCACCTAGCCTGCACATCTTTGGACTGTGGGAGGAAACCGGAGCACCCGGAGGAAACCCACGCACACACGGGGAGGATGTGCAGACTCCGCACAGACAGTGACCCAAGCTGGAATCGAACCTGGGACCCTGGAGCTGTGAAGCGATTGTGCTATCCACAATGCTACCGTGCTGCCTGTTTACCTGTCAAGATTTCACAGACCAGCCGTCAAACTGAAAAATACTTCATTCAAGCTTCGAGAGGACTGTCAAGCGGTTCATGTGAGGAGAAAGCTTCCAACGGAGTCTCAAACTCTCTCCGATACGATAACATCAGAAAACGTTTGTTACAAAGGAAAGGCTGGTTTTGTCATTTCCCAGGAGGATGTGAAAAATTAGCATTGCATCTTCAGATCCAAGAAGAGAAACTGTAGCACCTTCACATCAGAAGGGCCAATGATTTACTTTTTCAGTGTGGTCGCTGTTGTGATGTAGAAAGTACGATAGCGAATTTACATAAAGTACCTCCCACAAACAGCGATGCCATAATGGCCAGAGAATCCTTTATATCATTGGTGGAGGGCTAAATATTGTCTAGGACATGTGGGATCATTTACCCCTCTTCCTCAAGATGGTGCGATGGGACCTTTTACATCCACCTGAGAGAGTAAACGGGGCTGGTATATCTGAAAGACGAGTCTACCAGCAGTACAACACTCCCTCAGTCCTACACCAGTGCACCAGCCTGGATTTATGTGCACAGGTTGATGTGTTGGGCTGGCTGGGTCGATGTAGACTGCACTTGATGCAGTGTAGCGAGAAACAGACTTCCAACACTTGATGAGATGCAACACGATTTTATTTAATATCTAAACTTTATTACATGTTCAACTGTGGGTTGACACTATGCTGACTTGAATGGAGATCTGACACTAGCCTGACCAGACTCACTAGCTGTGGTAGTATGACAAGGGGTATTATGGTACCTGGAAGTGTGAGCTGCCATTGGTGCAGAGGACTCGCAGCCCATTGGCCCAGGTATGTCATGTGCCTCTCAGCCGATTGGCTGAGGTGGGGTATAAGAACCCGTGTTCCCCGGCAGTCTGCCATTCTTCTGTACGTTTGCTGCCGGGTCAACTTCTTGTGTATTAAAACCTATCATTCGGACTTTATCAATGTTTCGTGTCCATTGATTGTGCATCACTAGCTACCACATGGTGTTTGCACTGGCTATGCTCACGAGCTCTGACTGTCTCAGAGGCTGGGTTCCGAGGGAGCGGGAAAACTGGGGCCCTCTGGCTTTATAGTGGTCGTGTTGGCTGCTGTGTTCTGTGTGCTTACTGGTCATCCTGTGTGTCAATTACTGCCTGTCTGCACTCGATTATATACATAGATGTATATTATGACACAGGTCTCGAGAGTGGGACTTGAATCAACAACCTTCTGATCCAGAGACACTGAAGCACAGCTACCTACTATCCTTCCCTCTGCCAACATCAGACATTGTTATTTATATACTATGCAAAGTCCTGCAGAAGTTTACACTTCCTGTCTACTTCCTGGTGTCAAGATTTTTGATCATGTTTTTAGATCAACTTTTAAAATTAAAATTGCCTGTACAATTATTTATGATACAATTAACTGGGTATAACCAGCTGTCCGGAACAATGCAGTTAAAGGCATTTACCACTAGGTTTAGCTTAATTCATTTTCAGGATCTGGGCATGGTTGGCAAAGTTGGCATTTATTACCATAGTACAAAATTCTCAAGTCTCTCTCAACTTCATTGCTACTTTGGATATATATGTGGGCAGCAGGGTGGCACAGCGGTTAGCACTGCAGCCTCACCGCGCCGAGGTCACAGGTTCGATCTGGGTCACTGTCCGTGTGGAGTTTGCACATGAAATGCAAAAATGAAATGAAATGAAAATCGCTTATTGTCACAAGTGGGCTTCAAATGAAGTTACTGTGAAAAGCCGCTAGTCACCACATTCCGGCGCCTGTTCAGGGAGGCTGGTACCGGAATTGAACAGTGCTGCTGGCCTGCCTTTGTCTGCTTTAAAAGCCAGCTATCTAGCCCTGTGCTAAACCAGCCCCTCTATGTGAAATAAAAAAACACGGGGAGATCCACACAGGCAGTGACCCAGAGCCGGGATCGATGCTGGGACCTCGGTGCCGTGAGTCAACAGAGCTAATGCACTGCACCACCATGCTGCCCTAGATTGTAAGCATATGGTAGGGCAGCACGGTGGCGCAGTGGTTAGCACTGCTATCTCACGGCGCCAAGATCCCAGGTTCGATCCCAGCTCTGGGTCACTGTCCGTGTGGAGTTTGCACATTCCCCACGTGTTTGCGTGGGTTTTTCCCCACAACCCAAAGATGTGCAGGGTAGGAGGATTGAACACACTAAATTGCCCCTTAATTGGAAAAAATGAATCGGGTACTCTAAATATTTTTTAAAAACATATATAACCTATAAGAAAGTTAATCGTCATCAATCAGGCCCGCAAACTGTCAGAACAATCACCTTAGGTAATTTGGACATTCTGAATTCTCCCTCTGTGTACCCGAACAGGTGCCGGAATGTGGCGACTAGGGGCTTTCCACAGTAACTTCATTGCAGTGTGAATGTAAGCCTACTCGTGACAATAATAAAGATTATTATTCTGCTTCTCCTTGCCTGGGATCACGTTCACAGTTAAAAAGAAACAGCCGTTTGATGTCTTCAGACCAATCCTCGACCCTTGGTCAAATAGGTCCAGTTTCCCAATGATATGTATTTCCAATGACGTTTTAAATAATTCCGACTCTTGCTGGAACTTCTGTACTTCCTCAACTGTTCCGTCCTCCCCCGCAACCCCCCCTCCCCAATTCACGATGACTGCCAGCTGCGATTGAAAACTTTTACCTCATCCCCAACGTGATGGTTTGAGACATAAACTGGAGGCTTCCATTACTTAGCAAAGGGGTTATTGCTGAAAGGCAAAGACAATTAAGTAGCAGGCGCAGAACGCAGTCCAACAGGTCCGACCGGCCTGTGATGTAAATTGTTAATGCGGATGCATTAAGTTGCCTGCCAGGGTACTCTGCCACCACCGGTAACCCAGGAGATCATCCCAGGCTTAAACTTCCTCGACACCCTGCGCGGGATTCTCCCATCCCGGGGCCGGGCCGGAGAATCCCTGCAACCGGGCCACACTGCCCCAACGCTGGCACGCGATTCTCTGTTTTGCGGAGAATCGGCGCCATTGGCGCAGCGCCAGTCGCGGGCTGCTGTACGCGGCCTGGCCGCGCGATTCTCCGGCCCGGATGGGCCGAGCGGCCGCTCTAAAAAGGCAGAGTCCCGCCGGCTCCGTCCACACCTGGTCACAGCCGGCGGGAACTCTGCGTGCAGGGTCAGGGCGGGTGGCCTATAGGTGGGGGAGGGGTGCTCCGATAGGGCCTGGCCCGCAATCGGGGCCCACCGATCGGCGGACCGGCCTCTCTCTCCCCGGGCCTATTTTCTCCCTCGCCGGCCCCTGAACTCCCGCGCCATGTTGCTTCAGGGCCGGCACGTTGAGGGAGGCCGCCGCGCATGAGCGGGTTGCCGCCGGCGCCACTGCGCATGTGCGATCCCGCGGCACACAGTTCGTGCCGGGATCGGAGGCTGGAGCAGCGTGAACCGCTCAAGCGCCGTGCTGGCCCCTGTAGAATCGGTACTCCCAGCAGCCTGTACGATGGCGTTTCTGACGCCGTGGACACTCTGCTGCCGAATGGGAGAATCACGGCCCCTATCTGCATCTGTGGGGCACATCCGCTGCTGGATCTAAACAAATGATGCTGTCCGGCTGGCATTTCGAGAAGCCTGAACAGCTGAAGGCCCAACATCACTTGTCAAGGTGAGTTGACATGTGAAAACGATGTGATTCCGTGGGGATCACGGGTGGTCGTCCCGCCTCAGGCTGGTGGGCCCCTCCCTCAAGAGTTACACAGGGGCCACCCAGGGTAGACAAAGATGAAGACACTGGCTACGTCTGGGGGAAAGGCATAGATAAAGCCCTTGAAGAACTAGTAACAGCCTTGCCAAATGCAGAAATCTTTGCCGCCTTCCACCACCCTTAACCTTTAGGAATGGCCATGTCCAAGCTCCATGTTGATTAAACGGGCCTGTTTATTGGCAAGGTATTTTTGCTGCCTGTGAATGCCTCCTCTAAGAGGCTATTGGTTCAAGAGATGGGGACCACTACCTTTATGGCCGCGGTAGATGTCTTGCCTTGGGAGCTCAGTTGGTAGAGCATCAGACTCTTAATCTGAGGGTCCAGGGTTCGTGGCCATGTCAGGGCTCTTATTTAAGGGTAGCACAGTAGTTAGCACTGTGGCTTCACAGCGCCTATGGTCCCAGGTTCAATTCCCCGTCGGGTCACTGTCTGTGTGGAGTCTGCACGTTCTCCTCGTGTGTGCGTGGGTTTCCTCCGGGTGCTCCAGTTTCCTCCCACAGTCCAAAGACGTGCAGGTTAGGTGGATTGGACATGCTAAAATTGTCCTTTGGTTAGGAGGGTGTGATAGTCGGTATTAGAGGTATTACGATACCCAGGATGAGGCTGTAAGTCCATTGGTGTGGGAGGTACCTGAGACAGCAAGATCATTGGTGAACCCTGCCTGCTGGTTCCGCCCAGTAAGGTGGAGTATAAGAGTCTGTGCCTCCCTAGCAGCTGCATTCTGTACCTGCGCTGCTGGGGGGAAACATCTAGTCCAATAAAGCCTTCAATTGTCATCCAATCTCACTTCTGGAGTCATTGCTCGAGCATCAGAGGGGTTATTAGGTTACGGAGATAAGGTGGAAGTGAGGGCTTAAGTGGGTCGGTGCAGACTCGATGGGTCGAATGGCGTCCTTCTGCATTGTATCTTCTATGTCCATGCATCAAGTGTCTGCCATTTATGGGCTTCCCGAGTCAATTCTTTCGGACAATGCAATCCCCTTCACTGGTGATAATTTCCATTATTTTGTGAGAGCAAACAGCACATGGCACACGAGAACAAGGCCTATGACCCAACGTTGAATGGTCGGGCTGAGAGCGCCAGCCAAACTTTCAAGAATGCCTTGATGAAACAGTCTGGTAAACCTCTTTCAGCCACGGGGGTCGCACCGGCTCAGCTCCTCATGAGCCTTCGGTTGAGAACCTGATTGGACCTTGTGTTCCCAAACTTGGCAGGGAGGGTGGAAGCACGTCAGGCGTCCCAGAGAGGAGGGGGGGGGGGGGGCAGCGACAAGTCGTTCCAGGTAGGAGAACAGGTTTTGGTCCGCCATTTTGCTTCACATCTGCCTTGGTTAGCGGAACAGTTGTGGCACAGTCACGGCCGGTGTCTTGTGTGACCACCATAATCGGGAAGTCCGTCAGGAAACACGTCGACCACCTGAGGAGTCGAGGGTTGGCAATGCTCAACTAGGAGTCCACAAGTCCAGCTGGCATTGTAAACACTCCTGTTGCCCTGTTCGGCCAAGGACTCCTGTTTCTGTTGAACCAGCTGTGCTCGTAGAGGCCGGTGACCTGTCATTGAAGGCGGTGCCTCCTGAGGTGGCACCGACTGTTGACCACTCGATTGCCCAAAAGAGTGCCGAGCCTGTGGCTGGGCTACGGAGGACAGGGAAAACCCAGAGGCTTCCAGACCGATTGATGTTTTGATGGCTTCTCTTTCCCTTGCTGTGTCTGTCAACATCTGTTCTTCTGACGATAGTTTTTGGGATAGTTTTAATAAAGAACTTAAGGGTGGGGTGTAGCACAGCCCCTTTAAGGAGGGGGCACGCTCCATGGACCACATGACCAACTCAGAGCCAAACATGAAGGTGAGTTCAAACCCCAGCCAATAGGAAGTTTGCGTGGGGCTTTGGGAGCAAGACCCGTGTACTGCAATTATATTGAGTTCTGTGCCTGTTACTAAACTGCATTTGCCGTTCATCAATAAACCCCTTTGTTGACTGTTGGAAGACTTCAGTGTCTGTCTCTAGCTGTCACAAGAGTCTACCTGCCGTCTGATCGGAGCAACTTTCAGCTCGCTGGTCAAAGTTCAACTTTAAACCTTAACAGTTGGGAAAATTAAAAAAGTCAGGGGGGCGGGATTCTCCGAAATGGAGGCAGAGTGTCTGCGTTTCATGATGGCGCAAAACGGGCACGGGCACTACCGATTCTGGCCCCCACAGGAGGCCAGCACAGCGCTGAAGCGGTTCACGCCTCTCCAGCCTCCCTTCCCGGCGACAACTGGGCACCGTGCCAACCTGCGCACGTGCAGTGGCATCGCGCCAACCCGCGCATACGCAGGGGTTCAGGAGCCACCGTGTAACAAAATAGGGCCGGGGCTGGAGAGGCCGGCCTGCCAGACCCCCCATTGGAGGTCCCCCCTCCCGGTGAAGGAGCCCCCCCTCCCCTGCCCCCCCCCCCCCCCCCAACAGGCCATCCCCCGACCCTGCGCGCAGAGTACCCGCCGGCTGCGAGCAGGTGTGGACGGCGCCGGCAGGACGTTTCAACGTGGCCCCTCGGCCCATCAAGAATCGGCGGCCCGGCCGTGGAGTGCGGCCCGTGACCGCTGCCGCGCCAACATGCCGCCGCAAATGGCGCCAATTCTCCGCTCCTCGGAGAATCGCGTGCCGGCATCGGGACGGAGTGGCGCGGTTGCGGCAATTCCCAGCCCGGCGCAGGGCTTGTGAATCCCGCCCAGGGAGTAGTTATTGTTTAGTCACTTGGATGCTTCAGTCAGTGGCCCACGTTGGCCTATCCACAATAGTCTTGCCATGATTCATGGTCTTCGTGGGTCTGGAATGCGAGTGGAAACAAATGATCAAATATTTCTTTCCATTCTCATCATTAGTTTGAACGCCTCAGTCAGATGGCGTCTCAACCACCACAAAATAACCCACCCAAAAGGCAGGTAGAGAGTCTCAAAAACCAGCACCCTCAAGACTGAGTCAGTGACGGATTTCGGATCTAGTCGATCGTCAGAGAAAAAAAATCAGAACCTTAATTAAAAAGAGACACGTGAAATCAAATGAATAAGTTTCTTTTCATTGAAACCTGGAAAGGAAGAATCTATACTAGTGAGGAGATAACCTTCGGGGAAAAATATTGGGCGGAATTCTCCGTTCCTGAGGCTAAGTGCTGGCGCCAATGGAGAATCCGCGGGTGATTCATGACGGGGAAATTGGCGGGAACCCCTCACCAATTCACCGATTCTGGTACAAGTGAGGGGGCGAGCACTGGCGCTGCGTGGAACACCCGCGGATCGCACGGAAAACGGCCAGCATGCGCCAATCACGCCGCAGAAAATAACGCCGGCCGTGCTGGAACCCTGACCTGCCCACCCCCGACCCCACCGCCTACCCCCTGGTCACCCCCCCCCCCCCCCCCCCCCCCCCCCCCCCCCCCACCATTCCCCCCAGCTCTGGCAGCAGCTCCCCCGGCCAGCAGCGTGGATCTCGGTCCAGTGTGACGGCGCTGGACACTGTCCTCAGCCGGCACACCAGGTCCCCGACCACTGGGGCCACATCATCAGGAACTCGGCCCATCGGGGGGGGGCGGAGCATCGAGGGTGGGCCGGCTGATGACACGGCAACTGCGCGCACCACGAGGCCCGATGACGCCAATTTGGAGGGGGCGGAGCATCGCGCACCGGGGCCAAACCGCCGCCTGCCTCGAACCTGGCGTCAGAAGCCATTCCCCGCCCGATCTCCAATCCCGATTTCAGTCCCGGTTTACGGAGAATTCCGCCCTGTATATTATAAAGTACAGTTAACTTGCAACTTGGGATTGCTCAGGCTAGTCGGCACACATGGAAAGTCCACGGAGAAGACGGGTATGTGAAGTTTTTGACTCGTTCAGCTCACTAATGAAGCACCTCTTTAATCATTTAACAGCAATTAAAATTGATGCAAGGCAACTTATAAAAATGCCTGATGTTCGGACAACTCTGGTTTTGATAGCCGTATTTCATACAGTGTAAAGTCAGTTCACCATAGCCCCAAATGGGGATAGGCTGGAGGTGGGGATTTAATCTGAGGACCACCAGGCCTCAGGTAAATTAGAAAGCTACATGAATAACATCAGCTGGTACAGGGATTGAACCCACACTGTTGGCCTCCCCCTGCATTGCACCTGTTCCAGCCGACTGTACCTGTAAGAGCAACAAACTCCAAATAACACCAGCAATCAAAGCAAATGCAAAACATGCAGACCAGGAATTCCAGGCCCTCGTTTGCAGAGAATTTATTGACAAATTGGAACACCCTTTCTTGGTTTAATCACTTGCATCTAGAAATGCTCCTTATTTTAGGGCAGGTTGACAGTCAGTTAGAATACTGTGTGCTCTCACCTCTTCATGCTTCATTCAACCCAGAGTCATGGCAAATTGTCATCGCCTCAATCCAGTTCCTACTGGAACTAACAGCACCGTGCGGGAAAGAGATCCAGAGTTCAACATGAATTGATATCACTTCGTGGAGCCAGAGAATGTTAACATATTCAACGGTTCAATACACAATTACTTTGCAGTCGGACGAAAGGAGCTTTATTCCGCTTATAACCTGTGCTCCAATTATTTCTGGGATAACCTTAAGTAGGTAGGGAGCAAGCTATAACTGTTTCAAATTTGTTCTGTTTAAACTGTGTTTTAAAATATGTGTAGAACTTTACTTCCTATTCAGGAGGTACTAATTCATGAGGCGTGATTGCCCAAGTGATGCTAACCCTACGGCCTACGCTGTACCGCACACAATCCTTTAGAAGGGATCCCAAAAACAGCCACCTGCTTCCCTGGCGCACACAGGGTGACCACTAGAGAGCAGTAATGGGTGGGGAGCCTGCAGGCTGTCCGCTTTTCCTCGCCCCCCCCCCCCCCCCCCCCCACCCCCCACCCCCTGCACCCCCACTCTGAGAATATGGAAGCTGGTTGCGAAGTCCTTGTTGAAATGCAGGGCTGACATCAGCCGACAGGGCAGGGATTGACCCTAGGACCTGTGCGGTCTCCCTTGGCTCAGTCCCACACTGCACATTTTTCCTCCCACAGCGTAAACATACATTTCAACGGGAGAACCGCAGGAACCCTCCAAGCCTGGGAAAGATGTCATGTTCAGGCCCAGCAGTAAAAGCACGACATGATGAATTCCAATCAACAATCCCAGAAAGGAAAGCGGCAAAAATAAAAATTGCGTGGCTTGCACGTTGTCGAGGGTTGTTTCCTGGTCTGCGCGCTTGGCTGAGCTGCGGGCGACTGAGATATGGGCCACTGTTCCATAAGGTTGGCAAATTCCTGCCAGGGAGACGATGAGATCTTGTGACTTTGGGAGCTTACCTGGAACTGCCCAAGCGTCAACTCAGAAGCAAACTGGGAGCTAAAAAGAAAGACTGGCATTTATGAAACATCCTTCACGACCTCAGGACACCCAAAGTGGTTTACAGCCAGTGAACCACTTTGCTAAAGGGTAGTTGCTGTTGTAACGTAGGAAAATCTAGAAGCCACCTTAGCCATAGCTGACACTGTTTACATGGCGATACATTCCTGACTGGTCCATTTGTCTATATATGTAACTCCTTGTGAGTATCATCTGGAAAAAGCAACCATTCATTTCAGAGTCTGTCTGGGAACTATAAGTGTCCAAGTATAAATAAGGAGGGAAGATTGACGGTGGCTGGAAAAGTAAGACTGGGCGACTGACGCAGAGCTTATGGGACTGGGGGGGGGGGGGGGGGGGGGGGGGGGGGGGGGAGTAAAAGGGGAATGTGAATGATGGAAAAATTGCCTGACAGGAAACGGCATCAGGAGGAGCAGGATGAGAACTCATTTTTTCTTCCCCAGAGAAGGGACAGTGCAAATGTCAATAGCAAACCAACTGGGAGTCAAGTATACAGTGTGGTGTATACTATTGTGTTGTATATTGTATACAATATTAACGTATTGTATTAACCATTCACCATGTATCCCACTGTATCACGCTGTTGCCCATGTGGGCTCCACCTATGGACCATTGTACGATATTACATAGAATGTATCATGTCGATGCCCTTGTGGGCTCCACCCCTGGCTCCGCCCCCTTGAGGGGTGGTATAAAGAGCAGCTGCCCTGTAGGCGGCTCTCAGTAGCAGAACAGTCGCAGGCAGTCACTGTTCTAGTCGATTAAAGTCACAGTTTACACCTACACTCTGTTTCGCGTGAATTGATGGACGCATCAATTTAATCGACTACAACACCACAATGGAATCGGCCCTCAAACCTGACCGACTGGAACTCGACCCACAGGGCACGGAGGCCAAAGGGATTTTTTCGCACTGGCTCTGCTGTTTCGAGGACTACCTCACCTCCTCCTCGCCTTCCGTCTCCAACGATCAGAAGCTGAGCCTCCTCCACGCCCGGGTGAGCCATCGAATCTCTGTGCAACTCGAGGAAGCGACCACATACGCAGACGCCCTCGCGATGCTGAAGCGTCATACGTAAGGCCAGTGAACGAGGTGTATGCACGGCACCTTCTCACCACTCGCCGCCAACGCCCGGGGAATCGCTGGAGGAGTACCTACATGACCTCAAAGTCCTCGCGCACAGTTGCAACTACCAGGCTGTTACGGCCTCTCAACATATGGACCACACCGTCCGGGACGCCTACGTGGCTGGAGTCAGGTCCAACTACATGAGACAGCGCCTACTCGGGAAACGTGCCCTCGACCTGGGAGAGAGCTAACCACCTGGTAAAGCTAGCCACCTCCCTAGAAGTTGCGTTCCAAAGCCTCAACGCGTTCCCGTCTGATCACGCGACCCCCTCGTGGACCCCCGACCAGAGAGTACCCCAGGCCTGTGCCGCGCGGTTTCCCGCCCAACCCGGGGGGGCTACCCTGCTATTTCTGCAGCCAGCACCAGCACCCCAGGCAGTGATGCCCAGCCCGGAACGCGAACTGCAGCGACTGCGGCACAAAGGGACTCTTCCCCAAACTGTGCCTGGCCAGGTCCAAATCCTCAAAGTCACAGGCCCGACTCTCAGACTCACAGGCCCGCAGACCCCGCAGTGTGGCTGCGTGCCTGCCAGCTCAACCCTCTCCGGATGCGTCATCTGCCTCGCCACCCTTAACCAGGCAGGCAGGCCAGTAGCATTTTTTTCTCGTACCCTCAACGCTTCTGAAATTCGACACTCCTCGGTCGAAAAAGAAGCCCAAGCCATCGTGGAAGCTGTGCGGCACTGGAGGCACGACCTCGCTGGTAGGAGGTTTACCCTAGTCACCAACCAACGGTCGGTAGCTTGCATGTTTAATAATGCACAGCGGGGCAAGATCAAGAATGATAAGATCTTGAGGTGGAGGATCGAACTCTCCACCTATAATTACGATATAGTGTATCGAACTGGGAAGCTCAACGAGCCCCCAGATGCCGTGTCCCGCGGCACGTACGCCAGCGCGCAAGATGACCGACTCCGAGCCATCCACGACGACCTCTGCCACCCGGGGGTCACCCGGCTTCTGCACCAAATCAAGGCCCGCAACCTGCCCTACTCCACCAAGGAGGTCAGGGCCATGACCAGGGACTGCCAAATCTGCGCGGAGTGCAAGCCGCACTTTTATCGACCGGAAAAGGCCCACCTGGTAAAGGCATCCCGGCCCTTTGAGCGCCTCAGTATCGACTTCAAAGGGCCCCTCTCCTCCAACAACCGCAACACATATTTCCTCAACGTCATTGACGAGTTCTCCCGCTTCCCCTTTGCAATCACCTGCCCCGACATGACAGCGGCCACCGTCATTAAGGCCCTGCATAGTGTCTTCACCTTGTTCAGTTTCCCCAGTTACGTCCACAGTGACCGGGGCTCCTCGTTTATGAGCGACGAACTGCTTCAGTACCTGCTCGGTCAGGGCATCGCCTCGAGCAGTACTACCAGTTATAACCCCCGGGGAAACGGGCAGGTGGAGAGGGAGAACGCGACGGTCTGGAAGGCCGTCCTCCTGGCCCTACGGTCTAGGAATCTCCCAGTTTCCCACTGGCAGGAAGTCCTCCCCGACGGGCTCCATTCCATTAGATCCCCCCTTTGCATGGCCACGAACGAGACCCCTCATGACCGCCTGTTTGTTTTCCCCAGGAAATCCAACTCCAGGGCCTCGCTTCCCTCCTGGCTGAAGACACCGGGGCCCGTCCTACTCTGCAAACACGTCAGGAGCTATAAGTCCGACCTCCTGGTTGAGAGGGTCCAGCTCCTTCACACCAACCTCCAGTACGCATACATAGAGCACCCCGACGGCCGACAGGATATGGTTTCCCTCCGGGACCTGGCACCCGCAGGTTCCACTACCACCGCCACCCCAACTTACCCCACCCCCAACCTACGCCACCCAGCATCCCCACCCCTACATGGCACCTGCACCTCCTCCTGCCCCTCCTCCCCCCTTCACCGACCCACAGAAATGAAGCTCCAGAAGACACACTTCCAGAGTCCGCGTCTGTGCCCTCACCAGCGACTTCACTACCCAGGCCCGCACGGATGAGTTCAACACCAGGCCAGCTGTGATACCAGAGCTTTGGCGATCACAGCGCATGATAAGGGGGCAGGCAGGCTGAATCTGTGAATCCTTCACCCGCGCCGGACTTCAATTTTTTAACAGGGGGCGAATGTGATGAACGTATTGTACCAACCATTCACGATGTATCCCACTGTATCACGCTGTTGCCCATGTGGGCTGCACCTATGTACGATATTACATAGAATGTATTATGTTGGTGCCCTTGTGGGCTCCGCCCCTGGCTCCGCCCCTTGAGGGGAGGTATAAAGAGCAGCAGCCCTGTAGGCGGCTCTCAGTAGCAGAGCAGTCGCAGGCAGGCGCTGTTCTAGTCGATTAAAACCACAGTTTACATCTACTCTCTGTTTCACGTGAATTGATGGTCGCATCACACAGGTTGCTTTGCGATCGAACGTGACCATTCACTCGAAGGTGCCGACACCAACACTGTCTCGAACACTCGTTTCATGCCCATGATGTCTGTCCGAGTGACAACAGAGAAATGTAGAGCCAAGAATGGTGTTGGAGTCAGAATCATAAAGTGAGGCGCAGACCCCAGAGTAAAAGAGGAATCTGAGCAAAAACAGTGAAAGAACAAGAAGGTAAAGGGTATTTATGTGAGCGACAAAAGTGGGAAGCTGGATGACAATAAAATAGAGGGCGCTAAAGACAAGAGAGAAAGCAGTGCGTGTGTGCGTGCGAGAAAATGAGTGATTGGGAAAGCTGAATGGGAAGAGGTGAAGAGGCTAGAGAACAAGAGAGATTAATCATCAAATCCCTACAGTGCAGAAGGAGGCCATTCGGTCCATCGAGTCTACACCGATGCTCCGAAAGAGCACCCCACCCAGGCTCATTCCCCTGCCCTATCCCCGTAACCCCATCTAACCTTTTGGACACTAAGGGGCAATTTAGCATGGCCAATCCATCTAAACATGCACATCTTTGGGAGGAAACCGGAGCAGACAGGGGGAGAAAGTGCAAACTCCACACCGACAGTCACCTGAGGTCAGAATCGAGCGTGGGTCCCTGGCTGCTGAGAGGCAGCAGTGCTAACCACTGTGCCACCGTGCCGCCCAATAGAACACAGAGAAAATCAGAGGAAAACCAAGAGAGGAGGAATGCCCAAACACTGCCCATGATTCATGGCAGAAGAGAGAAGGTAGTAAGTAAGCCAGCAGCCCTCCCTTTCACATGGGCAGCTTTTACAACAGAGTGTCTGCTCCCGCCCTATATTAAAGGCGGTGTACAAATGCAAACTGTTGATGTTATCCCTAGTGTTGCTATGGTAACACCAATCTTTACTCACCAATCTCAGTGGGAATGGGAGAGAGAGTCAGAGCTCCAGACAGTGAACGTGGGTTAAAGCAGAGTTCAAAGAGTAACCAAAAACCTGGAGAACAAAACAAACACAATCCCAGACGGAATAGCTCATGATTCACTTTGGCCTTTCCCCCATTTTAAAACTGTGTGTAGCTAATTCCATCTGATGAATGAGTCAACCAGACAGCACATACCAATTGGAAGATAGAGAAAACATCTGTTCCCATTGTTGATTCATGGGCGAATTCACCTTTTTTTTTTAATAAACATTTTATTGAGGTATTTCTTTGGCGTTGTAACAGCAACAAATAAACAATGTACATAACAAGGAAAATAGTAACATAGTGCAAATACCACCTCCCTCTCCCACAGGTCCCACCATTACTTACCCCCCCTAATCTACGCTAGCTTAACCCCATCCTCCCCCCCCTTCTGCTGATGATGAATTCTCTGCGAAGAAGTCGAGGAATGGTTGCCACCTCTGGATGAACCCTAACAGTGACCCTCTCAAGGCGAAATTTCTCCAGGCCGAGGAAGCCAGCCATGTCCGATAGCCAGGTCTCTGATCTCGGGGGCCGCCTTTCCCTCCATGCCAGTAATATCCACCTCCGGGCTACCAGGGAAGCAAAGGCCAGAACATTTGCCTCTTCCTCCTCCTGGATTCCCGGATCCTGCGACACCCCGAAAATCGCCACCTCTGGACTCATTGTAACCTTCGTATTTAATACCTTGGACATGACGTCGGCAAACCCCTGCCAGAATCCCCTCAGCCTTGGACATGGCCAGAACATGCGGACATGGTTCACTGGTCCTCCCGCACATTTTGCACACCTGTCTTCCACCCCAAAGAATCTGCTGATCCGGACCACTGTCATGTGAGCCCGGTGAACGACCTTAAATTGTATCAGGCTGAGCCTGGCACATGTTGGGGTGGCAAATTCACCTTTAACCTGCACACCGCCCTTCACAATAATGGAAACAGGGGAGGCCGTTCTGCCCCTCACGCCTATTCTGCCACTGTCATGTCTGTACCTCAACTCCCTTTACTTGCCTTTTCTCCACATTGTTTGATGCCCTTGCCTCAAATTAAAAGTATCAATCTCGGTCTTAAAGACATTAATTGCCCCCCCCCCCCCCCCCCCCCCCCCCCCCCCCCCCCCCCCCCCCCCCCCCCCCCCCCCCCCCTCAGCATCTACGGCCAGCGTAGGGCAGAGGGTTGCAGAGTTCCAATAAACTTTGTGGAAGGAAGTGGTGCTTTTTTAAATGGTCCCCAGCTCCGAATTTTGAGCGTTTTCTCTGAGCCCGTGCCAACTCTTGTGAAATTATTTCCACACCTGTCTGCTCATCCACCCCAGCCCCACAAACATTTCCTTCTGCGGCGCAGATCAAATTCTCTTTCGAAAGTTACGACTGAACGTGCTTCCACCACCCCTTCAGGCAGCACATCCCAGACCATCACAAGACCTCTCTCTCGCCTTCAATACTTCTTTAGGAGCGCAACGACAAATGTGGCACAGGTTTGGCAAACGCAGTTTGGGCAGGGAGACAGGGTATTCCCTGTGGCATTGCCCACAGCGTATCTGAGACTATGTGTTTCTGTTATCACAATAGCGACGTGACAAGAGTAAGGACGATGCTTATAATTGTGTGCCTTCTCAAAGAATTTTGAGATACAAACAAATTAATTACAAGGTCGCAGAATTCATCAGATCAAATCGCTAAAATTAGTAAGATGGAAGTTTTGCTGAAGCTGCCAAACATTTGTTAAATTACAAGGTTTAACTTGGTCGACTAAACCCTCGTATTAGTGATGACCACAGTTGTGTAATGGAAAGTACAGCAGACTCAGGCTGTTCTGGAGTAGCATGATTTAATGTTTCCCTTTAAGCTCTCACGCTTGCATTAATTTAACTTGACTATTGCTGCTCTGGTCCATGTGTGCAATGCAGTCACTCACTGGCACTGCACAAAGCACCAACCACCTGACGGCAAAGGTTCAATGGAGGACACATTGCAACTCTCCCTGCACGATTTCAGCAGCCCACACAGAGCTGAATTCAGGTCCGAGCTGGATGTGCCCCTGATTCCATATTATTATTTACATAGGGAATCATAGACTTCCTACAGTGCAGAAGGAGGCCATTCGGCCCATCGGGTCTGCACCCTACCCAAGTCCACCAGGAATGTCATTTCCTAAGCTTGTTGGACGGCAACAAGCAGGAATGGGTTTAAAGGGTTAAAAATAGAAAACGTTGAGGTCAGCTGCTTCTGTGGCGAGAAATAGAGTTAACATTTCAGGTCACTGACCCTTTCGAGGACGGTAAGTCAGCGGTTAGTTGTTCTGGATTCCAAGGTACTTTCAGGCAACGTTATCAAGTGCCTCGTTGCTGAGATACTTGTGCAGAATGCGCTTGCTGAGGGCATGAATGAACCCTTTTGCAGATCTGCATGTTCCGAATTGCTGCATAAGTGCTCTCCAATCAGGGAAATCAGCAGCAGCTGCGAGAGAGAATGCGGAAGCTGCAAAGAGGAGTTTGCAGAGAAGGGAGGGCACAGGAGGAATGACAGAATACCAGCCTTCACAAACCCATCATCAGAACCAACCACGGTGGCTGCATTTCAACAGGGAGGTAGTCCGGTACCCATGCCACCTACTGGAGCAGGGATTGGCGTCCAACACTGCCTGTATTTATAAATCACATGGGCTGGATTTTCCATTCCTGCGTCTAAGTGCCAATGCCGATGGAGGATCCGTGGTGTTCAACGACAGGAAAATCGGTGCCCCCCCCCCCCCCACCGTCCCGATTCTGGTACCGGTGAGGGGCTAGCACCGGCACCGCATGAAATACCCACGGAATGTGTGGAAAACGGTGGGAGAATCGGCAGGTCCATGTTGGACATGCGCAGGGCTGACAAGCCTACACACACACACACACACACACACACCGATCGCACCGGTTGTGCTGGACCACGTACACGTCCACCCCGACCCCATAGCCCACCTCCTGTTCCTCCCCCCCCCCCCCCCCCCCCCCCCCCCCCCCCCCCCCCCACTACTTCCCCAGCCCTGGCAGAATCCCCTTCCCGGCCAGCGGCTCGGCTCTTGGCGGAGTATGGCGGTGCTGGACATTGTCCGTACGCCCTCTCTCTCTCTCCGCAGCCGCAGCCGCCTCGCCAGGCTCAAAACCGCTGAGACCACACGTGGCCCGTGCCATGGGGAACTTGGCTGATCGGAGGCGGAGCATTGTGGGTGCGTCTGATAATTATATGTGAACAGGATTGCGACTGCGCACGGCGCGCACCTCGATGACGCCGATTTGGAGGTGGTGGAGCAACGTGACCCGCCGTCACGATTTCGGCAGCGGGAGCCATTCTCTTCCCGATCGCCGTTCCCGATTTCAGCATCAGGCAACGGAGAATCCCGCCCCATGCCTCTGGGCGCCTTTCAGCCCGGGGACACGGGCTGCGTCAGTCGGTGTTCTATGTGGCCTGGCAGTGAGCTGCCCCGTTGGTCAGGTGCCAGTTGTTGCCCCCTCTTCCCTTGGTCTCGGCCGACGTTAGGTTTCAACCTGGGAAATGTCTCGGTCTGTTCAGCTCATTTCCAGATCAGGTGGTGCTGTTGCTTACTCGGACACAGGGAGTGTCGGGAGATGAAGAGTGGGGTGTTTTAGAACTAACCACTGTGCCACCCTACCATGGCCAATATTTGACTCCTCAAACAACATCAAAAGATCAGATTGCTTAGTCATAATGGCACTGCTGTTTATGGGAGCTTGCCAGGTACAAATGAACCACTCTGTTTCCTCCATTGCAACAGTGACTACACTTAATAACCATCTGGGCGTGTCTCCAATTGCTGCCTACCCAATTTGATTTCCAGATTTGAAATGAATGTTTAAGATTTTGCTGCAAAGATCAACCAAATCTTTGAAACTGTCTGAGGGGATTTGTTGAAGTATTACTGTCAGAAGCAGGCTGACATTAACACTGCAATGAAGTTACTCTGAAAAGCCCCTAGTCGCCACACTCCGGCGCCTGTTCGGGTACACTGAGGGAGAATTCAGAATGTCCAAATTACCTAACAAGCACGTCTTTCGGGACTTGTGGGAGGAAACCAGAGCACCCGGAGGAAACTCAAGAAGACACGGGGAGAACGTGCAGACTCCGCACAGACAGTGACCCAAGCTGGGAATCGAACCCAGGTCCCTAGCACAGTGAAGCAACAGTGCTAACGACTTAATTGGCCATAAAGTGCCTGGAGATGTCCGGTGGTTGCGAAAAGTGCTATATAAACGCAAACCTTTCCTGTTTCCCAAATTTGTAGGTCCACAGAACCCAAACAGGAGGAACTGCGTGAGAAATACAAACCTGCATTAGAACGGAGATTCTCTGTGGGCCGCAGTTGGGGCGCTCTTAGCCAAGGTGACACCCTCAAGTCCTTTGGCGGGGCTCAAACCTGCTACTGTTTGACCGAAAAGGAGAGTTTAACTAACTGAGTTAATCTGTCAGCAGCCTCCAAGGGTCACGGATCATTCAGAGTGTTCACCAAAAAAAAAAGCATTGACAGGGAGCTTCAAAATCGTGTTGAACTTTTATTTTAAAAGTGACTTTGAAGGTCCTCTGTCTACAAAGGACATCTTCTCCCTCCCTCCCTCCCTCCCTCCCTCCCTCCCTCCCTCCCCACCCCCATGCCCTGATCGCTGGTGCAATCCCCAGGAGGGGGTGAGAGTAATTCGAGAAAACGAGTAACTGTTTCATTGGAAGGATTCAAATCGCTCCCAGGAGATGCGAACTGTGTGTCTGGTTTCTGTTTGCAAGAACATTGCTGCTTCCAGGAATTAGCACATTCTGAGAAATGGCACAAGCTGCACGATGGGATGCTGCTGGAATTTATATCCTCAACCCAGGCCAAGTCCTCATGGAGTGCCCGAAGATCCCCTAATTTAGCCTCAGAGATGGTTGCAAAATTGATGGTGTTTAGCTTCAGAACATGACCCCGTTCATAAGGGGCGGCCCACATTTTTACACAGAAAGAAAATACAAATTTCTATTCATTCGTGGAATGTGGGTAATTGTCGACGCCTAGTTAAACGGCCAAGTGGCTTAATTGCTGGGCCATTTCAGAGGACAGTGAGTCACCCGCATTGCTGTGGGTCTGGAGTCACATGCAGGCCAGACCACAATAAGGACGGCAGATTTCATTCCCGACAGGGCATTGTGAGCCTGACGGGTGTTTAACGACGATCCAGTCATTTCACAATCGCAATTGCCCGCTCGCCGCTTTTCCTATTTTATTGAGCAATTTCTCCAGCAAATTTACCTTGAAGTTCATTAAAAACATACAGCAGGATCCTTCGCTGGCAGCAGATTTCCCGACGGCATGAGGGCGCCCAAATTGGGACACCCCATTGGCCGGCTGCCGGGACGGAGAATCCCGCTGCCGTTGGGGGGGGGGGGGCGCACCGCCCCAGGAAACAGGTGCGGCTGGACGGAGAACCTTGCCCATAGTTTTCATTGCCTTTGATCCATTTTGCAGGTAACATTTCAGGATGGATGGAACCTAACTAATTGACTCCCGTTGCAAAGTACCTTCGTCATTCACGATCTCGCCATTTGTGAGGTTTCGCAGGAATGTAACCTGGGCGAACAGCAGAATTTTACTATAATCCCTTAAAGGCATATTACAACCCCTCTGTGGCGTTGCCGTGACTTCTCCATAGTTCCTACACTGTTGCGGGAGCTTGCTGTGCACAAGTAGGCAATGCGCATTTCTGAGAGTGCAACATTTCAGAAGTTTCTGATTGGCTAGAAAGTACTTTGAGATGCCCTGAGGGACAATGGTGAATAGCGCTGTATAAATTACATTTCTTTGAGGCTCCCAAGATGGGTCTCTCGTTTCCGTTATCAGCCATTCCATGTCAAAGCAAATGTCACAAAGCACTTTCAGATGTTCTGGATGAAATTGATGAAACAGGGGGCAGCACGGTAGCACAAGTGGATAGCACTGTTGCTTCACAGCACCAGGGTCCTGGGTTCGATTCCCGGCTGGGTCACTGTCTGTGTGGAGTCTGCACGTTCTCCCCGTGTCTGCGTGGGTTTCCTCCGGGTGCTCCGGTTTCCTCCCACAGTCAAAAGACGTGCAAGTTAGTTGGATTGGTCATGATAAAGTGGCCTTAATGACCAAAAAAAAAAGGTTAGGAGGGGTCATTGCGTTACAAGGATAAGAAGAAAAAGAAGAAGAAAGAAAATCGCTTACTGTCACAAGTAGGCTTCAACTGAAGTTACTGTGAAAAGCCCCTAGTCGCCACATTCCGGCGCCTGTTCGGGGAGGCTGGTACGGGAATAGAACCCTGCTGCTGGCCTGCCTTGGTCTGCTTTCAAAGTCCGCGATTTAGCCCTGTGCTAAACAGCCCCTGATAGGGTGGAAGTGAGGCCTTAAGTGGGTCGGTGCAGACTCAATGGGCCGAATGGTCTCCTTCTGCACTGTATGTTCTATGTTCTATATGTTCTAAACGCGATGTAAACATGAGTCTTTTTCTAATGTGTCACGGGAAGTTCTTCATATTTCTTGAGGCTAGGTCCGGCTGTTGATTCGAACGATAACCCTTTACTGGTGCTCAGCATGGCTCCACTTAACACTCCATTTATTAGGAAAGAAAATCCTCCCACAGTCATGCTCCCTTGCACAGCGATCTCAAAGGAGCAGCGGGGGAATTGTACTTTTTGAGGCTTGCGAAATGTTTTGTTGACTTCCCAGAACCTTTGAACGGTCCCAGCTGGTCCTCAAGGCTTGGCCGGATTGGAGTCTCTGCCGCGCACTGTTGTCGGGATTTCCTTTCACCAAAGTCCACTGTTATGGGAGAGGTGTTTTCGGAACCCCAAAATGTATCATGGAGTTCAACCAACCCCCACCTTTAATGGATTGTTGCTTTTGAAGCACGCAGCTTGTTCCCCAGGTGTAGTATTACAATTATGGACACATGGTTTTTAAAACAAAACAATGTTTATTCCATGAACTCAAATTAACCTTTTAAATAAACATTGGATCTCTTAACACCCCTTACTTCAAAGATAACCCTGAAAATAACACAACACTACCCAATCCTGCAAACTGTTCCTTTGCACGTCCAAAAGACTTAACAAATCCTTCAAACAGAAGCACATTAGATTTATATTCAAATGATAATATTTGGGGCAGCACGGTAGCATTGTGGATAGCACAATCGCTTCACAGCTCCAGGGTCCCAGTTTCGATTCCGGCTTGGGTCACTGTCTGTGCGGAGTCTGCACTTCCTCCCCGTGTGTGCGTGGGTTTCCTCCGGGTGCTCCGGTTTCCTCCCACAGTCCAAAGATGTGCAAGTTAGGTGTATTGGACATGATAAATTGCCCTTAGTGTCCAAAATTGCCCTTGGTGTTGGGTGGGGTTACTGGGTTATGGGGATAGGGTGGAGGTGTTGACCTTGGGTAGGGTGCTCTTTCCAGGAGCCGGTGCAGACTCGATGGGCCGAATGGCCTCTTTCTGCACTGTAAATTCTATGATTTATGATATTTGATACTGAGACCTTTTTACAATTCCGATTTCACCAAAGAATTAAGAGATAGTCCTTCATGGTAGAGATCACCAGCAATGCAGCTCACAACCACACCCAAGCTTTCTTCAAACTGAAACTAAAACTCCCAAAAGCAGAAGTGAGCTCCCAAAAGCAGAAGGAGGTCTTGTGGCACAATGGGTAGTGTGCCTGCCTCTGAGCCGGGAGCTCCAGGTTCAAGTCCCACTCCGGAGCTCGATGACCAAGGAAGAGGAGCTCATAATGTGGCCAAACTGGTCGAGCACCAACGTGGCAATCCTTCCGGCACGTCAACAGCAAGTCCAACGAGCTGAGAGAGATTGCTCAGCCATGCTTCATGAAGAGTGGCACCCATCAGGCCTATTCCCCAGCTGGCAACCTGTTTCAAGAAAAAAACAAGCTTTGGGAAATGGACATAAGCATGTGTTTAATTCGCCTCATCCATCTCTGGATGCTAGCTCTAGTCTCAAGATGGACATTTTCGATTGCTGCTTGTGCGGGAGACAAGGGGAAACACCCAGGCCCATCCTTCTCAGGGGAGTTCGTTTGGTGTCTCACAAGGAAACCTGGAGGTTGTGTAGTTGAACACAAACTTTTCATTGGTAACCCATGCCAATATATATATATCTCCAAGTCATAGCCTTCGCTATCATCTTGCTGACTTCTCTCTGACTCTCTGTCCACAACTCTGTCCCCATCTACTGTCATGTGACCCTCCACATTATACTGTGGGTCTTACTGTTCCCCAGCATCACATTAACCCTTGCTATGCTGAACACTCTATAGTACAGCCCATACAATGCGTCTTTTTGTTTTTACTTTTGTCAATTTTCTCTTCCCAACCTATAAACATTGATTCGTCTCTCTGCTACTTGACCCAAATTGTAATTTGTCAGAGGTGAGTTTTGACAAGTCATTCAATCCATAAGACCATAAGGGCAGCACGGTAGCATGGTGGTTAGCATAAATGCTTCACAGCTCCAGGGTCCCAGGTTCGATTCCCGGCTGGGTCACTGTCTGTGTGGAGTCTGCACGTCCTCCCGGTGTGTGCGTGGGTTTCCTCTGGGTGCTCCGGTTTCCTCCCACAGTCCAAAGATGTGCGGGGTAGGTGGATTGGCCATGCTAAATTGCCCGTAGTGTCCTAAAAAGTAAGGTTAAGGGGGGGTTGTTGGGTTACGGGCATAGGGTGGATACGTGGGTTTGAGTAGGGTGATCATTGCTCGGCACAACATTGAGGGCCGAAGGGCCTGTTCTGTGCTGTACTGTTCTATGTTCTATGTTCTATGAATAGGAACAGGATTAGGCCATTCAGCCCGTCGAGCCTGCTCCACCATTTAATAAGATCATGGCTGATTTAGACACTCGTCAAGTCCACTTTCCTGCCTTCTCTCCATAAACCTCGATTCCCCAACTGATTAAAAACCTATCGATCTCAGACCATAAGACCATAAGACATAGGAGCAGAATTAGGCCACTCGGCCCATCGAGTCTACTCCACCATTCAATCATGGCTGAAATGTTCAAGCACTCAGCCTCCACAGCTCCCTATGCTGGAAAACGGAGCTGGTGGGACAGGAATCCTGCCCCTTATATGTTTCAATCATTTCATCGCTCATCCTTCTGAACTCCAGGGAGTGCAGACTCGACCTGACCAACATGTCCTCATGTGGCAGGCCCGCCATACCCAGGATCATCCTAATAAGCCTCCGCTGTACTGCCACCAATGATAATATATCGTTACTTAAATAAGGGGAGCAAAACTGTACACAGTATTCGAAACGTGGCCTCTCTAGTACCTTGTTCAGTTGAGGCAACGTCTCTCTACTCTTATACTCCAGCCCCACTTGAAATAAAAGCCAGCATTCCATTTGGAGACTGGTTTCAATCCTCACAGTTTAGGCCTATACTCTCTCGAGTTTAGAAGAGTGAGAGGAGGCCGAAATGAGGTCTATAAGATAATAAAAGGTACCGGCAAAGTAGACATAGAGCAGTTGCTTCATCTTGTGGAACAATCGAGAACGAGAGGGCATAGTATTAGGATAAGGGGGAGCAGATTTAAAACAGAGATGAGGAGAAATTGCTTCTCCCAAAGAGTTGTGAAACTGTGGAATTCGCTACTCCAGAGTGCGGTGGATGCCGGGACTTTGAGTAAATTTAAGGAGGAGTTAGACAGATTTTTAATTAGTAATGGGTCGAAGGGTTACGGAGAACAGGCAGGAAGGTGGAGTCGACGTCAGGATGAGATCAGCCATGATCGTCTCGAACGGTGGAGCAGGATCGAGGGGCTGAATTGCCTAATCCTGCTCCTAGTTCTTATGTTCTAATAACTGAGATACATAACGTTCATAGCCAAAAATGACCATGAGAGTAACTAAAATGCATTGATTTACGTTTCAGCTGCAGTGTGTTCAGAGGTGACTAAGCTGTCCAGTTTAGGCACTGTTGCATGTTGGATGCATGACTGGTGCAGACTGTATCTTTGCAGCTCTGGACCAGGGAGGCCCATGTCACCTGTTGGCCGGTGTGAGCCTGTTCTGTACCTTGGCAGTGACATGTTTGCTGATGGGACACACCATATGGAGCAATCCTGTGTGAGGCTCCCCCATATCTCAGGGGCGATAGCTGAAGGTCTGTAGTGACATTCACCTTGTACTTCCACCACCTTTTCTGGGCTCCGTGTAAACGGTTTCCATTCAGTTCGTTGACTGTAGAAGAAGGTTTTTGGCAAGTGCTCGTCGGGCCTGCCCATGTGAGCAGCACGGTAGCGCAGTGGTTAGCACAGTTGCTTCACAGCTCCGGGGTCCCAAGTTCGATTCCCGGCTTGGGTCACTGTCTGTGCGGAGTTTGCACGTCCTACCCGTGTCTGCGTGGGTTTCCTCCGGGTGCTCCGGCTTCCTCCCACAGTCCAAAGATGTGCAGGTCAGGTGGATTGGCCAGGCTAAATTGCCCCTTAGTGTCCAAAAAAAATGGTTGGGTGGGGTTACTGGTCTACGGGGGAGGCGTGGGCTTGGGAAGGGTGCTCTTTCCAAGGGCCGGTGCAGACTCGATGGGCCGATTGGCCTCCTTCAGCAGTGTAAATTCTATGAAATCTTATCTCAGCTCTCCTCAGCAGGGTGCGGCTGTTCTGAATGTTAATCAGAGAGAAAATCTCAGTGTGTGGAACCTCAGTGTGAGTTGTCTTGCCATCTGATCTTTAGTCTTTTTCACAAGCAGGTTATATAAGTGTGCTGTGGCTTGTTTGAATGCCTGGAGTAAACTGCCCACATCTCACAAAGGTGCCAAAGAATTGGAAGCGCCAACCCTCCGTATGCGTGTTAAGAGACTTATTCCTCATAGTTCTTGGATAGTTTATCCTAGCGCTCGGGTCAGTTACATCATTAAAAACAGACAATCTGGTCATTACGTTGTGTGGGATCTTGCTGTAGGCAGATTAGTTTCCTGTAGTACAACACTTCAAACAGTGCTTTATTGGCTGGAATGCAATTTGAGACCCCCTAAGGTCACAAAAGGTGCTATATGAAAGCAAACTCCTCCTTTTCCTGGTGAATCTGAACTTTTACTCACCTGATGCTCCTGCCTCTCCAACCCATTCTTTGCTCCCCTACTGAAGCCCAAAGATACAGTAGCATGGCCCCTGACAGAGACTCAAGGTGTGTTCGGCGCTTTCCCAATAAACCTTCTCCATTTCAGTCTGTCACAAGCAAAGCGTCTCCCATGAGTCGGTGGACTTGTTTGACCTCCTCAGGCATGTTTGAGGACATCCCTGAAGTGCTTCCACTATCCTCCTGGGAGACTCCTGCCGTGAGCGAGTTTCCATCAACGCAGTTGCTTTGGTTGTCTTGTGTCAGGCATATGGATGGCCTGTCCCGCCCAGCAGAACTGGGATTCTACGCCGGCAGGAATATTTGGGAGGGCGGAAAAGATTGAGAGAGGGGAAGATCTTCACCAGAAAAAAAACAGCTAAAAATCAGCGGCAGCGTAACCAACAGCTGAATTTCATCGAAAACAAGTCAATCTAGCCTCAGGGCTTTAACACTCCAAACTTCTCCCTGTGGTAGATCTATTCATTATCTTTACAGGGATTCACAAAGGACATTCTTTGCAGAATGAAATCTCAAACGCTGGGTACGTGGTGCATCTTTCATCAAGGTTAAAACTCACAATCTGGCATCACCAGTTTAAAGGTACACAGCAAAGGTGCTGTGTTGCATTTTATATGATGTAAAAAAAATGCAATAGGGGGCAACGATTCGCCGCGTTAAATTGTTACTAATCTAATTAAACGTACCAGGTATCCCTGTCTTTGAAATGTAATATTTAATGCATTCTGATGCATGGCCCAATGAAGGGTTTCAGTGTCAACAGTGCCCTCTGTTGGACGCTGATGCCATTGCGTGTTACTGATTCAAATTCTTCTTTGCACCTTTTTAGGAATAGGCCATTGAGCCTGACAGGCCCCTGATGGTGTTCATGGTCCATGTGATTCTCCTCGCACCTAATTTCATCGTACAGGATCCTTCTATTCCTTTCTGTCTCCTGTGTCCACCTACCTTCCCCTTGAACGCATCGATTAATGAACACTTTGGCCTTGCCCTGGAGTAACGGACTCCACATTCCCACCACTCTTTGGGTTTCGAGGTTACTCCCGAATCCTATATTGGATTTATTAACGGCCCCTTATATTCGTGGCCCCTAATCCTGGACTCTCCCACAAGTGGGAACATCTGCTCCTCAACTACCTTATCAAACATCTTCCTCATTTTTAAAGGCTCCTCCCAGGTCGACTCTAACATCCACCCCCCCCTCCCTTTTTTAGGGAAAAGGTGGCCCAGCCCCTCTAACCTTCCGTGATAATGGTAGCTCTATTCTGATTTGGATGGGTTTAATTTTAATTCTCTGAATGCTGCTCTTTCCATGATTTCTACTGCTTGCCGATTTGCTACAAGGCAGCAGGATTGGACGTGTAAAATGGAAGTTGGATGAATTATCTGTCTGCGGCAGGTAAAGATTCATTAGGATATTGAATACATGACCACAATGACTGAAATGGAATCCATTTAAAGACCAAATTAGACCGACGCAAAGAAAAATAAGAAAACGTGGGGGGAACCCAAGGTTATCGGGGGTAGGTGGAATGTGGAGTTGAGCCCACAATCCGATCAGCTTTGATCTTATTGAATGGCACAGCAGGCTCGAGGGGCCGAATGGCCTACTCCCGCTCCTAATCTGCTTGCCCATGTGTATGTTTGTGTGGAAGGAACAGCGTACAACATTGTGCCAACACAAAGCTTGTACTGGCTGAATACTCACCTACTTTGCTGCCATTTCTACGAAACTGTTGCGCAGTCGAAGTCAATATAGAAATTGTCTCTTTAAGACATTTAATGCCATGTACGTCACATTTTCCTTTTGCTCATTCACAGGATGTGGGTGACACTGGAAGGAGGTGGTGCATAGGAGTTTAAGAGTTAGCCACATTGCTGTGGGTCTGCAGTCACATGCACGGTAAGGATGGCAGTTCCCTTCCCTAGACGTTGGGTCTTTATGATGTGGGGGGGGCTGAGACCTCACCCTGTATATTTTTTAAATGAAAATTATTTCTAAAAAATTTAAAACTCGACAAAGGCCTTTTAAAAATGGCTAAATCTGTGTCTGCCTGTGACCCCTGTCCGGCAAAAAATATATACCTCGTTACCTCTGCAGAGATATTAATGCCAAATTGTGGGCTGCACAAACCAAATTCAAAGATAGTCGTAACAAGGTCATCTACATTTCATAACCCAGCTTGACCAACAGTCTAACGTTCTGCTTAACCATCTCAGGGACCCAGGCAGGGGGATACATAAATACGGTTGACTCTTAAATGTCATCGGGGATGGGCAATAAATGTTTGGCCCGGCCACAACACCCACGTCCCATGGACAAATTAAAACAAAAAGTACCCACACAGGCCCAATCGCCACCACACAAAAAATGTCAGTCTGGCACCTCAACAGTGCCAACACCACCTGGGCACCTTGGTGGTACTGCCATGGCCCAAGGCAGGCAGTGCCAGGGTGCTTGTGTGGCACCAGCAGTGCCAGAGCACCGTCCTGCCCAAGGGACATGCACCTGAGGGCCTCCAATGCCCTGGGAGATTCCCACAGGTGCCATTCTTCTGGTCCCCATTTGCGGAGGCCAGTACTGAATGGTGCTCACCTGCGGTCTCTGAGGCAAAGGGAGTAGATCCCAAAGTCTCAGGTGTGCTGGGAAGCTGCACATTAGAGTGGGACTAGCTGTCTCGCTGTAATATGCAGATTTTCCAAAAAGTGATCCCGCCCACAATGGGCAAGATTTACATTACAACCTCCCGCGTTAGATCTCATGGGGCGTTGCGAGCCGGGTAGATCCCGGGAGCGGGGTCTCCCGGTTTCTATCGGCCACACTGAGCTGAGGCGAGCTGCCTTTTGGGCGCAGCGTGGCCGTAAAATCAGGCTCGGGAGGTGAGAGGAGAAATCAGGGCAGTTTAATTTTACCCCCACCCTTGTTTTCTGTCTGTGACAATGATCATCCAATAATCTCACGCTCACCATTACTGCTACTAGTTTCTCAACCCAAGTTTATTTCATTAATTGAAGATGCTGAGGTGCGATTTGAACCCATGTCTCTGAAAGGTTCAGTGCGATAACTGTCTTGTTGCCGTACCTGGTCATCTGATTTCCCTGTTGTATATGACAATGGGGCCTTAAATTTTTACATTTAAGCCTAATGAAACAACATCAAAGCACCAATTACAAAAATCAGTACAAACTCTGTCAGGGTTGGTCAACCAACTTTGAGCTGAGTGCATATAGGCGTTAACAATGGAAAAGAATAAGTATCACAGGGGGGAAATTTATTAGCCTCTCTCCTCTTTGCTGCACCTATTACTGCCTGGACCAACCATTATTCACTCAGCATTAACCTTCAGCTTTCCCCCGAGGCAGCCATTAACAATTCAAAACAATGGCTGTTATCTGAACCTCACTCAACCCCACCAGTAAACTTCAAATTTGCACCAATTTCAGTTGCTGAACTTGAAATTGTCTGGTTCCCCGGGTCCCGGATTTCCTGGGGTATTAGTGGGAGGAAAGAGGAGCCGTGAAAAACGAACGTATAAAGCAGACAGTGGGTCAAGAAAAGACACAACTTATCACATTGTTGTCCAAAGTGCAGGAATCCAATTGGGCCAGCTATACATTTGCACTGTATTCATTCCCAATGGGCCAATGCATTAACGCACTTTTCATTTATAGAAGACAAACCAGACCTTATTGTAAATATTACCGGTGGGACCAACTATTTTGCATTGAATAAACTTTCAAGTATTGACATCCTATCAATCAAACCTTATGCACTCCTACTGTACAGAATTCTCCATACAAGCATGCCGCTAGGATTACTGAAGAGTGTTAAGTATTCAGAGTATTAAGATGGACCAAGTAAAGGCAGAAGGTGTTTTTTTTCCAGTTGGGGCAGCATGGTCGGCAGTGGCTTGGAAGGCCGAAGGGCCTGTTCCTGTGCTGTATCTTTCTGTTCTTTGTAATCTGAACACTTGATGCCTCACAATTACGCAAGCTCTTAAACACCCAGCACACAATATGTAGAAGCATAAAGCACAGCGGGAGACCATTCAGCCCATCAGGTCTAAACTAGCTCGTTGAAGAAGCTATCCAATTAATCCCACTGCCCCAGCTCTTTGCCCATAGCTATGCAAATACTCTATCGAGTATTACCCAAATCACTTTTGAAAGTTACTCGTCAATTGGCTGCACCATCCCTTCATGACAGTGCGTTCCAGATTAAAGCAACTTTGTGTCAAATAAGCTCTTCTCAGGAGTGGGCCGAGCCTGCTCCGCCTCTCAACAGGATCATGGCTGATCCGACATTCCTCACATCCTCTTTCCTGCCCTTTCCCCGTAACCCTGGATTCCCTTGCTGATCAATAATCCATCTATCACAGCCTTAAATATACACAGGGACTCTGACCCCGCAGCTGTGGCAAGGAGTTCCAAAGACTCTCAACCCTCTGGGAGAAGAAATTCCTCCTCATCTCAGTCTTAAATGGACACTCCATTATTCTGAGACTATGCCCTATGTTCCAAGACTATTCCATGGTGGGAAACATCCTCTCAGCATTTATTCTGGCACACCCCCCCCCCCTTCAGAATCCTGCATGCTTCAATTAGATCACCTCTCATTCTTCTAAATGCCAATGAGTAGAGTCCCAACCTGTTTAACTTTAGTTCATAAGACAATCTCTCCATACCTGGGATCATCCCAACGGGCCTTCTCTGAATCGCTTTAAATAAGGGGACCAAAACTGTTCACAGTGCTCCAGCTGTGGTCCCTCCAGTACCTTGTACAGTTGCAGCAAGACTTCCAGACACTTGTCCTCCAACTCCCTTGAAATAAGGGCCGACATTCCATTAGCCTTCGTTAATACCTGCTGCACCTCTGCGCTAGCTTTCTGGGTCTTGTGTACAAGTACCCCCAAGTCCCTTTGCGTTGCAGCTTTCTGCAGATTTTCTCCATTTAAATAATACTCTGTTCTTTCGTTCTCCCTTCCAAAATGAAAAGCTTCACATTTTGTCACAGTGCGCTCCCATTTGCCAACTTTCTCCCCACTTACTTAACCAGACAGCTCTTTGCAAACTGTCTGTATCCCTCTCACAACTTGTCTTTTAATCTATTTCTGTGTAATCTGCCAATTTAGCTACAATGCTTTCGCTTCCTTCCTCCAAGTCATTCAGAAAATTTGTAAACAGTTGCGGTCCCAGCACTGCTCCCTGTAGAACCCCTCTGGTTAGAGGCCTGAAAAACAATTCCTTATCCCCACTCGCTGCTTCCTGACCATTAACCAATTCTTTATCCACGTCGATATACTACCTCCAACACCGTGGGCTCTCATTTTAGGACAACCTTTTATGAGGTACCTTGACAAACGCCTTCTGGAAGTCCAAATACATCACATCTACTGGTTCCCCTCTATCCACTCTGATTGAGACTTCCTCGAAAAACTCTAATAAATTAGTCAGACACGATTTCACTTTAATCAAGCCATGTTGATTCTGCTTGATTAGATCGTGATTTTCCAAATATGCTGCTATTACCTCCTTAATAATTGATTCCATCATTTTTCCAACAATAGCTGTTAAGCTAATCGACCTATAATTCCCTGATTTTTGCCTCCCTACCTTTTTGAATAGGGGTGCCTCATTGACATGATCCATTATCTCTGTAGCTACTTCTTTTAGAATCCCCGGATGCAAACCATCAGGGGCAGGGGACGTGTCTGCCTTTAATCCCATTAGTTTGTCTAATGCTACTTTTCTAGTGATGATACTTAATTGCTCCCCCGTATTCTTTAGTATTAATAGGATATTTGCAGTATCTTCCACCATAAAGACTGAT